>NW_022198046.1:6758449-6962198 GCF_009176525.2 Contarinia nasturtii
TAATTGTGTTTAATTATCTGTTAATCGTTTATTTAAAACTAAAGAACTAGTCATGGAAAGTATATTAAATGATAAATTAACTAAATAATTTTACTTTTCGAGGAGATGTTTTAAGACATAAACGAAAAGGAATGCGTTAGTTCATTAAAAACACTTTTTTGTCTTACAAATATTTACAGAACAATTGTTTTTACAGAACAATTGTTTCGACGCTCAATACGTCATCATCAGCTGTAGAATTTTGACTAAAGGTGATAGCCGGTGAATTATTAGAGGTGATGAATTTACAGTTTGTGCCAGACTTTCATTTTTTACTAAATATATTGCAATAAATATTTCTATAGAATAAAAATATTTGATAGCTTTGAATGTATACGTGTGCTACACACTTCAATTCCCCTTCGGAACGCTGTGTGTCACACATCTCGTTTATTCTATAGAAATATATTGCAATATATTTAGCAAAAAATGAAAGTCTGGTTTGTGCACACCATGGCCTGGAAATGCCTATGTAATTTACATATAAACGAGTGAGACTCAAACATGTTCTTCTTTTTCCATCAAATATACCAGTGGCGCCACCAATTTTACATATAAGCGCATACAAAATTTTCAATATGGCTGCGCCCATGAGAGAGAAAATTTCGTCTCATTCATTTCCGCCCCATGGTGCACACTGTAAGATCATAATTGGTTAGAGAAAGACAGATAATGATATGCATGCTTATAATCTTGAAATGGGATGATGAGTGAGGCCCTTCGTCTCTGTTTATGTTGTGATGTCTATTTAAATAGATGTGTATTGATTCGATTACATTGAGTTTGTTTTTATTTCTTCCATGTTCCAATAACGTGAAGTTGATCAGTTGGAAGCGGTGGTTTGAAAGTATTGTGTGCTCAGCGATTGCTCTACTGTCTGGATTGCTGTTGTCTGCGCATTTTATATGTTATTTTGCTCTTATCTGTAGCTCTCGTGTTGTTTGGCCGATATAAACTACTCCGCACGTCTCACACTTTGCACAATATACACCTGGTTTTTCGGTATTTGGTATTGTGTCTTTTGTGGATTTTAATAGCTGCTTTATTTTGTTAGTAGAACGAGCAGCGAGCGAAATGTTTATATCATCGAATCATTTTGATAATAATATTTCCAAGATTATTCACTAGTACCCAAGAAGTACCCGAGAAAAGATTTTTCACACTTTCATGATGAACCCATTTGTACGACATTTGAAAGTATTCTATTTTTTAACAAAACACTATAAAAATTGTGGAGAAAAGTGCCTGATATTTCGGCCAGTTAAAGTTAACTATAAGTGACTATATGCATCTTCATGTAACTTGAGTTGAGAAATGTCGATTGTGATCATAGTTAACTACGGTTAACTATAAGTATATGAAATTGACTTTTGTCAACGATGTTGACTATAATCACTTTTAGTTAACTCTGAAACATAACCGACTATATTCGATTTCAATCATCTATTGGTAATTTCAACCGAATAAAAGTGATTAACCCTTAACCGCACAGACTAAAACAGTAACGTAAGCACACAGGCGGGGTCTTTTTGGACCCATGAGAAATTTCATACAAAACTTATGCAAAATGGTATCCAATGAGTAAAATATGTCATTTTATAGTTATACCATAGCTTATTCATGAAAAAAATCAATTATAGCAAAAATGCTTGGTAGTTATTGATATGTACGACTTTTAGACAGTCGTGTCTTTCACTAATATCGCTAATCGACAGTCGTTGGCCAGCCAATGTGCTTCGTGTAATGCGCCGAACTACCTCTCGATATGTGAGATCAATATAGAGACTACTTCCCGAAGGGCGATCGCACTTTGAACACTGTAGCTCTCTGGCATTTATAAGTTCAACCCTATGTAAACACTTTTCCTTCCTCTTCTTCTGCATTTGCAAGAGCCATGTGTGTTATATCACCTTAACTCTGAGACACCAGGTGGCAGCACATCTGCATGTTCGAAAGCAATTACATTCTTTTATATGGAGTGCAATGAGATTGCGCTGCTTCCGTTCTTCCTCCATACTTGGCAAACATGTTGTTGGACGTTCACAACAAGGCAAACCTTGCCACACCAGCAACGTTCACCAAATTCATGAAATATGCCCATACTTTGTGTTTTGGATAAGATAGATACATACTTTGATTTGCGCGTCGAAGCAACACATGCCATTTGATTTGCGATGAACAGTAAACGTCACGGACGAAACAATTTACTGTGTTGTTGTTTGATGAAATATAAATTGTTGTGTCAACAAATCTTCATGAGTTTCATATTGGCCCATACAGAATACATCATTTCCCATACAAAATACTTTGGGGTCCAAAAGACCCCGTTGTGCTTTTACGTTAGTATTTTGTATAAGACTTCCCAAAACTTCATCTATGCACCAAACATTGAAATTTTTGATTGTATCTCATAGATATGATATTAAAAAAAAAAAACGCTCAGCGAAATTTTCCGAGTTTTTTTTATATTTTTCTGATTTTCTTCAAAAAATTAACTCCTAGGGCCTAGGAGACCCCACATGTGCGTTTGAGGGTTAAAATTAACTTAATTTATAGTCAGTCAGTCATTTTTTTCACAAGGGAAGTCACAAAAAATTTGGATTTTTGTATGGGAGCTATGTCTGTATGCTAACTTAATGGTGTGAAACTTTGCACTTGTTATTGCTCTGTTTTTCACAAAAAAATAAAATGTCTTACATCCGTAAGATGAACTTTTCCGCACTGTGATCCACAACATGCATTTATTATGTATCTTTTACCGTAAATATGAATTCATGAGAAAACTGAATCTGATATAAGTTTTGCGATACAAATAATTTTTGATAGACTTTTCAATGCCTGTATGATATCGTAATCATGTAAAAATTTGCAGATGTTATTTTTTAGAGTTTGAAAAAATTTCAATACAATTGAGTGGTACCTTCCATACAAAATTTTCGTTTTTGAGCAAAAAATCCAAAATTTTGTTCGTTATTATGCATTGAAATCTCTTCAAACCCTCGGAATGTTATTTTTGTGTGAAAATAACCTGTGCAAACTTTCAGCTCATTACGATATCATACAGACATGGCTTCCATACAAAAATCCAAAATTTTTGAAATTTTTGTATGAAAAGTGTGTTGAAATATATTTGTATCGCAAAACTAACGTCATATTCTGTTTTCTCGTACCCAAAATATCACTTTTGGAAGAAAAATTGAATTTTTTCCATAGATGGCCATGGGCATCACACCAGACATGACACTTCACTCTATCAACCAAAGTCGCTCAAAATCTAATGGTTTCTATTCCTCGGCACCTCCAATCATCCAATTTGCGTACAGCGTACAGGGTATAGGGTACAGGGTACGCAGTACGCACATACATTCGGACATCGAAAAAACGCTAGATTCGTGTTCCCTGGCCCCAAAAACACCCAGAAAACACATTTTTTATGGTTGTTAATTTTTCGACTGATTCTAATACTTTACCTTACACACTGGGTGTGTGCGGAAAAGTAATAACATTCGGAAGGTTTGGAGAAATTTCAACCAAAATTAAGGGTATCTCTCATACAAAATATTCGTTTTTGAGCCAAAAATTGAAAATGTTGTATGGGAGGTACCCCAAATTTTGATTGAAATCTCTTCAAACTTTCAGAATATTATTTTTTTTGTGTAAAAAATAGTTTTTGTAAAGTTTCACATCAATACGGCAGCATACAGGCATGGCTCCCATACAAAAATTCAATTTTTTGTGATTTTTCCAAAGAAACTGTATCAAAAATTGATTGTATCTCAAAACTAACCTCGGATTCGGTTTTCTCGTGCCAAAAAACCCCCCTTTACATATTTTTGAGTGTTTAAGTCTACATTAAGCATGACTTTTGGACGAAAATTGGACTCTCTTTCATAGGTATCACTACAGGCATGAAATTTTTGTCCGTCAACCAAAGTCGCTCAAAATCTAATGATTTCTATTCCGCGCGACTCCCAATCCTGTACAGTTAGATTTTGAATAATTTTTCTGGGGAGAGAGTTATCGTGTTGACAAATTTTGCGTACGGCGGACAACGCAGACTTTCATTTTTTACTAAATATATTGCAATAAATATTTCTATAGAATAAAAATATTTGATAGCTTTGAATGTATGCGTGAGCCGAGATACGTTTCTACATTTTTATTCTATAGAAATATTTATTTCAATATATTTAGTAAAAAAATAAAAGTCTGGGACAACGTACAACATACAACGTGAAAGCGACCCACAACAACCATGCTTAAAACGGCCTGGCCTGATTAGGGTTCTCTGACCTCAGAAGTGTCGTAAATTTTGACCCATTGCAATACTTTTCCCTTACACACTAGGTGTGTGCGGAAAAGTAATAACGTCAATTTGTTCGAATTTTTTTGTATATAAGCTCATTCAAATATCGAAAGAATACAGTTTATTTCTTGCTTTGAAATAATTAACAATCAAGGAAAAAAAGATGAAGTTCTTCGTGGTTTTGGTCTGCGCTGCCTCAATGGTAGTTCTATTAATTCTCTTAATAAGAACTTAAGCTTAATAAGAACTTTTATTATAAATATTTTTTTCAAAGTTATTACCAATTTATTTTTAATTTCCCAGATTATTTTACTGGACTCTTCTTTTCCATTTAGTTTATCACTTTTGCTGATGCTGTAGGAGAAATGGAACAGTATCTCATGAATAGTATTAACAATGGGGTAGAAGGTATGCAAGGAATTCCAGATTGTCCTACAACAATATTAAACGCGATTGAGGGAGCTATTGAAGCCATCGATCTTGGAGATCTGTCTAAAAGTCAACTAAAAACATTGAGCGACGCGCTTGTTAAAGTAAGTCAAGCATTCCACAAACATTCAGAACTTGTTACAAAAAAAAGACAGACCGATAAAAGAGTCGTTCCAGAACAAACGAACCCATTTCAAAAGGAATACGACAGAACTTTAAAAAAAGTCAAGAAATTGCTCACCGAAACTATTATAAATGGGCACTTCAACTTATGAGCATCGAAAAGCACTATTTTCTTTCAACTTTCTCTGATATGTATAAACAAGAAATATGAATATATGTTTCGATTTAAATCAATAATTAATCTATTTCTTTCATCTATATCCTCTTCTCACTTCTCATGCAATTCTATCAATAATAATAACACCACAAATGTGCAACATATCGGATGTTGCGAGTACACAAACATACAAACAATCAGCTCATCCTCACATATATTCCTCTGAGAAAAAGTCCCTGAAACTTATCAATATTCCAAAAATGGAATAATAAAACCTCGTGAATATTTAAATGTTATCGATTGTGGGGTACATTGAAAACAAGAGTAATTTATAAATAAAACGGAAATTATTTCGAGAACGATAGTTTTTTGGATATTGAGTGAGAAAAAAAACAGACAAAATTTTTTTGTTAAAAATGATCAATTTTTGTTATTTCATACATATCTGTTACACATATAGCCATGAATCGATGTTGAAATCGAAAAGAATTTATTAGTTGACTTAAGAATCTATTTTAAGAACTCCTATAATGCATGACACGATACAAGTTTTGCAGATTTGTTTTTTTTTTTCTGGCCGTCATCTGTTACTGTTCTTGCAAAGTGACACATTTATTCACATCTATTTCTTGTTTTTGCGTGAAATAAGCAATGTAACATAGTTCAACGCGGCATACTTGCATCTACAATGTTGCCAAACAGCTCCATCAATTCCATGAATTATATCGTTGAGCCTAAACAATTGTCTAGCAGGCATGTAAATTAAAATAAATTATGTTCGTTGAATTTTTGGTGCCGGTAGCAACTGTCAATGGGCCTTATGTTCACAGCAAATATATTATTGATGTTGCGAATGCGATAGGAAAAAAAATCGAATTGAACAAACCGTCGAAAATTGACGGATGCTGACTATCTTGGTGAATTCGATTGACCCGAATATTGCATTCATTTATTCATAACGTGTGCAATGCAAATGCAATTTTTTTTCTCTTTTCTTGAACGCCGTTGAATTGAGCAACACGTCAATTGCGGTTTTTTTTTCACAATGATTGACCTTTTAAATTGGTTATGAATTCGTGAAATATGATCTTGATGAGTTCATAAATTGGGATTTTTGAATATGTGCACGAGACAAAGTGCGGAATTGGCACGAGAAACGACAATCGACTTTTCCACAATGACGATAAAATAATAATACGAATTCACACGCACCACACTCGTCTATTATTGAATTCTAAAACAATATTTCTTGATGAGATGTTTTTGTTATTGGCTGTAGCGATGCACATTCAAGCAACGCAAATACCAAATTTAACCATTTCAATTCAAATAATTTTTTGTCCAGCATATTTTTTCGATGTGAATTGGATTAGAATGTTAATGTGAATTATATGTTATTTCATATGCACAATATCATCTATCGAATCAATGGGGTTTGGTTGAAAATTGCATGGCCCAGCAAAGAATGAGCATTTCTTGAAAATAAATTGGGAAATACGTTCGTTTTGAAAAATCAAGCTAAATAAATCGTTGCTAAAAAGAATACAAATTTATTGACAAAATTAATGGAAGCGTTCGATCGAAGCTCAAAAGCATTGTCATTATTTGTTGTCTTGTCTTGTCACAGCAGTCGGACGATGTCGCGCAGCACACTGAAACCGCTTCCATCTCAAATATGAAAACAAATGAAGCAATAAATCTGATATTTTATCACTTATTAATAATCTTGAGGTGGTACAGTGCAGTGTGACAGTGTCCAAAGAATAACGACAGAAAAATATCAAAACATAAATTCACCGAAATACGAAAGAAAAAAAGTCTTGAAAAAATAAAGCGAAAAATAAATGGCGTTGGCCAAGGAAAAATTATTACGCACACATCAGATGCAATTGGACTAGTTTTAGTGAAAGCGGACGTGGGGCACACAAAGAAATAAAATCAAAATCGAGCAGAAAGAGAGAAAAGCGCGCGTCATGCACACCGTATAATTCAATAAGCCGATAACAACAACAGTAAAAAGATGAAGAAAAAAAAATGAAATCTGGCCGCGGCCACAGTAAAATCCTTCAAGAAAATTAATACATAAATTTACATGAGTGTCAATATAAGTTCATTCATACACCGCATAATTATTATCGCCATAAAATTGGGCAAAATATTTTCGGCTGCAAACGTCAATTAAAATCGTTCAGCGAAATGCAATTGGTTCATAATACGAACTTCGTATCGTGGTTGTGTGAGTGCATACAAAAAAACCGCGCGATGCCAACCAAGCGGCAAAGTTGAATCGGTATTGATTTTTCTGTGTATGTTTCTTGTTTGTGGTTTCGAAAAAAAAATTTTTTTTTTGCGCTTCACAGTTTTCGGTGGACGCAACTCGAATACGCTCGCAAACCATAAATTAAGAAGAACGACATTAAATAATGATGGCGATGATGACGGATAACACGAATCACTACAGCAATAAAACGTGAAAAAAGAAAACAGAAGCATACAACATAAAAATTATGATTTGAACGAAACCAAACTGAAACCGACAGCAAAAAAAAAATGCATCAACCATTTCAATCTGATTTTCACATACTCGGTTGCGGTATACTATAGTTTTGAGCGACTAGTTTTAACAATGTAAAACAAGCACTTCATAAAAAATATCGCAGTGCAAGAAACGAGAGAAGAGCGAAAAAATGAGAACAAGAACGAACATTGAAACGGCACGTAAGGAGTGTTCGTGCATTTCGTGGCCGATGGAAGCTGATTCAATATTTTGATAAGCCCATAACTCAAAACGAAAACAATTTTTTTTTGGCTTCACACAAATATATGTGAAGAGAGAAAGAAAAAACATCGAAGCGCATTACACATTATTGACATGAAAAAATCGTGTAACTTGATTCTCGTTACTCGCCTTTTTCACATCTCTTTTAGTCAAGCGTGCATACTTTTTTCTTTCTTCATTTATGATTTAAATGCTGCTGTGAGTTATCAGTAAATATAACTAGAGCTAGAATGGGCGTTACCGGTGCAATATTTGCTTTAAACCACACAAAAAATATGCCATAACATAATATTCGTACCATTTTTTTCAAACTGCAAACGCTCGAGTAAAAACTGATAACGTAAAAGCGTGCCATATTAAGAGCGAAAAATAACGAGAACGTTTTTTTTGGGCAAATGAAGTATGTACTAAGAAATACATACTTAACAAATCTCCGTAAATACCACTTGAAGGTCCAATGCTTCTTATTTTGATCAAGAAGTTCTCTTTAGATTGAAAAACAAATCAAATTGCTTTGATTTCATTATACAAATTGAATTGAGATTTATCTCCAATCACCACGTTGCTAAATAAATAAAAACAGTTCTATCGAACCTGTTAACATGATATTATATATCATCGAAGGTGAAAAAAAAATAATCCTGTACAAATTGAACGATGTACAAAGCACATTGCCAGATTATTAGGTGTATTCCGATATAAAAACGTAGGATTAGAAAAACACCTTACACGTAAAAATAACGGCTGGCAGTGGCAGCAACGAAAATCTATCTCATGCGGCGAAAAAAAAATCCATGACGTCATTGGCAAAATGGAAAATATTGCTTCTTACCTTACGCAACGCTTTTAAATTTAATGATGCGCATGCCAATATTGAATCTGAGTGAAAAACATACCCATTATATAAATCGTATAGATGCATAAGGTTCTATATACTCAATAGAACTATAGCAACTGATATGACCTCATCAAAATAAATGTGCACGTGAAATCGCTGGATAAAATAAAGATATCAATTCATACGCAAGAATTGCTGAGGGATGTTATTAAATTAATCAGATAACTAACTAACTTTCGAATTGTGTTGGTGCCTGGCATTGGTTGCATCCAGTTATTTGTGCCCCCGTTCAATATTAATAAGATTTTCATTCAAAAGCACCTTATAAATACACGTTTGCCGTGTTATAATCCCAAAAAGTTGCTTGAATTCATCAAAGTTACTTAACAAACAGACAAATAAAAGGAAAATTGAGACAGAAAGAACAAATGTTTATCTCGTGTATGATGATTGTCACGCTAAAATGTAGACGTCGTCACTGTGACGTAACACAGAGAACAGGACTTCAATAAAAATATAAAATCCCACATTTGAAATAATGTTTCTTTATGAATTGCGAGTGGAAAAGCGATTTTTATTCTCTAATACACAATCAAATAGAGGGAGAGATAGAAAAGAGCTTCATGGTGCTTTACACAACAGCAAACACTGAAATCGATTTTGTGGTAGAGACATTAAAGTATTTATGTTTAACTCGCTGTCGTTTATGTAGTCACACACTTGTTCACGTAAATGACAACATGAGTCTTGTCGTTTGAACAAACAAAGAAAAATAAGGCACATAAAGTGGTGCGGGAAACATGTTTACCGACTTCGAATGGAAATAGCATATGGTGTAACCTTGAAATTTGATGGGGAAATAACTATTAATGGTGGGAAAATATAAACGTCAAGGACTACAGATAAATAGCACCATATACACATAAGAAATGAATAAATCGGCGAAAATAAAGTGTTTGTAATTATACAAACATAGCACGCGCGCGAACAAAAATTCAAACTGTATTCAATGGTATTTATGCCAGCTGAAAAAAATATATCCTTTCCAAGTATTGTGCATGTCGTCACACACACACAACACTGAAATCCTCTTTTCCTTGAACATTTCTGATTTTCACGTCACGGAATTTGAATGTCTATTTTCAAGTGGCAACAATATATATTCGCGTGCCAATTTCAATTTTCAAATAGAATCGAAAGTTAAAAACAAACATGCATTATTACAAAGATTGAAAGACGAAAAACCCGAAGAATTAAAAAAAAAAAACAGTTTGTTTGCTCACGTCAAATCGGCCACAATAGCAAATTAATCGTCTGATTAGTTGGTTTATTTTTGTATTTTTACCATCGTGCATCGTTCAACTGTTGCTATATCAAAACAAGTAATATTTTTGCTGAGCTCCGATACTTGTCGTATTCATCGTTATTTCATTTCAAATCGTAAAATCGTCCCACATGGACTTTTGATCGAAAAACGTGTAGAAAGGCCCGATGCACCTTCCGATGATTTTACCGATAAAATCGATTAGGTTACTTTTTAGCTGTAATTGGAACGATCTGTGCGCTATGGTATAACAATCAAACTGAGAGAAAGAATAAAACAAAAAAGGTATTTTTGACTACAGAGAGAAAAAGAGTGCCAGCAATGCCACTTTGATTCATTGACTGACTGAACACGAATGGATGAGTGGGCGCTTCGTACAAAATAGCGAGGGAAGCGATATTAGGAAACAGTTCGGATCTGTTGTCATATTCATATCAAAATATAATATAATAAAGACAAAACCACTCTTAAATACGAATCAAAAACATTTCCAATTTATAGTCAAAGCACAGAGAGAGAGAGAGAGAGAGAGAGAGAGAGAGAGAGAGAAGAAAAAAACACAATCAAAATGATTGTCAGTTCTAGTCACATTTGTAAACATAAAGTGAAAGAGAAAAAAAATGAATTGAATTAAAATTGTGTATAAATGGATGCAATTAGGATGAGAATATTATCTAATTTTTCGATTTTAATTGATGTATATATGTTAAATTGCGATCATTGCGCGATTCACAAGCAAGCTCAAGACTCAACAGAGTGAATACGTGAGTGCGCAATGCGCATTCACCATAGCTCAACTCAATTTAAAAGGAGAACAAGTTCCGTAATTTAGGAATATTTAAATCGTAATTTATGTAAAGAGATTGCAGCTAAAATGTAAATAAATTCAAACAAATTGACTGGGAATTTGATGTGAAAACCGTTGTTCAACAAGTCGACCAGCTATTCTCTCACGCCAACCTCACTCTCCAAGCTATCCATATAGCAAGTCATTTGTGTGCATGTGTGTGTTTGTTGCAGAGTACACACATTTTCGGTATGCATAAAATCAAACGCATTTATGTATTTATGCAAATTTGAATAGAATTTACAAGCGGAAAAAAAATCCGCACGAGAGAGAGAGAAAAAAAAGAGTACCCAAAGAAATCAAAAAGGAACGTGGTACATACAAATAACGGAAAAGAAAGAGCAGGCGCGGGCGCGCTCACTTTAGAGAAAGATGAAACGAAGAAAACAATGAAAAAAAAAAGAAAATATGTGCGCCCAGAGGTGAATCGAGCACAAGTTTGATTACATGTTAAATTATGGATTAAACCATTAAACATACATTTATTTTCACGTATAATATCGATGCACCACATCGAATCGTTTGATATTACAATCTATACATTGCATCTCTTTCTCTCTGATTGTTTTTTTTTTGTTGTTTTGTAACAAGATACGAATCGTTCGCCTTTCGATCGATTCAAATGTGAAAAAAATATTATTTCGAAATCAAGTAAGTCCCAACGCAACCATTGTGCACATAGACAACTATTTTGTATGCATATTTATGTTTGATTTTCTTCACAATTTTGATAAATGCTGCACGTACCATGAGCTAATGAAATATCCCTCGCCAAATAAATTGGAATGTGGTAGCAATGGAACGGGACTGAATATTTGCTGATGTCATAGTTTTTCTGGGCATGTGTGTGTGTGCTGTCTCTTGATTGTACGAGGTGTTGCGAAAAATACACCAATTACCCACGCTATGTTAATGTCGTTAAATTAGCTGGAAAATCGTTAACGAGCTAATTTAAAAACGGAGCACTGACTCAACTCTTTTTTGATCCTTGCGGATTCGCATGACCCTTTCCGAATGCGCATCATTGTTGCGTCGAAATCGTGTTTCGTTGAAGTTTAGCCAAAACCGTTGATAATCTATATTGCATACGTCATTGTTATGACGTAAATACTCATTGCAATACCTCATCACTTGATTCGATCGATAAACGTTCAGATTTATTTTCGTTCTTTTTTCGGTTGAGATATTCTCAAATTCAATCAGTTTTATAAAAAATTGAACGCATTTACATCATGCATATGTGATGTTCACATTGTATGCCGATGGAAACAAATACAATGGTTAACAAATATTTTGATTCCGATGAATAACACAGGAATCAATGCTTACTTTCACCCACTCTTGTGTCTATTTCTTGAATGAAATGAATTTATTTTGATTTTTACGTTGTAGCGTACGCTGGAACTCAAACATTTAATTTATTCGCCAGAAGTCAACTGTTGATTTTTTGTAGAGCACAATACATGGCAAATGTAAATGAACAAAAACTAATTACATTAAAAGAGAGTAAAGAAATTGTTTTGTTTAAATTTTAAATAGCGGGGATAGTAACGTATGTAAACGCATTCGAATCAGAGGCGGCTCTGAATTTTACCGTTGTTGTGATTCTTTTATACACATATATTTAGCGCCAGTATACCAAAATCACTCTCTGCCGTGTTGTAGGCCGAAAGCACAAAAATAGGCAGAGATAAATATTGTACGAGACAACAACAGCAACAAGAGCAAGCAACGAAAGAAAAAAAAAACAACGAAAAGAAAACAAATAAATGGGGATACCCAACAACTGAACCACAATCGGTTTAATCGCTTGAAATTTTTTTTGGTGTTGGGAAGCGCGAACAGCTTGTATAATTTTCATGTAAGTTTACGGCACCAGCAATTACAACGCCACACAATATTCCATGTGTGATCTGCCCCCCTCTCTCAGAGTCTTCGCTGAGAGAGTGAGATGGTTGGTAACGGGCAAAGCGGCAGGTTAACACCGCACAACACGCGCGATCTCTACAGACATATTCCGTACATGTATTTTGTGTCGTATTCATTCATCAATGACGTAATCGTAATGACGTCATTATATTCCATTTGCCGTTTTGATGTGTGCACACTGCATATATCGGGAACAATATCGAATTTGTTGCGCTGTCCGTTAGTTTTATACACATATCGCCGTTTGCTTTGCGACTGGCGTTCTGTGTACACTTGATCGCTGTGTTGCACACGTTTCAATGAAGCTCGAGCACAGCGAAAGAAAAGAAGAAAACAAAATCGACATAACAACACAACACCGAAGAGAAAAAGAAAAAAAAGCACCAACCGAATGCGGAACGGTGAACGTGGATAAAATACACAATAGAAGAGGCGAAACAACAGCACGGCACGAAAGAAAAGAGAAACATATAAACGGTCAACGTGCGCTCGTTCATCCGCTCTCGTTCTCTTTCTCTCGCTCTCTTGCGAGCCGCTTCTTTAGTTACTTAGTAGTAAAAGTGTATATGCTTCGTTCTCTCGGCTTTATTTTAATTCATCATATAGTCTCGTGCATTTCGCGTGATAAGTTCAGTCGCGTCTCAGACGCCGTATTGTACACAAAGCAGCAGAAGAATAATATTAAGCCCTTTTCTCACAATCAACTCAATCACATCATTTTGCCATTGCATTTTATACGTATGAAAATACAGTAAAAGCTGATTTTTTTTTTTTTTTTGGGGAAAAAAAAACAGGATTGTAACGAAAGTCAATCAGAATGAAAAAATCCTCTAGGATCGAGTGAATTTTCCTGAATAAAATAAAATCAATAAAATTTTGTGCATTTTTTGCGATGAAACTTTTTTCAAACGTTTTTTGGACAAGTTTTTTTTGTTGTAGTCCAGTAGCAACGAAACAATTTTTTTCGGTTTTAAACGATCAGATAAAATAAAAAAATTTAAGTGAAAGTTCAGAGCTCTTCGGTAGTGCGACATCGAAAAAAAAATCATCGTCACCAGTGACAGTGATAAAAAATTTTTTAACCGATATATTCAATTTAACACTTGCGGTTTCAGCATAAAAGAGAAGAAGTTTTAAATTGAGTGTGTGTGTGTGTGTGAACTTCATGACAAATGAAAAAGTGAACTGTAACACAACAAACGGAACAACAGAAAAAGGATTTATGAACCGCTGATATAAAAGCGAACAATATTTTGGAGATTTTTTTTTAAATCGGTGGTCGGTTTAATTTGTCGTGCTGGAGGAGAAGAGATATTGCCCTAGAAGGGTTGATGAACCCTCTACAGGTGTTTAAAATCAGATATTATATTCATCTCAATGTTCAATTATCGTTGTTTCGCATTTTATTTATATATCTGTGTTTTTGAAAAATTGACAATTTTCAATATACATTTCTATTCGGGCCGTCACCATTTCATTTATTTGATGTTTTACCACTTTATTTCATTATGCATCAAAGCAATTCAATGTAAAGCAATTATTAAGTACCGAGATTAGTAAATATTCACTTTTGATTCTAAAAAAGGGAGACAAATAAACATTTCTATCTCTTGTTGTTGTTGTTGACTATTTTTTTCTTCTTTGTATGTCATGAAAATAAAATCAGTGTTGTGAACGTGAACAATTAAAATAGGACACAAAGCAAAAACATTGACAGTAACAAAAAGGAGGAACAGAACAGAAAAAAGAACTTGATAATTTGTCGTTGGCAAAAAGAAAATTGATCCGAGAATAGAACTTGAATGAACACTAATTATATATGTCCTTATTTTGGTCGTGTATCTGTGTATTTTTTGGTGTGTATATTTTATGTTTCAAAGAGAATAAATTTATTTTGTGATTTGCACCATAAAGAGTAAAAACAACCACAACAGCAACAAAAACACAAATCCAAAGAAATTTAAAGCTATATTACGAACGAATGCATGAACATTAGCACACACACAGAAAATAAGCTGAATATATTTTAGGCACAAAACATTATGCACAGTGCACTTGATACGAGCGTATTTCATTAAACTTCATTCTGCTTCTGGGTTCAATCTAGTTTTTTTTTCGCGTTGGTTCGTTTGCGCGCATAAACTTTTGCCACTGAAGAAAACAAAAATGTAAACGTTAGCAATTTAATTTGAACTTGCAAAGAAAAAGAAAAGAAAAACGAAAAAGAGAAATAATTTTTTAAAAGAATTGGAAAGAAACAGCTGATGAACATTTGTGCAGTATACGCCATATAAATCAGGTGAGAAAGTGAATCGATATCATCAACATTTTCAGAGACGAATACAGGTAAAGAAAAAAGTAGGACCCAAAAAGAAACACGCACACACAAAATCGCATTCAATTCAAACATAAAACAAGCGAAATACATCGGTTGGACATGCGAACACGATTGGCGTCACTGATTGTCGTAAAACAAGAGCCGCTAACGAACGAATATCTCGAGAGTGAACAAAATGCACTGATTGGCCACAGCAATTACAATGAAGTAGATGCACAATTTTATGGTCTATCCGACCGTCATCGTGACATTCTGCCATCATCCCAATCAATTGGCGATCTTAACAATAACAACAGCAATTACGCGCAACCACACGATTTTATCGAAGAAAAAAAGTGTACGTATTTGTTTCTTTTTTGTGTAAACGTTTATTTGCATCATAGTTTGTCGCGAATTTTTTGTTTCTACTTCTTTTGGCTTTTTTGGGCTTCTGGGCAAAACAAAACACAATCTTTCCGCATTCTAATATAGTTTTACAAGTCGTGCGCCCGTTTTACGTACATCCGCTAACACAATTAGCATTTTTTAAGTGCCTTATTAACACTTTACACTACCAATCAACACAATCGATTGTCGATTCTTGACCGATGTCGAAAATTCGTTTTCTTTCATCATATTTATAATATTTTTAAGATTTTGTTCAACTAACTTTAGTCATAAGCTGTCGTTATGTAAATCATTAAACATTTATTTATATATATACATAAAATAAGATGTTAGAGGTTTAAGCGCCATGTTGCAATTCTTCGCTTTCAACAACAATCGCATAATATTTCATTTCTTTAATGAACTATAAAAAAATCAAGTCATCTCTTTATAGAAAGAAATTGTGAGTGAAAGACTATTATCGACACCTCGCAACAAAATTAATTGCTTTTAACATATATTATCATTGTTTTTATTGACGTTGTAAAATATTCTATTGTTTCCGAAGCATAAAATTTGGAAGAGATAGAAGGAGAGCGGAAGAGAGAGTTTACATTGTTACAAAAATATTGTATGTGTTTTTAGGTGAATGGTTTTAACATTTTTCGCTACAAAAATAATTCGACTGTTAATGGTTTCTTTGATTATTATTATTTTTTTTTTTTTGTAATAAAAAAACATGAACAAAAATTGTTGAGAAATATTTAAGCCAAAGAAAAAAAAATTATGTAAAGAATTTAGCAAGGAGTTTGAATGAGCGAAAAGAACGATGAATGTAACGAGAAAAATCGGAAATGTTGCATATACTTTATGATATAGAAAGTTATTAGAAGAATTTACCGAATGCGACGAAATGCTGTTTTTGTAATGTTGCCAAAAACAATCAAAATCAACCAAAGAATGTATGTTCACTTTGATCGAGAACGCAAAGGAAAAATGGGCAGACTCAAAAACATGGATGTTGTCAATTTATAATCCACATTTTCATTTTTCGTTGAGTAAAAAAAAAAAAAATAAACAAAACACACACATACGCACACTTATTTATGTCACAATAATAGTCAATGCAATGTGATTAGAAAATTTATAATGATATAAAATAAATAATGCGAAACAAGTATTCGGGGCCACAGTTTGATGTTTGGTTAAGTGATAATCACTCTCATAAATTGAACTAAACAAATAAAAACACTTGCCTCGAGATTTATTTATTTTGATCGGGTGCACAAGTGACATGCCATCACAAATAAAAAAAAACTGACTGTCACTAATCATCGCATTAACGCATATGAATAGTATTTGATGCGACGAACATATTCGCGCATATACATTTTCACACAGCATAATTTGACCCAACCAACTGGTTGTCCATTTATTTAATTAATATTTTTCGTTAAAATAAAATTGCATAAAACGCATAAATTTGGCACAACTGTTTGTTGCAATTGCGTCCCATCGTTTCCCTACAGTCCTTACAGTAAAAAAAGAAGAAGAAGAAGAAGGGAAAAAGCTGAACAGATGATTTTGCAACATTACATTTGTTCTTTCGATCACGATAGGCGATGCCTATTATGAATGCGGGAAATTTTGTATCAAAATTCGTTTCAATTCGCCCATAAATCTCGAGTTGTTTACGGCCACTGATTTTTCTTCTTCACTCTTTTTTTCCCATCTCTTCACTTTTTTCCGCATCTTCGATGTATTTATAGTCATGTAATGCGTCGATGAAATTAAATTTTTGTGTGCAGATGAACGAGAATCGATGGTGAACAACAAATAATAATAATAACGTCGAAGATGACGACAACTGAAGAGCGATGATTATCATGGTACGCATACAATGCAGCATAAATATTTGAATACAGTTCAAATTTATTTGTCTTCAATCTATAAACATGAATATA
Organism: Contarinia nasturtii; assembly: GCF_009176525.2. NCBI lineage: Eukaryota > Metazoa > Arthropoda > Insecta > Diptera > Cecidomyiidae > Contarinia > Contarinia nasturtii. The sequence continues at coordinate 6,775,889 of NW_022198046.1, forward strand.
TTTATAGAGCGCACACACACACACTTTTTGGTAAATGGCCGATTTTTTTGTTTTGATGGATCTCATGCCGAATGCAATGTTTTTTCGTCATTTTTCTTTTCAATTGCAGATGATTATACTAATTTGCTAATGTCGTAGAATAGCCTCCTTTTCGTTCCTTGTTTAATTAGGAGCGGCGAGCTCGATTTCGATTTCGGTCATTAAATAATTATCTCGCGTACAAAGTGTCGCTTTTTATTTGCTTTCAACCGAATTCATTTTGACAAACAAAAATGCAATTGCCGAAACCAAAATTTAATGAACAAAAATTTCCGGACAATTGAACGGACAAACATTTTGGTCGTCGTCAATTGTTTTGCTACAATTGCTTTGAGATGAAAATAGCCGAACAATTTTGACCAATGTGCACAATAAAATTAGCGATTATCGCTTCGTGCACAAAGTTGATCGTGTACTAGGCGCAAGAGTGAGAAAACGACACAGAGAGAAAAAATGCAGAAGTGTGACAAAATCGGTTGGCAATTTCGCTTCTTCAGTGTCTGTTTTTTGCAATTTTCTATCTATAGTCACAATTGCACAGAGTGCAAGTCTATTTCATGCCAAATCTATTTTTCGATCCCTTTTTTTGCTTCAGTATTTTTTTCTTCTTGCTGTTCGTTGTTTTTTCCACATTTGTGAATATGTGAACTGCCGAAGAGAACAAAAACGGCAAAACTCTTTGTGTGTTCAATGTTTGATTGCAATGTGTGTTTCGAAAATAGCCAAATTGCAAGTGCACTGCGAAGTGCACAATTGAAAGAGAGAGAGAGTTATGGGATAAATTGATTTCGCTTCGAAATCTCTATATGGAATACAAGAGTCATTGAATTGAATACAGAGTGTATGTGTTTTTTTCTATTTGTTTGCTTGTTTGTGAATCGATTTAAAATTGACACTTTCATGCCAATAATTCAAGTAATGCACGCGGAAGCCGTTGAATTTCAAATGAGTGACTTGTTTTGTCGGTTGACAATTGACACAATCGTTCGTTGTGTTGGAAATCGTTTACGCATATAATCAGATCAAAGCAAGATTTACAGCATTTAATGTGCATTTACAGTAGCCAGACATGATTGTGGTTGGTTTTTTGTTATTAAATACGAAAATCGAGTTGAATAAAATGGCTCACGCCACAAACATTGATTTTCTTCTATTTTGTTCGGTATAAATTCAAACGAAAGTAAAATCAATGCAAAAACCTTTGAATTCCATGTCAGAAGTTTTATTCAATTTAAATGACGTCACTGAGAACAGTACACGGCAAACATACAAGCACAAACACACCACCGGTGAATAAACATCGTAAAAACAACGGTGAAACGATGTTGTTATTCATTCTTTGCGTCTCTCCACTTTGCGTTCCATCAAAATTGATAACGAAACGGAATGCGGCAAAAAATCCGTCATGTGTGTATTAAACCACGACGTGCGGCACATTGTTGCTGTAAAATTGTGTTTTGTTTGAAAATGCTTTATATCCCTCAGACATGGAAATACAATTGGTGTCGTTTCGTGTGTACCGACGACGACGACGACGACAACGGCCAATATCATAAAAAAGCACACATAAATTCTATATTTGAACCGCGATTTAATAAGATCCATATAAATCAAAGTAGAAAATATACACGCTTTTGCCAACAAGAATACTTTAACTTTTTTTTGTTTTCGCATGCTTTCATGCTAGTGGATATGCATTGCGAATACCGATCACGTACATTGACGTTCAGTACCATGATGAGTTGTGTTCATTTTTATTTTGTGCGATTCTTTATTGCTGTGATGTTATTATTAGTCTATTGACTATATGGCGACCAAATACACGGAATAAAAAAAAACCGAACCACCTAAAGGAATTTACACACTCGTGCAAGTAAGCGCGCGCGAAATATGTGTCGTTTTTTTTAGTTTCAATAAGAATTGAAAAAAGCACCGACAACAGCAAACTGAAGGAAAAAATAGCAATGATCGCACTGCGACGCAATTATCTTAATTGTAAATCATTTACCACGTACGTCTTTGTTGTTAGCACTAAATGTGGTTTTATTCACTTTTGCATTGTGTTTGCATTGGATCGCTGGCACTCTGTCTGAGCATTCAATAATTCTTTTTTTCTCTGGTTTATTGTTGTGTATCTGATATCGAGAAAGATTTTCATCAAGCGTAATTCAACCGCAGAAATGACGGTTACGTCAATTAACGTAACGCGTGGGCAATCTACTGATGCCATCGAACCAATGCTTGGTGCAATATACTCGAGTAAAAACCAATGTGTCATCGAATTGTTCGAACGAATTTTCCACGTGCGTTGATGGCCAACGGAAAGATATGAATCACAGATATGGTAAAACATTTCTGATTTCTCACAGGAAAAAAAATGATGCAAGAATATTTCTGTCACATATACGGATATTTTTATGAATCAATTTTCATGTGAACACGTTATTGTTTCGACAATGAAGAGTGCAGATTTCCGCATTTTGTCTAAAAAAAATGTTCATCATTTTTTCATTTTTTTCGTTGGAATTCCAAAAAACAAGATTTTCATGAGTTGTAGTCCAAAGTACATTACGTCCGATGAAACTAGGGCAACCATTTTAATTAAAGACATTTTCGAAGCACATAGACATCTTATCTTGGTAACTTCAAAAGTTCCTATAAGCTAATGGGCATGTTATTAGCCTTTGTGATTGGACAATAGATATCGATTCATGGTATAAAAATGGAGTGTGCCGAAAAAAACCAGCCGTGTGTCTCATCTTTAAATAAGGAAAAGTTTCATGCATATAGAATAAAAATCGTTGATTGTACTGATAGAATGTTGAGCACATGGAATTGAATGCGACACGAATTTATTGTCGTTGTCGATTCGATTCCGTCGTCATCATCATTATGCGCCACTCTGCGTTCGCCACATTAGTGATTCAACGCTTATTTTATCTTCATCCAAACATATGCTGCTTACGTAGATGAAATTATGATGACGTCAAAAATGGATAGGGAGAGTGAGTGAGTGAAGCGCTCTATGTATTTCGTGTCTTGAGAAGCCAACCTCTTGGTGGCGTGTTCGTGATGACTGCATAAATACAGCGTTTTCGCTATTATATTTAGATTCCGTTGAAGTTGATTGAGTGAAAAAAAAAAGATTGGAAAATTCACACGAGCGGTATACGCTCCAATCGGTCCGGCAAATGGGGTAAGTTTGGTTTCACGTGCAGTCGCGGTCGCAGTTGTTGTTGTTCTCTTTCATTTTATATGATACCGCCAGGTATTTATGACTATTATTTGGCTGAATTCATGGCATTTAATAAAAAATAATCGATTTTAGTTTGTTGCCCATTACAAATACACAACGATTTTCTATACATATAAAATGTGTTTGGAGAAAATAGCCCCGTAAATGATGATGCAGTGATTTCGTTGTTTTCCTCGATTTCTTGGCGATATTTGGCGGTAGTAAAAATAACCTAATCAAACTATTAATGAGGCATTTGCCAAAACAATTTTAGTTTCGCTTGCCAAAACTTACTTTGCACGTAGATTGCCGTAGAGGACTGTCTTTTTATTTGACATTGAAGGTGTCAAAATCGGTTGAAGGCCAACAAAACGTTCGTTATGATTTTTCCCATTGATTTTGTGGGTGGAAATGTTACCATCGATTTAAGCTTGCTTTTGGATCCATTACACTTGATTCATTAATCAAAAATAGATTGGTTGAAAAATTGGGATTTTCTTTTCTCGTTTGCTATGACGCTATCGTATCGTGTGTTATACCTTTAAAACTTTAATACACTTTTAAACATATACATTTCGAATGTTCTTATCGAAAATATTGCTCTTTTGAAGTAATCGACCATCCTATTGTTAAATCAAAACTTTTCCACACGAATAAATTGCATTCTTCTATTGAATTATAAATTAATACTCGTCACCAATTTCGGTTCATCACATAAATTTAAATGAATTTAACATGCAACAATCGGTGCAACAAGCAAACCACACAACCACACAGCAACATTGACGCGACGTTCAATCATTTAACGTAATCCCATATGCGGCGTTTCGTGTAAACTGCTAATTAATACATTCACACTAATTGCTCTAAACGAATGTTCTGAAATTTGTTGACTTTTTGAATTAAACACCAAAATGTCGATATACACATTACACACACACAAACACTATATGTGAATAGGAAGAGTGCACTGCGTAGTGGCGGGACAAGTGTTGATTTATCGCATAAAAATACCTGACAATTGTCATGCATTCCCATACGAAATCGGTGAATTTATCAGATATTTCTATGCGATTAAATCTCAGTTCGTCTGAATTACGATCCACATGAATAATATAGAAAATTCTTAACAAAAAGTTTCATACACAATGATTTTAGCCATTGTTTATCCACCAAATATATGTTGTCGGCCTTCATAAATTCGAATTTCATCGTTCACTTGGTGATAATACATTTGATGGTTCATAAAGTCTCATGAATGATTCATGAAAAACAATATTGCTTAAGTATTTTCTGTTTCCAACTCACATATTCTTCATATGAAATGTATTTTTAAGGGCTGAACATTAATGGGTGTGCATTTAAAAATACTTTCGGTATTTTTAGTGTAAGAGGCAACAAAAATAGTTTTCAAAGACACTCAAAGCAATTAGTGTGGCTTTAGAAAATAATAATCAGTTCAAATAAGTCGTAGATCCATTTGTAAGGACAATAATATTCTTGTCTTCCTTTAGGATACATAAAATTGAATGGAATTTTCCTTGATAAGGGAGTACTTTCTATAAATGGATTTCACTCCCGTTGACGATTATTTTTGTCAATCGTATGACGTAGGTTTGCGTATTCATCCATATGGTAACAGCTCACCTATGCGATGAGTAAATCCACCCAACATATGTTTTTGATTGCGGCTGTCAATCGTTATTTTCGGACACTGACTGATAATAATCAAAATAGGCTACATTCAATTTCTCATTTTTATCAGTGGGGATTCAAAAAGATTCATTGAAGCTATACCGTATACCCTCAAAACAACAAACACACGCGTAGTATGATATTTGAAAAATGAATGAGGGAATTAATTAATTCATTACAAAATACAATTGAATGTAAAACTATTGAAAGAATTGAAACAAAAAACGTACAGAAAGAAGTTCTATTTTTAATACAGAAAATGTACACGTCAACAGAATTTTTAAGTTTTAAATGCACGTTCAATGTTAGAATATGCAAATAATATCAAACCGAATAATGTCCATTTCTGAAAATGGTTTATTCAATGAAATTGTTGCTTTTGAAAAAGAGAACTCTAATCACAGCAAAAAAAAAAACATGTATAGTTAGCACATTGTGAATACTAATGATGAAAATCATCAAAGCTCATCGACGCATATTGACGATTGATAACATAAATATTGAGAAATAATTGAATTTCCCAAAACGGTCTCGGTCGAGACAAAAACGAAAGAAAAAAGGAAAATAAAAATACATATCACGACCGCTCATTTTCAGAGTTATAATAATAATTAGCCACGTAATATAATTTTTCAAGTAATAAATAAAAGAGTGGCCACATTTAGATTGTATCCATATTTTTCCGTTCAATTATTCAATCCAATTATATGGTCATTGTTCATGTCTGCAAAACTTGAAATAAGCCCGGCACCGAAAAAAAATCCGTTTATTTTTTAAATTATCCGACGAAAAAATGAGCGGCTCAGTAAGAAATACGTTAATAAATAATGAGATAACAATTATTCATTTATTTAATGATTGTTCTTGTTCGAAGGGGAGAAATCGATGAGGCCAAACTGTCCAGAATAGTTGCTGTCATTGGCGATACCATACCAATGGACTTTCCGATCGTGTGGAGGACATGAAAATTACCATTTTCCCCTAAAGGAAATTCGCACCGCCAAAAATTGTGGCACACAGCAATAATGTGATTTATATCTTGACTTGAAAAAGGCAGAGATTTCATTTCAAAAATTAAACATATGCATTTCGCCAATTAATCACAACAAATCGACTCGAATTTTCTTTAATGTTGTGCATTAAATCAAAAGTAAAATAACAACACGAACAAAACGAGAAAATCATATCAATTTTATTCGCCGTTCTGTGTCAATGCAATCAGCGAAAGCGTATTTGTTTGAGTCAAGTTTGGTGATCAAAACCTGCATTTAAATAATAATTTAAGTGCAATCGAACATTTGCTTTAAATTTCCATACATTAAGCAGTGTATGTGTGTTATAACAATTTTTCAGTTTTATTCGCCTGCGAGGAAGAAACATTTACGATAACATCGGACGAAGATGAAACGCCATTAAACAAAAATGCGAATTATAATTTTTGGTGATTTGGAAAATTATATAGTTACAAATGCATACAGAATGAAAGCAGAAAATGTAAACTGATTATTGTTTTTCGTTGTGTGCCCTTATTTTTTGCTCTGATTGATTGAATAACATCATTTATAAAAAGATTTGTATCAATTAAAATCCATTCAAAATTCCATTTTTCATCATTAGGCCCACCGAGTGAAAATCAATAAAAAAATATGCCACGGTATTAATTCACATCATCATCTCTCTCTGTCTATGTCTTCCACTAACTGGCTGAACAAGTTTTCTGCCCTGCAGAAATGCACAAACACCAAATAAAAGGAACTTAATTGTAATGGTACAAATTAATGGCGTTGCACATTTCGGCCATGTCAAAAATCAATTAGTCACATGTTGCATATGTTCATTTGAAATATTCTCTCTCTCTCCCGGTTCAGCAAAGAAACGGTAAAACAAATCGTTTACAATTATGCTGCTGAATTGGTCATTTCCAGAGTTTTGATGACGTTGAGATTTCATTTTTGTGTTCCATTCCTTCCGTCATTTTTTTAAAGCAAACAGATGAATTTCAGAATGAACGCTAATTACAGACATTATCGAGTTTCAACCAATTCTTCACAATAATAACGCTGTCAAATTAAAGTGGATACTTGTTTCCTCCGTTTTCATTCAGCCAAAGCACATCTTGAATGCGCACACATTGTTGCCAACAATGTTTCACTTTATGGTCGACTCAATAAAATAGACAAAAATGAAATAATCGCGCATAATAAGATGATGAAGAAGAAAAAAAAATATCGTGTTTCGCAAATTGCCATAAATTCAAAACAAAAAATGTATTCGCAAACTTGATGAATGAAAAAAAAGAGTTAAGTATATGCTTCCAAAATGGAATAATCTGCATTGGAAAATAAAACAAATACACAAAACGGTTCAATGATGACCAGTTATAAGTTGATTTTTTATCATCTGAATTGATTTTTTTTTCGGTTGATAAAATAAGGAAACCCGGAATGCATAAAACTCCTACTTATGAAATACGAAAAAGAAACACACACTGACCAAATACAAATCGAAACCGAATCAAATTCACATAAAATGTATATGCAAGACATGACAAAACAAGATTTAAACACAAAAGATTACGCATCGACAAGCAAAAATACACAAGATTAAAATGCGCGTGCAACAACGCAAAAAATAAAAAAAAAGATTTTGTAAATAATTTCTTTTGGAGTTTGTAAATTTGTGTGCCGTGTGAGAGCAATGTACGTTGTACGTGGTAATCGAGCTCTCTCGCACCTTATATTCCGGTTTTCATGCCAATTGCTATTTGCTTTTCGTTAAATTTATGGGCTACGCTTGAATGTAACCAAAGAAACAAAGACGAAGAAAACGACGACATACTATATTATCTCATCAAAATCTGCTGCAAAAATATAATTAAGATAGCACCCGAAAACTCAAATATGTCAAATGTAAACAGAGCCGCGTGTGTGTGTACGTATGTTTTCATCGTTTGCAATTCGTGTTGATTCAATAGACAGAAGGAGAGAAAGAAAAAGAGAAGAATAAGAAGAAGAAGAAAAGAAAAAAAGTGATCAAAGATTGATCGGTACAGGAAAATTGATAAAAAAACCGGGCCAACTCTATCATAAGCTAACGTTTCAATTTTATCCAATAAAAATAAAAAATGGCATATATTTCGTCAGTTTGAAAACAGGTTTGAAAATTTGTAACAGAAATAAATCACCCTCAACAGGATTATAAACAATATTTGAATTTCCTGAATGCACCGAAAATGGTTAATTCTGCCAAATGATGAATAGAAAAAAGAGAGCCATTGAATGTGAAACGATTTGGTAACAAGAGAGGAAGACTTAATTTTGCATTTATATATATAAATGAAATTGAAAGTAACTAAAAGAGTATGCAGATGAGCAAAATGAATAGTCGCATTCAAGCAACCAGTTTTGTTTCATTCGTCAATCACTTCGAGAGATGATGTCCCAAAATGACGACAACGGTTCACACTGGGCGCGACTGTGATGACTACGATGTGAAAAGGAAACTTATAAATTTATTTTGCCGCTCGAATTGTACACACCGCTGTGAAATACAGCAACTTTTTTTATTAAATTGATTTCTATGTCAATTGAAAAGAATTTCAACAGTAAGCATGGAGCTGCTGCAGCAACAACGGTAGTAAAAAAAATCATTCGATTCATATGTCATTGTAATGACAGTTTTCCTGGGGTTTTTTTGCTCTCTCGTCATTTGAGAATGTAAATGCACTTGCCACAAGAAAGAGAGAAGAAGTTAACGGGCGAGTTAAAAAAAAAGAAACGAGTTTTCGACATTTGAATTAATGATAAATAATTCATACATACATTCAATTTACAATGTTTAAATCATGACACGTTGCCAATATTGTTTCGCGGTGCGATGCATACACCAATGTACATGTGTCTCTAATTGACTGCCAAATCGAAAGAAGAGTAAGCTTCGATCGAAAAAAAGCCTTCACCGTTTGCATCGTTTTCACACGCATTGCAAAATTTATCCATTCGTCCACTTTTATGACAACAGCCCAAGCAACAGTGTTAAATGCGCAAATTTATTCACTGGATCTCATATTGAGATATAAATCTAGTGCTCACTTTGGATCGTTTTCTTTTTGCAGGCCAAAAGTTTCATCTGCACAGCATTCAATATGCATCATAATCGATGTTAATCTCGCAGTCTAATAATAATATGATCAGTTATCGCATCCATCAGATCGTTTATGCCATAAAATATACATCGCCGGGGTGGTTTGTATGGTTTTTTTCTCCTAATTTTTTTTCATAAAGCAAAAGGTGTGCCACTCGTGTGTTGGACATTTAATCGTCACATTCGCCTGCAGTATGATAGAGATCTAATATTGTGATCAAGACCGGATAGTCAAATAGAAAAAAATCGTCAAGGTCTTTTGGTATCATTTTTTGTTTCTTTGCTATTGTTGGCTATTTTTCATAATTTTTAAAAGTGCGACAAAAATGCGGAATTCTAAGTAAAAACTATAGTGTTTTTTCAGTTTTTTCCAAACCAAACTTCATTATTCTGCTGCCGCTGAAAGCGATATTAATCTTAATTTATGCGCTTCCACATTGCAAGCCACACTTTAAAAAAACAACAACACACAAAACAAATGGTTACCACATTGTAATGAATGTTTGTTGTTTTTTGTGTCTGTTACGGAAACGTCAAAAATCTAGATTAATCCAGATAAATGATCATCAAAATTTATAAGTGAAACGATCGCGCGCGCATAACATATATTCCAATGGAGATTAACTGGTGTTCAGTTTTAAATCGAATTGAAACCATTCAAATGAAGTATATTTACATTGTACGTGTTGTGTATCGTTTTTTCCTCTCTCTCTCCCGTTGTCATAATTTTTAATCGTTCGCCAATTAATTGGCCATCGAGTGTTAATTGGTCTTTTGGGTCGTGCGATTGCTTCAATCCTTCAAATCTCTATACAAATTGTATAACACAATGCACAATGTGAGCTGTGTTAAATCATCGATGCTAAACATAGCGAATGCATTCAATGAGTTAAATTTCATAATATAAATTTGCATTAGATGTGCAAATTTTATCATCCATACGTATTTTTGTATGGATTGCGATTTGTTCGTTAATCTCATCCAATTTTTCTTTCCATATCTCTCGCTCTCATTCGTCTTTTTAGTTTAATGTTTCATTCTCATCGGTTGCCGCTAGAGACGTCAAGGTTTTTTTTCTGTTGTATTCCGACCATATTGTTACGGAAGAAGTGAAGAAGAATGAAATAAATATGGAAGGCTATAAAATCTACCATAGATATCCACAATATTCACAGTTTTGACTATATTTTGATATAGAGCCAAAATAGATTTCGGACCATTCTACAACGTTGACTCTATTAGCTATTCAAATTCATCAAAAAAAATTCTCAGTTTGGTTGTTTTTTCTGCGTTATTCCAGATTATTTCACAGAAACAACGTCATGCATTAAGATGCTGTTCGTAAACCACATTCGCTTTCATTAGTAAAAACCAGAAGAAGTTTCAAAGAAAAGGAACTGAATTTTTGTGCAATTTTGTCATACCAACCAAATTCAACTGTTTCAAATAAGAGAAGAATTCGTTTTTTTTTTTTTATAAATATAAACGTTTGGAATGTTCAACACTTTAAGAACTACTCCATTAACAGATTAAGAGCATTCGAAATAAATAAACGATGTCGTTTTCATGCAGTCTCTGTATACACATACAGTTTTTTAGTCGGTAATCGGGCCATCCAAAACTGTTGTGAATATTAAACAAACATACAAAAAAGATACACAAAAAAATGTAATATTCCGCATTAATAAATGAATTCATTCTTTTTTTCGTCGTTGTATGTGAGAAGAGACGATACCAAAAACTGAGCTCCGCTAACCCAAAATGACACAAAATGGTAATAACAATAACCGAAACACTCACAAAAAAACTCATTTAAATATATTTGGTGTTCATTGTCGGTTTTTAAGTGTGTTTTTTGTTCGTCTTTCTCTCCCTGATGACATAATGATGCGACATGCAATGCTTTGAGATATGTTTGTGTATACTACGCGTGATATCGAAAATTGTGAACAAAACGATACCCAAAAACAACGCTAAACACTTGTTGACACAGTTAATCATGCATACCAAAGGACGAAAAAGCCATTCTAACACAACCAAATCGCCTCTAACTAGTCATCTTCATGTGCTGAGTCAAATTAGTCTAAAAATGGTTATTCTTGCAATATGCTTTCATCGAAACGATTTGCGAATGAACAAAATAAACATAAAATATATTTTATTGCACACGCTTAGAAAAGCGTATATACAATATATTTTGCTGAAATATAGCGCCTATGCCATATTCAATTCTCGGCACACAATAACCATCATCAATACAAAGAAGAAAAATAGCGGATTATCATGATACAATTAACAGCGTCGTCGCAATTTGTGAAAATGCTCGCCTAGTGCGCTAAAGTTGGCGAAAAATCCATATTTGCAACATTTTATTTTGTACGATGCGCGTACATTTTAACCGTTTTTTTTGTGTCTCTTCTTGCGCATATGAACTTGTCATATTTTATCTAAGTTGATTTCGTATTTGTGGTAGTATGTGTGTGTGGTTGCATAATCCTCGAAGCAATGTTTTAATGGCTTGCTTTCTATCAATAAAGTCCTCCAATTAATTAGTTAACATTGCTTAAAGATTTATTTTTATTTTCCATTTGGTTGAGAAGCTTCTTTTCTCTAGGTTAGCTATTGATTTTTTTTGTTCGTTTCATCTAAAAAAATATATATGACCATGTGAGTGCTGCACACCCAGTTATCTATTATTGAGTTGCGTGCAGATACCATTCAACATTTTTATTCGAATTGAATACACACAATACATACATAGTATTCATAATTAAGCAGTATTTTTAGATGGTTAAATTCTTGCGGCACAGTGCTTTCGACCAAATTATAACCACTTAATGGTTATTGATTTGATGGCATTCATTTTAGTTCTTGTGTGCTTATATTTGCGGTTCATGCGTGCTCTATCATAAAATTTTGTTGCATGCACGATAGAGCGAGAGATCTTTCCTATGAATTAGTTTTACAAGATTCATAATCCCATCATAAATGTATACGAAGCTCATAAAATCAAACCGAATCGAGCTAGACTGGAAGGAGTGCGTGTGCGTAGATTTATAGATTGAATAGAACGTTGGCCAAAAGAATAAAATTATTATGAATTTAAGCGACGAGAGATGAACAAAACGGAAAAAGAAGAAAACACACCAAACCGGTCGTACTTTGAATGGTTTGTGCTTACGCGTGCGTGTGCAGATTTCGCAGAATAATTCTCGTTTCTTATGGTCATGGAGTATTGGGTCAATTGTGTGGAATATTAATATTTACATAAATAATCAAGTCGATGTATGTTTTTTTGCAATTCTATTGAAATTTTTTTGCTATTTTATATGTTGGAGTTTGTCGATGTGGTAATTTCAGTAGATTAAACTCAATCGAGAGCCGGACTCATGTCGATTACTTTATTTATTATGTGCGAATTTCGTTCGCTGATCGCATACTTTTTCATTAAAATATATGGAAATTCGTACTATTTATACGCAATATATGACATCTTCTAGAAGCTCTAAGAAGAGCTCTTTTTCTTCCCTGTTTATGTTCCCATCTATGATTAAAGAAAATCACAACCTTGAAAAAGAACAGTTTTTTATTGTTTGATTTGATGATATGTTCGGGCCAAAGCGCTAACAAAATAAACAGTCCTCGATTGGTTTACCAAGCATAATTTGGATATGCAAATTTGATAATTTCAAAAGTATACTAGTTCAAAACATAAAAACTATGGAAGATTCCATTTAGATGAAGTTGGATCATTTAGTAGGCTCATGATGTGAACGTGAGAAATGTGTGTATGTTTATTTTTATGTTTTGATTGATTGAAGAACGTCTTGTCTTTCAGCATCATTTTTATTGCAAAATTCTACAATTAAAGTCACGATATGCACACACACACACACACACACGCATTGACGCCACCAAATATCATCAAGTATACCAATGATCGATTTTAACTCCTTCCGATGTTCACGTTTTATATTATTTTTGAAATTTACAAAAGTGATTCGATTTTTTCTCTCTCAAAATTTTATCATGTTTACTAAATTTACATTCTGTGTTATGACGTACTAATCGTTTATGTTATGATGTTTAAATAAAGCGTTTGTCTTTAACCATCGATAACTTATTTCGTTGATTGCCAAAACAAGACATCTTCTCTTTATCATTTTTTGTCTTACATTTTTATGTTCTCATGTATAATTAAACAAAATCACAGCCTTGAAATAGAACAGTTTTTATGGTTTGATTTGATGAAATGTTTGTCAGTCCCCAATTGGCTTACTGAGCATAATTTGGATATGCAAATTTGATAATTAGTAGGCTTGTGATGTACACATGTGTTTGTTTATTTATTTGTTTGCTCTTTTCCAGAAATTTTGCGATAAGCAAAAACGTATTGACGTCACCAAATATCGTCAATTATCCCTTTTTTTATTTAAATTCCCTGCGACATTCACGTTTTATGTTATGCAGATTAAATTGAATTGACCTTAAGAGAAATTGACATACACATGATCCGATTTTTTCACTCTCAAAAGTTTAACATGTTTATTGAATTTACATTCTATGTTATGACGTACTAATTCTTCATGTTATGACGTTCAAAAAAGTGGTGTGTGTCTTAATTGGTTAATGCCAAATTCGATGGCATAGATAGTTTGCCCATTATTAAGATTGACGTCAGTGATATGCGACATATAAATCCAAATCATTGATTGCATGGTAAAAATCGTCATCAAATTTGCTCATTTATACAGATCAATTATGTAAAAGCGATCGATGAAAGAGAAAATAACATCAATGTTGAGAAGAAGACGTAACAACAAAATAAATACCGATTGGTCTTATGCTTTCGGTTTGGAACTAAACCTAGAATCGTACGATTTTTTTTTATTTCTTTGATTTTGTTAGTGCTTAGCATAAAGTTAAAATCAACACCAAGCTGATAGTGAAATTCATTCCGGTTTATCGTGTTTTTTTTTGTCTTTTCATTCGTCTTCTTCTTCTCAGTTGATGCTAATGTAAATAAAAAAAAAGTAATTTTGTATTCAGTTTTGAGAGTTATGGTCTGTGTCCAAATGTGGAGAATATGTATACATTATGGTTTTTAAAATGAAACAGCAGTAGCGTCATGTATAAACATGGTCAATTTGAATGGATGTCAGAAAAATGTTCTCGTCTCTCAAGGTAAAAAAAAAATCGGCAAAAATCAGATGCACACTTTCTTAATTTGCATACATAAGACGCAAACGAAGCGATCATGTGAGCGCACATACATTCGATACAATCGAATAGCAGAATTACAGCGGATGCTTGAATAAAAACATAAGACCAATAATTAGTGTCCGAATAAGACACAAACTGTGGTCGGAATAGGAGAGGCCATAAAATCAAAACCATAAAATTCGTTTCGTTTAAACGCTTTCTGTCTGGGTTTTTTTTTCGGCAGTCGCACGGCAAAGTCCATGATAAGATGTCGTGCGAGCACATTGAGCAGAAACATAAAATCTATGAGATGTGATTCGAGACACAGTCTTCACGACCGAGAGATGAGAGATGCATGTATGATTTGTTGTTGCAACTTTATGACACATTGTCATAATATCACGCAACGCTTTTCGCAGCAATACAATCTCTTGTTCGTATATACCGAATAAACGCATAAAACTATAAATCTGCCCAATCTTGATGAATCAATCGGAACTCTTATACCGTTTCAATCTCGTTTAATTTTTTTTTGCGCGCCTCTCTTCGCTCTGGTGTTCAATGCTACGAAAAAAAAACTGGAAAACACACAACAATGTATGTTCCAATGGATATTGTTAAAGGTAGTATTTTATTATGAATGATGGAACCAGTGGTTACCATTGCGCTTTGAACAATGTAATTCAATATTGGCTTACATTTTTCGATCGAATCAAGCAATTTCTGTATGCACATGAATCATTTTTCATGTTTCGTTTCGATACTCAAAGCCGAACTACCAATTTTCGTACAACGTTACAGATCGATGATTTTAATTTTGTCTTCTAATTTTAGCCTTCCATTCTCACAGCAATGGGAATGTTAGCCAAATGTTGGCATTGAATTTATTGTTTTACGTGCGAAAAATAAAATCATCGACAGATATCATCGTCTCTAGTACATCTATTCGAATGTGCTAACATTTAATTGTACCAAACAAAAATTCAAAACAATTTTTAAAAAAAATCGAAATCACATCAAATACACGTCGAAGTCTCTTATTTATTATGTTACAACCTGTTGTCTATCTCTCATAAATGGTGCTGTATTTTCCAAATGCAATATTTATAGGAATTTTTTTTGCTTGTAATAACATGCAAAAACTGAACTGCAACCATGATGTCAGAATGATTCACATTTGATATTGTTCGTGTGTGTTGACTGACTGACTGCGGTCCGATTTTTTCGATGCAACATTCATTCAATATAAATACATAATGTATGATTTATACAATCATAATTTCGATGTTTTCATGCGGTGTATTTTTTTAATAGTTGTCATGGGAAACGATTGGAAAACAACTGAAAAAAAGTGTCTGAAGCGTTTTTTTTCGATTTCTTCCTCTTGTTGCGAACCGGTGCACGGTTTTGGAACGTTAATACATTGATTGACTGGCGTTTCATCTCAAATGATCAGAAATCTCTCTTCCAATGCATTTATGTACCGAGTCTGGAAATGTTGTTTTCAATGTTTTCAACTGAAACACACAAACCAATTCGACTCATTGCATCGTCAAAATGCACCGTTCCAAAACACTCTTCACGTTTTCGATCGCCTCAAACAAAATTAAAGAGTGACTAAATGGGTAAAACCAGCACACAACAAAGTCCCTCACAGTTGAAAACCCATCGCAATTTTTTCGAGCTCACCATTCGTTATTTTTCACTCTTTCTCGCCCACTGTCTGCTTTATTCTTTTTCAAAACCAAATAAACTGTTCATCTTGTTCACTCACTTCGGTTTCTTTTCGTTGCGAATCGAAAATGAAATTTTTGCGCTTATTGAATTAATCAATTCTTCACGACCATTCGTTTTTACACACGACTCCAACTAAACGAATATCAAATTTTTTTTTGCATTCGTAAAATGATTGAAATGTAGAAAGAAAAAAAAATATGCGAAATAAATTTTGAAATAGAAATACATTTTGCGATGCTGTGTAAAAGACATTTGTACATCGATATAGGTATAAACTGAGTATTTCTCAATCGTTCCGTCAATTATGCAAAGAGTAGAAGCGAAGCGAAGAGAGAAAAAACCAACATCGCGACAGTTATTTGTGTTTTTCGCATGTTTTACATTAAAATTGTCACAAATCGACACTACAAATTCCTAGTAGAGAAATAAAAGGAGTGAAATATACAAGACAGCTAGCATCTGGTGCACAGATGACAATAGTTCATTCCTATTATGCAATAGAATTTTGTTTGTTAATAAATTCCAAACGGTTTTTTTTATGACTTTAGCAAATTTCATGGCATGGAATGGTATGCTTGCGCTCGTTTGGTATTTAAAACGTTGAAAGGACGAAGCGATAGTTTTTCGATTTCAAGGTATTACAGCCGAAACACAATTATGAAATTAAAAGTTGAACATCGATAAAATCTCATTACTTGACAAATTGATCGTGTTTAAGAGAGGAGCAAAAAACATAATATCCACCTTGTATCAGACGGCATTGCATGCGGCAAATGCAATTGCTCAGTCGATATGGTATTAGTTGATTAATTGAGGTAAATTGGTATGAATTTATATGCTATTTATCGTCGCTTCGCGTCAACGTAATGAGCGTCCATTTCACGTGTTCGCTTTTAACAAACGGTTTTCGAAGCCACGACGTTGGCACGATTCAATTCAACCGTGGCGCTGGTGATTCATCCATTTGAACATATCTCGATAGATTACAAGTCTAATCTCAACGCTGCGTGGTAATCACATAGATCATTAATCAACTATCATTTTTTTTTCTTCATCCCGAAGTATGAAGAAATACGATGTGAACCGAACAAATTCATATTTTTATCTTTCATTGGTAACGGATTAGCGGTTTCGCGTCTTTCTTTCATTTTTTCTGCTGCACTGCGTTTTTTCTTGGTCATAAAATATTTCAAATTTGACAATCGCACACAAAATCCAACAACAATATGTGTTTTTTTTAATAATCGAAATGTAAACGCGCAATGAGCGCAAACATATAATTTGTTATAATTTAGAAGTGGATTTTTAGCGCCTATCAATTATATACACACCATACAGATGTAATTCTATGGAATTGCCTCATCCAACTAGCTGGTTTTTCGCGTTCGTGTCTAGCTCAATGTTATTGACAAGATGATGCTTTTTGTACGTACATCTGCTTGTGATTTGTCTCGTTTTTTTCGAATTCAAGTGATAACACCATTTAGATACACTACAGCTGTGCGTGCCGGTTCGTTGTTTTTGAATATGCTTATGTCATCATTCCATTTCACTCTCATGTGAATTATTAACATCGCAATATCTATGCCGTCGGCAAAAGACCTTGGCGACGATTTTAAGCAGAGCGTTTGTTCTCTTCTACTGAACTTTTTACATACACTGACCAGAGATCCAATTTTTTGAAGATATTTTCCAAAGATTTTTTTCAAATATGAGAGTTGGATGAAATTCGTCTGAGACTATCAACGGTAATAATTGTGTTGCACAACTCTCGGTTGAATGGCTTCGTTATCAAAAATAAACAACAAAAAAAAAACTTTTTTTTTCAAACTGTTTTTTGTTTTTAAGTTTAATCAATCAATTAAGAGTCAAAACACCGATTTGATTATGTTATGCATCACCCAAGTATCAGCTTTGAATTTAATTATTTGCATAAAATAAGATTTTATGTTGTCGAATATTTTTTCGTTATCTTTTGGCGGCGTAAATTTACGATGATTTCGCTATCTTAAGTTGGGTTCAGAGGTTTTTTTTTACTTATTTCTCGCATCAAACAATCAATCGATTTCATAATATAAAACGTGCACTTTCAATGTTATGTTTTTTATCCAAAAAAAAAAATGTTTTTAATTTGAAATGACGTTTATTTACTTATCTTGCATGCAATGAATCTCGCTTAATAATATGTAGAAAAAGAAATAAAAGTCTTTTTAATCAGATGTGTTACGCATTCACTTTTTTTAACACTACACGTAAACGAAATTCACTTTTTTTTGTGTCTTTCTCACCGAAAGTAATCGGCATACATTCGATAATTTTTGGGTGCATCATCGTCTGCAATTTAACCGTAAAATAATACAAGAAAATAAACGAGAAGTTATTACGAAACTTCAAGCGAAACTCCGTTCTTCTTCGCGAATCTCTTTTTTTTCATAAAAATTCCATTTATTTTCTTCCGAAATGACTTTTACTTTATTTTAAAAAGGGGAAAAAAGAGTTACATTTTTATCAAGACACGAAAAAAGATATATAAAATTTCCATTGTGTATAGTCGAATAATTGAATCGAATCTTTGAAGAAAACAGAAAGAGCTTTGAACCTATGGCTTTACCGCTGACATGCGATCACAATCGCTCGCATCGAATGAGAGATGTGAAAGATGTGGTGCAACCGTGAAGAGAACATTGATAATGGTCCATTCAATTAAGAATCGAAAAGATGAGCGCGCGCACGCTGTGTGATGGTGATTGCATCTAAATCTGACCCAAGACCGCACTTTGGACATTTTTAGATGGCTGTTTTTCATAATTTAACGACACACAAAATTGATCATTAATTAATAAAAATAAAAGTGCGCATCATATCGATATTTGCATTTAGCACATTACTGATCGCACAGATTACGTTCGATGGATCGGTGTGTTGTTTTTCTTGATCTCAAACGTGGATTTTGCTGCTTAAAACGATCATTAAAGTTAATTATAAGTAGATAATTTGTTTCGGCTTTGGTGGAAACGTTTAATTTGCGCGTTCTTTTGGCACGGTTGCACAAAACTCTCTTGCAACAGAAATGAAAAGAAAGAGAGTGGCAAAAAAAAACGACAAAGAAAGAATGGGAAAATGAGTGTTAATCGAGACGATGACTAACAAACTGAAATGAGAGAGCCCCACAATGAAAACAACAAGTCATCTTTATCGGTAATTGGAATCACAAGCACGAAAAACAAAATGAAATTGACATGGTGTGTGCGCTTAGAGCTCAGACAGGCTCGCGCGCATAATGCACATGCACGTTCTATTTGTGGTAAAACATGCACATTACACTCGGCAGTTTTGGCTGTTCATCTCGCTGAATGGGGGCTCGAATTGGAAAAATGCAAATCCGTTGCCGTTTTTCTTCCACTTCTTCTTCTTCTTCGGTTGAAAGACATAAAATGGCTTGAGCTGTCGATGCCAAACTACCTCGCCGAATATGTGCAACCATCAAAAAACGTGGACCAACTTTGGCTGTTGAATGATTTGGTTATCGCGCATTTATAAATTGGTGTAGACAGTATCGCACCGCAACAACGTGGAAATGAAATCGTGCAAACAATTTCTTTTTCCTTTTATTTCTGTTTGCTGTTCCTTTTCATTTTGCCCGTTTGAAATGCGGCTCATTGTCGCATTTAGCTTCATCATAAAGTCAAAACTGTTTTTCGTTAACCATTTCAAAGTATTGCCGTTGTTGTCTCCTGCAGTTCATTCGATTCGAAAAGAATGTTTTTTTTTCTTCTGCACAATTCACTAAATCGCACAGCCATTAATCGGATAGAGTGAGGGCACACTATTTGATCATCTCGAAATGAATTTATTTTAACGTCAATTCAACGGCATTTATGTGCTGTTCATATTATCACCGATTTTGTCGTTTTGATCATCGGCACTTTACATTTTCCGCAAAACAGCGACAACGTCGAACGCAATTCAAATGCATGTTTTTGCTTTTGCATTTTCTCAATAGAGAGATTTATAATTCCTCACTTTGAACTGTAAGATCAAATGATTTCGCAATGAGATGTCAGGTTTTATCGTTGCAAAAACAACAACAGAAAAAATTCCTTTAAACGCCTTCAGATATGGTTAAAAGAGTGGCAGTACCGTTTGCCTCGAAGCAAAATTGTGGCACGGTTGACAAGTGACGATAGGTGCGAGCGTACGTAGCGACAGCAATGGAGAGTGAGAAGAAAAAAGAGTCAAGAACTTTATTTTCGATTGAATGTCGATCAATCAAATTGTTGTTGAAAACGTGAGCTATGTGGAAAACCAATTTTATTGCAACTCTGCCGCGCGCATTTCGTTTTCATCATAATTTCGGTCGAGAGTTTTTTTTTCTCGCTTCGTGTCCAATGGCATTTTTATCGGTGCTTCGAAAATTGCTCACTTTAAAAACAAAGAAAATATTTGTGAAATCACAGACACGACGAAAATTTACATTCTTTCGATCGAGAGAATGAAAAGAAAAAACACATACAATTAAAACACAATCGATTCGATGTCAAACCATTTTAGTTATTTTTATTGGTTTATCATTGATTCGGAAGAGAGAGAGAGAGAGAGGGTAAAATAAAATATGACGTTGAATTTTTATATAATTTGTGTGTCCGTGCATTGAAGCGAAAATGGCCTAAATTCTTTTTCAACTGGAAACAGCCGAAAACGTATATTTCAATGAAAACAGCGTGCGTGCATTTTTCTGCATCTCGACAATTAAGCGGCAATTTAAATGACGACTGTTTTTTAAATGTATTGTTGTGTATACCATTTTTGGTGCGTAATGCATAGAATTCCATTGTGGAATTTGTCGATATGCTGCCAAGTGAGTGCATTTTTCAATTGTGACACATGGCTGAAACCAGGATCGGCTGGACTCCTGTATTTGTGCAAAATTTCGCCACTCGATTTTATAAGCTATCGACGTCAAGAGCCAAGATGTACAAACTGGAGCACTCGATACATTTAAAAAAAAACGAAATCCGTTTCGATGGATGGCGTACAAATCGAGAATACGTGCAAAAGCGTTGAAGAAGTGAAACATATATTCAACAATGGGCTAAGAATTATAAAGGCCATTCAACACACGCACAAATCAACAAGACATTGTTGTGTTCGCATTTTTATCTCCCTCTTTCTCTCTTGTTCATTAAAATGCAATGCATTCGCATGTTTATCGTATTTCGATGTTTTTTTTTTCGATTTTGTATTTGTATGTTTTTCTTTGCTCAACCGCAAAAGTGTGAATATCATTTGTATGCATGCAGTTCACTCAATGCAATTAATTATTTACTTTCGGCCATCGTACATTCGATCTGATGAGGATTTTTTTTTTATTCATGTGCAGATGAATGCTGCAGAATTGAAGATCGTTTAATCGAAATCGATGCGATGATCAAATATATATACAATGAATGAGGAGAATGCTTGGAAAAATCGGTTACAAAAATACGTAACACTTCTCGACACTCGTGAGCAAAAACAATTGGCGTGAAGCACATTGGAATCTCAAAACTGATCCATATTCATCAACTTCTTCGTACAAAATGTACAGCTCTTCTTTTATATGTGATCGCCTTAAGCGGTTCTCCATCCCTTTCGTTTTGTATTTTTTTAGGCATGATCTCTGTAACATATACCTCTTCGAATGTGCATTTTGATTGCATTTTTATTGATTTCCTTATTGTATATCCAAAGCGGTTTTCGTGGATTCGCAATTATATCGAGTGTTGCTTTAGTTTTTGTTGGAGCCCATCTTGACATCTCGTGTCCAACGCGCGCACGCATACTAATTACATGCATTCGAGAGAGAAACAATCAACTGATTTGGCACTTGGCATATAGTGCATATAAGTGTGTTTACTTTTTTTCGCTCTAGACAAAACACACGATAAACATAACATAAGGTCCAGAAAACTAAATTTTTCAACAAGGAACTAAAAGAATGTGCGCGCTTGTTACAGAGCTTTAATTACAGCATTTAATTTGATCGGGCAAATTAATTCGACTCTTTCATCGTGTTTAGTCTTGAGTAGAGACGTGCGTCAAGGTTTCGTTCCATTTGTTTGTTTTATGTTCTCTCTCTTGTTTCGAGTGCGCAATAAGGCTTGGAAATCTGTGTCCAACGAAGAAGAATGGATATATCAAACGGATAAATGTGAATACTCTGCTTCTGTTTTAATACAATCTCTTTCACTCTGGTCTCAACCATATCACGAATGGCGCAATAAAAAAAATAATCAAAATGCGATTGTAACACGTACGCATTTAAAACATTATTCACTTCCTCGTGAGTACATTCATCTTATCAAGAAACAAATTTGTTAAATTCATTGCATTCAAACATGTTAACTGTCACTGGGCGTTAGAGACTCATAATGAAAATGGCAAATTCTGCGAAATCACCGTGTAGCCGTTATCGGCGGTAAAAATCCAGTGATTTGTCTAACATATAAAAGATTTTGATAACATAAAAATTGCATTATTTAAAATTCTTCAGTTTTATTGGCGATACGATGAATTTAAATGGATGTGATTTTGACCCTCATTCTTCAATCAATGTTCAAAAATAAACACAAATCATGGAAGAAAAAAAAAAGAAACGAGCGGAAAAAAATTGTGTTACAGTGAACAGTGTCGAATACAATTTGCTCGACACGAATTGAAACTCCTTTAACGACTTAATGACAGATATTTTTTCTGCATTTAGTCGGTAATTTTTCTCGCATTTAAATCAGTTTTAACAAGGGCTACTTTTGGACAATGTGCACTGTATCATTGTTCTGTCTCCCTTTTCATTCATATTTCAGTTGAATTTTGGCTTGAAAATTGGTTTTGGCATGTTTTCATTACATGGTTTCTCTTTGTCTGTGTTTTTTTTTTGTCTTTCATTCATTCACTCTTTGACAGCGAAAATGAAAATGTACCAAACGTGCGCACGAAACCAACAGCGAAAGAGTGTGCATAAAAAACCCACTGAAATATTACGAAATTGTTGCAAAAACGAGCGAATTACCAAATAAGAACGACACAAACGAAATGAAATCAAATCGAATAACCGAAACAAAATAAAGAAACAATTGCAGTGATACACGTTTAGTGTGTTATTTTGAGTTCGTACGACAGCATCCGTAATAAAATCATAAAAAAATTGTTCGGTTGAGTATTGGTCTTGAAGTGTTGATTGATTGAGGGCCAACAGCATGTAATTTTCACAGCGTCGGTGTTTTTCTTGCTCTTTCATGTGCACTCGAGCCAAAATATTCAAAATTATTTTTTCATTTCTCTGTGTATATTTGTTATTTTATGCGCTCAAATCGCTCGTGGCCTCATCAACTTTGATTGATAATGATTTACGATCAAAAGAAGAAAAAGTAAAAACAAAAAGAATTTCACATTCGTAAAGGTGCATTTCGAATGTGTATTTTTGATTCAAAAGTCATGTAGTTTTATTACACACAATTTTTTTCTTCTCTGGCAATTTTGTAACGCATCTTATGTAATTGTGCAAACTAAATTTGAATATAATTTGATTATCGAGCGACAATTACCCGTATACCATCATTTACGGCTTGGTTAGTGTTTTACATGGGATTTTCTCACCTCTCTTTTGATTGGTTGGGAATTAAATCGATTTTTGTTGTCATAAAACCCTGTTTTATTGACACATGTTTATTATCTTGATGATCAAGACCTTTTTGAGATTAAATTTAATCAAGGAATCACATGACAATGGAACCAAAGGTCTTTTCATTCATTCAACCACCGAAACTGTCATCTTATTTACGGAGTTCTCTCTTGGTGAAGTTTCAATGTGATAAGAAATGAGAAAAATAAACAAAAAAAACACCGTCTCAATGATCAATGAGGAAAAACCAAAAGCCAATTATGAAGATCATAAGCATTTATCAATGAAAGAATGTTGTTATTTGTTATGTCGGCGCACTCATTTAATCGCATATTTTATTTCCTTATTATACAAAGTGCCTTAAAAATCAATCGAAACCAAACTGAAATGTGAATTCACTCGCATCTCTTTCTTCTTGGTTAGTATCTTAATCGTGTGCCAGTGCGCAAATAAGATCGAACGTATCGATGACACATCAGACCATAGTGCAGCAACATGGTCTCGACACTCAAACGGAGATAACTTCTGATATTTTATTGCAGGCATTTTTCATGTTTTTCACTTTTTTGGCTCAGCTGGAGCTCTTCTCATTTTCAACAATTTTATGTTGATGTTATGCTCTCGTATTGATCGAAGCGGTGTGTGTGTGCGCGCGAAGTGAAATGGATACAAAAATTTGTTTCCGAACATACAATGCCATTGATTTGACGCCACTCATTCACACATAAAAATGTGAAGTGATTTGAAGGAGACTGAAAGAAAGAGAGAAACATCCCACCGTTTGATAGCCAATACTCGATGCATTGATAGCGTTATTTATACAACGAATTAAGAACGAATTTGCGCGTAGGTGGTGCTTTCAGAGACCCCACTTTTACACACTTCGAAAAAAAATTAAATATACAAAATTACGACTACTTGAAACCGATCAACTCAAACAATGTAAATAGCTGATACACCTATGTTTAATATTTTATAATTGTTTAATTTTCAAATTCAAAACAAAACGAACGAAACAAATTTGCTTCGCATCGATTAGTAGCCATCATTGATTTTTCAGTTGGATTATTGGATTAGAACATTGGAGTATGCTGGGTTTACTTTTCATTTGTCTGTTGAGTCTATATTTGTTTTATATTTAAAATAATCGTCAAAAATGAGTCATACATACACAGAGAGAATACAAATGAATAACAAAATTACCAAGTTCCATGTTGTACTTGTAATTGAAGTAAGCGCAATTTTTCCATCCATGTTTAATATGTGCAACATTTTTTTACATATTTCAAACATCATTTAAGTCTAATTAGCTTGACTTGGTTTACTGCTTCGCTTCAAAAATACATTGTATCTGTTTGAAATGTTTTTTTTTTTTTTTTTTTTTTTTTCAAAAAATATAACATACCGACATAATTACGTATCAACTACCATATCGTGCATTGTTTCGATGGCTTCGTCATTTCGAAAAATAATAATCAGATTTTAAATGATTTTTCACCTGGATCGAAATTGGTTCATTTTTTGTTATTCGTGTGGCAATTTTTCCACAACGGAAAACGGATTTCTCCTTTGCTTATTTACTGCGTGGCATTTTGTTGACTCTCAAAATAAGAACCAACACTCGTTAATTAAATCTTTTGACGTTCCAATCAATCAAACTATAGATCGATTACTCAATTGTTTCAATGACGAAATACGTACGGTTTTGTTTGTGTGTGTGCGTGCTTCATTTTTCCACCGTCCGAAATGGCGATCGAAAGGATTTCAGTGCGATACGCATTTCGTTTCATTAAATTTTATTTATTTGTATTTTCAAGCAGCGTTAATTAAAATATCACGCCGTACATGGTACGCAGCAATTAGCGATTGAGAAATTTTCTACTTTTTCCCATTTATATGTTTTTGATGTTGGAAAACAATTTATCCTCTTCACCTTCAACTTTGTATTGTGTGCGTATTTCCGTCAAAAATTACCGTCGATTTTTACTGGATCGCTTTAAATTGTTAAAATGAATCATTTCATATTTTTTTTTGTTGGTTCATTTTCTCTTTGCTCGTCAAAGATTTCAATCGCATGCACATAATTGGCCAATTATCATTGGACTCAGTCCGTCCGTTTTGCACCACAGGCTTTTATTTTGATCGATAAAACAAACATTCATATCATAACGTTAATGAGGTCTGATTATTTATTTTTCTTCATTTCTTATGCTTGTTCTTGCCAAATATGGATGATGGCCGAACTAAAGAAAAAATTAAGTTCAACCGAAAATTATAATTTAAAACATTATTGAAATGTATCGATATGTTGTGTTTTGTTGTTTTTTTCTCTGTCAATTGATTTTAATCGAATTGTTTATGCGAAATAGTGTAAGCAGAAAGTATTTTTGTAAATGTTAATTGCACATCACTCGTTATACGATTTGCTCATTTATTTGATGGCGAGGAGTTGGCCCACAGGCGGTGCAAAACCGCTTGAGGTATGCTATATCTAGATCAATTATTTATTCGTAACGGCAGAAAGCTTAAAAGTACACATATTCCATCTTTATAATCAATTATAGCGATTGTGCTTTTTTGCCGCAAAAAATTCCTTTGAAAGCATTCGTTTGCGCAATAAACCAAATTCAATTCGCCAATAGTTTCATATTTATGTGCAAATATTCAAAACGAATGGCTCTCTTGCATTGATTCCGATGCAGAAAAAATAAATAAATAAAAGAAAGCAACCGTAGCAGTTAGTTCTTTTGTCAACAGACAAAATCGATTAAAGATCCATTGTTTATTACATTGAATTTACAATAAAACTATGCAATCATCGTCAATTGCGAATCGCAAATTATAAGGTTTTTTTCGATGTTTTTTTATTCATTGAGAGTGCATACGTGTGTCAATTTGCGTTTGCTTTCCACAACTTAAAAAAACCGATGACAACGGCACACTAAAAAACTCCACATTAACTCTATTCCGTATTCATTCAGTAGTTAGAGACTCATAGCAGCAGTAGCAAGCAGCAGCAAAAAGATTCATTTGATTCCATGAGAATCTCATGCAAATTAAAAACCAGAAGTAAAAAAAAATCGAGGTAATCGTACAACAAGATCCTCATTCCGATCGTTGAAGAAGTATGACATGGTGCGCTTCAATGTTTACGTATTTCTGTGAGAGAGAATATTGTAAGCTGAGAAAAGAAAATGAATAAAATATTTTAAATAAAATTATTACAATGATCATTTGTTGTAGACAAATTTAAGCGAAAAAAAGGAAGAAGAAGATAGAATGGCAAAGACGAGAGCGAAAGAAAGAAATGCAGTTGCAATCTTTAAGAGCATATAATTACATTGAACTGACTATGATGTGCTGTACGTTGTCTTTGTCTCCATTGTGGTTGTGCTCATTCGGTCACAAATTGGATTTGTGGATCGAAAATTCATACAATAAAATCGCACACTGATATTTATTGTTCAAGACAAGCAACAGCAGCAGTAGCATTCGAAAAGGAATATAAAAAGAGCGGTGCAATAAATAAAAACAACAATCAGACAACAATAACAACAACAACAACAAACCAAACAGAAACAAATGAATTCGTCCGAACAAATGAAAGAATCAAATTCAATCAAGTCATTGCGCTTGCAGAAGAGAGGCGAAGAGAGAAAAATATACGCGCAACGAATAACAAACGAGCCAAAGAAATAAACCAGAATGAAAGCAATCATGTTTTAAATATGTATGAAATTTAGCATGCAAAGAAAGCAAGTGAGAGAAAGAGAGAAGAGCAACGGTGTCGCACCGAATAAAAAAAAATAAAGACAATCCCGTCTCTGTTCAAGAAGGAAACCCGAAGCGACAATATCGCTTCATAACCGTTTCATTCTATTCCATTTTATTTTTCGCCGATATCGCGAATAACAATGATGTTTTGTTACGTTGGTCCAAATTCATACACGTTGGCATAGTATGCACTGGTTCTCAATTTTTTTTTCGCGCGCGCGCAAGTCTGTGTGTGTGTGGTTCTGACATCAACATGTACAGGTAGTGCACAGAGTGCAAATGTAAACGCACGATCGGTCACACACTGGCTTGAACTACTCACAAAAAAATTGCCATGTCGTTTTGTTTTCTTGCTTCTTTTCACCGGTGAGATCGATTCCAGTAGCAAAGCGAACGAGTGTGAGCAAAAGTTGGGCCAAAGTAGGCCCAGTGGCAAAACTCTGGCAACAGCATCATCCATTTCAAACTTCATACCATGAGATATGGTAATTTAGATAATTGAATTTCCCATAGACTCGTTCACAGTGTGTTCGGTCTTCTTCGACTCCTATTCGATAGATATTCATTGATGTGCACACACAACCGATTCGATGGCCAGCACCATCGTCGCACGAAGCGAGAGAGGTAGCGCGTCGCGCACAACTAAAGTGCAACTATTGCATGCTAATCAAATAGAAATTGCATGAACACACAAAAACAACAACAACAACAACCAGCCAGCAACGATACTTGAATAAAAACACTATTTTTATTCCAAGTTGATTGAATTGCCTTTTTTTTCAATTCTTCGTTGTTTGTCTGTTGTTGGTGTGTGTTGGGCCGTTTGATCGCAAAACATTCAATCGCATATCGCGCATCATCATATTATGCTACCAATTTTTCCGACAATTTCTGTTTTCTGTTACAATGCAATCCAGACGAGATCACTATTCGATCTGCGCGCACACGCGCACGCTTACACACAATAAGCGAGAAAAAAAGGAAAGAATGCCATTAAAGAAACGCACACGGGAACAAACAACCGAATGCAACGAGACAGAAGCATAGAGAGAAAATCCACCAGAAAACCAGAAATTTAAACTAGCAAAATAAAAAGTACTACATTATATAGCAATTAATGGATGTTGACGACTCATCACCGATCGTTTGGTTTTTGTTTTGTTTGTGACCGTTCTGCTGCTCGTTTTGGATTGAACTCAGATATCCAATCGTATACTTTACATTATCGTTGAGTGGGTATACGGTTTATTTCTATGCACTTTTTTTTGTGCTGTTCACTGTGTGTTACTTTGTTGAACATGAACGGGGTTAAACACTCTTGAAGCCTCGATATCAACTCAAATAAATTACGAAATCAAACCGATTTTAATATGTTCCGTTTAACTAATTATACACGAGAATCGAACAGAGTGTGTTTTTCCTATATAAATACATTATAAGAGTTGCAACGAAGAAAAAATAAATAGTGGCGGATTGGTAAAAGAAAAGAAATATTGAAATCGAAAAGTTTCAATTCTCGAGCGCTCCTAATCAAAGTGCCATGAATTTCTCGTGTTGAGTGAAAAATGAAAGAATAGTTTGTTGTTTTGGCCAAAATCAAATCGACTGTTTTGTTTCAGCGGTGAAAAATTCTCCTTGTCGACGGTGCATACGATGTTGTGTGAATTGAACTATTTCGAAATCGATTTTAATACTCTGATTTGGCTTGTACTAATCGTGCACTCTCAGTCATCGTCTGCTCAACTGCACTAAACCGAAAATTTAATTAGCACGATTTGGAACTTATCCATTTCTCGAGCCGCTATTTTTTTTGGTTTTTGTTTTAAATGCTCTGTGTTGTTGTTATTTTTCTCTTGTTTCGATCTATTTTTCAACGCCATGATTATATGACTGCTTCTGACATGGCCTATTATTCAATTTTAAGGTGTGCACTCTCCTCTGTGCCCGCCACCGTAGCTACCACCGCGGCACGATTCCGTTTGCCATTCGCATATCTATCTTGTCAAATGTGTTTTTCGGTTATGTGTGTCGGTTTTGACACAAAATTTATTCGAATGTGAAAGTCACTATTTTTTTTCTTTCTTTCTTTCATTCATTCATTCGTCCATTCTCAAACAACAAATGGATTTTCGATGTTATTGCCATTGCGATTACGGAATTCGTATAAATTCGAAATTAAGTTCATTTGTTGCATGTAATTAAATGCAATCAGTACACTCAAATGCACATATACATGGTAAATGAGGAGAATAGATGAATAAAAAAAGCAACTGAACGGGAGGACAATTGTGTCGTGTTTAGAAGATGTGGCAAAAAAAATATTGACATTGCAAATTTTCTAAATCAGAGAGAATGAAAGAGATAAAGAGAAGATTGGTCGTTTATGCAATTTACAGCCGACGAGCTTATCACGATTATGCGAAACAAGAGAAACACACAAAATATAGCCATTAGACGATTTGATTTCGAATTTGCCGGAATGCCAATAAGATGTACCACTAGATTCCCATCCATTTGATACAATGTAAATTCAGTCGATAAACCGAAAAAGAATTATGATAATGTAAAATACAACAACGACTTTACAAACAGAAGTCGAGAGCCTTTTTCTTTCGCCGTTTTATTTGATTTTCAGTCAAACAAGAGTCGACAAATAATGCTGAATAAATATCAGCATAATTGGGATATTAACACTTTGCAAATCAACCAAAATAACATTTGCCGAAGCCGCAAAGTTGTCGAAAATTCAGACCACCAAAAAATCACTTGAGAAAATGAAAAAAAAAAAAACGAAAAGTGTATTCATATTCAATTGATTTGTGGTGCGCATCCCGTTTCACTCATGTAATGTGTCATATTCAATTTGACCACAGAGACAGAGTGAGAGACATATTGGCCAAACACACACACTCAGAAAACAAACCAAAACAGCCTCACGACGAATGGAAATGCACATAAATCGTTAAACCGAAAGGCATCAATGATGCAGAATAAACAAGCAGAAAACAATATTTAATAATGTTATTTTCGAACTCTCGCTTGCATCGCGTTGGAAAAGAGTTCTTCGTACAAGTCATACCGTCAATCGACGAAGGAGAAAAAAGTCAATCAAATGAAATTAACCGCGGTTTCATTGTGGCTTCTCTTGCGCTCTCACTATTTGTTTTTCGCTTATCGTTAACTCAAGTACGAAATGTTTAAATATTTATCTTCGACTTGATTTACGAGAAAATCCGAAACAAAAAATACAAAAAAAAAACGACTTAAATAATAATGAAATGACTTTAAGGTTTCTCATGCGTTTTTTTTTCGGGTGAATTCAAGTCAATATTGTACACCAAACATTACTACTACTTTCCATGCAAAATTCATGTTATGATTTTTATTTTCTTCAGCGTATATTATTATGCATGGTGCACACAAAACGCATTTTGCGCGCGATTTAAACGACCATAAAAATGTCGAACCGTGCAATTTCAATAAATCAATTTCATATACATCATCATGTTTACGCATACGTATTAATTTACATAGCGGAAGCTCACCGTTTAAAAAAAAGTCATGAAAATAGAAAAACACAAAAAAATACAGAGAGAGATAGAGAGATGGACTTCAATCTTACGTCAAATACATATGTTAAGTATTTAATTTGATGCGATTCGCCTTTGAACTATTTTGCCATTTCTTTGTATGAGCATAGCAAAAAGTGAGCGAGAAAAAAATGAGAAAAAAAGGCTATAATAACTGACAACTGATTAATCATACACATCTTGCTTGGCGTTTTCATTATTTCGTAAGTTGCTTAATCAACTAATGAGAATTGAGAGCTGAACGAAGAAAAAAACGTAGTCGAACGCGCGCTCACACAGCTCCCACATGAATGCAAAAGTCCATTAGA
This sequence comes from Contarinia nasturtii, assembly GCF_009176525.2. Lineage (NCBI taxonomy): Eukaryota > Metazoa > Arthropoda > Insecta > Diptera > Cecidomyiidae > Contarinia > Contarinia nasturtii. The sequence goes on from NW_022198046.1 coordinate 6,807,272, forward strand.
TTTTTATGAGCCGATCCAAACAAAAATTATTATTTGAAGAGAACCATAAACAAAACAAATGTTGAGAGAACTCTACATGTCGATCAAGTCGTCAGCGGGCCATAATATACATTTATTATATTCATAGAGAGAGAAAAAAAATAATACAAATTATTTCGACAAAATTTATATCAAATGCCTTTTTTGGATATTTTGATCAATTTTTCTTCAGTTTTATAAATTGACTCCATTTCCTGCCATTCATCGTTGCAAATTAATTGCCATTGATCATTAAATTTAAAAAAGAATGACAACTTGGTCGTTTATCTATCAAAATATGTCATTTTAAAAGCACATTTAATGGCACCCTAAACGCCTCTTTATTAAAGTGAAATATTTCTTAGAAAATAAATTTCCATTGAATGAGAAAAATTTCATTGAATTCGCGCTGTGAACAGATGACCAAAATTGGACGAACATTTGTTTCTTTTTATGTATGTCACAATTAAATGATGTCGTTTTCGATTACATTTCGTAATTGTTCATTGTGTTTGTCATCTATTGAAAGTGATTTGCATACATAAGCATCATTTTTCAATCTAATTTATGACATTTAATACGATAAAATGTGGCTGCAATAATATCTATTCCGAATTGCAGCGATGCTTGATTTGCCAATCGTAGTGTAGTTGAAAGTGCGTTTATAGTTGTGGCGATTGTAAAGTGATCAAACACCAAATGATCAAAAGTGAAATCATACAGTGAGAAATAAACAAATGAACCCGCATCTAAACACATTGAAATAATATTTTTCCATCATTTTATGGATTATGCGATTATTCAAGCCACAGCGGTATCGAGAGTATATCCAGTGATTTAGCAAAATTTCGACTTCGAAAAAGTGTTAAATTTATGAGCTATTTTATTCGATGGGATTCGATGCCTTCATCTTGAAACAAATGAGCACTTTAAATGTACCAATCGGCATCAAAATGGGAAAATACATTTTCAATCGTACAATTCAAATGGAGCTTATTGAGCTTGAGAGTGTGGCGGCAGCGACGGCAGCGGTGGCGGCAGTGACGTCGCATACCCATAAAACAGTGATCGCAAACAATGTCAAAACAATAGTACAACACAGTTTCGCCAGTTTGTGCAAAACAGAGCAATTCATTCAGTTGCTATTATTTCATATTCGAAGTTATTTATTTGTACGTATAATTTATGGTTATTTATATTTGATTTTATTAATTGTTTTCGGCTCGGTGTCTTTCTTCAAAAGTGTACAATTGCTCAATGTGAGCCCGTAAGCGAACGCTCACCCGCAAAACCGTGCCCGTCGCTTCGTGTCGCAGCATCAGTGTTCAACGGTTAGGAAATGTTCAGATCAATTGGATCAAACATGATAAATCCTTTATGGAGGCATACTCAGTGTCGAGGTATTCACAACGAAGATGTGAGAAAACCGCATGAGCCACTCTTAATAAGCGCGCATTCATTTCATCTAACACATGCATTATACACTCAGTATTTATTGCATATAGAACGATTTATGTTGCGTGATATTAGCAACAGCGCTAAATTAATGTCCATTTGACGTCATTGCATTTTTTTTCACTAGCGTTCCTCTTCTTTCATTCGATTTGATTCCACATAGTATACTATCCTAGATAAAATTCAAAGAGGAAGAGGAAAAAGGAGAACACACCACATTTAGCAGATATATAAATGAGAATATCGCCACTGTGATCATTTCGCTTAAAATACGCTGATTCAAATCAGATCCAGCACTGTAATCGGCTTCTTTAGAAAAAAAAAACATGCATTTTATGCACAAATAACATTTAAATTGAATTCCACATGCAGACACGTGTTGTGTATTTCACACACGCCATTTGGTCGCTTTTAAATGGGCATATTTTGATGGTCTTTTTTAAATTTGCATTGTAAATGATACTGTACAATATAATCGCTTCTGTTTATCGCTCAGTAGGTCGTCACATAAAGAACGAATTTATTGCGTTTTTATAACATTTTCCAAATAAAACTGCCAAATTGTGTTACTTTCATTTGACCATCTCATTTATAATGCGAACGCCTCTCAATTCATTTGTAATGATTGGTTTTGTATCATCTGTCGTTCGATTTAATTGTACTAAATAAATCCCAAATGAGTAGCATCACTAAATCGACGATATTTTTACGTAGAAATAAAAAATAAATTGGCAACATTACATTATGTAATGGTCAAAAATTACCCAAAATAAATCAAGAAAAATCGATAAAAAACAGTTTTACGATTTGATAATTTGCATCGAAATGGAACGACATAAATAAGGAAATCAAGCAAGAAAAGTGTCTTTGTTTGCAAAAAACGGCTTTTTGTTACTTCAACCATAAAATATGAGTTTCGAGTTTTTTTTTCGCTTTTTTGTGCCGATAAATTGTTCCCATTCGTAAACCATATCTTATCGTTCAGGAAGAGATGACCAATTTATAGCTAAAACAAAGGCTAAAACAAAGTACACATCGGAAGTAATGTCACGTTTCAATCGAACATTATTGTCACAATAATATGAAATTGCGAAAAACACTTGAGAAATGCTTGAAACAAAAAGCAGATGAATAACGGTGTTTTCTCTCTTTCTCGAAATTGATTAACATGTCGAATTTAAGTAGATTTCAATGCTGGTCAAACAAGAAACTCAATACTGAAATGACGATAGTAATCTGAAAATGATACACACACAACATTGTTGCAAGCAACGGCTATAACTATCGTGCGATTGCGAGTGTTGTCCAATTTCGAATCTAAGATAAAAAAAGCGTAATTTGCACACAAAGATAAAATGCACAATCAATTAAAAATTGCACAAAGCTTCACCGCCTAATTTGATGGCTGCTATAAATTTTCAAGGTGTTCAACGTAATTAATTCGCAAACGTTCGCATGGTTAAAATGGTGCCTTGTTTATGGACCGAATCTTCAATGTTTTCAAATAGCACACACAAACGACAATGTACGAGATAGTGTGTACGCGCGCGATCACACAATATCACCACTCGCTGATTCAAACGAAATCCATTATATTCAATAAAATGATACAACGAATAATATAACATTTTAGAGTGAAAAAAGCGGTTAGAGAAAGAAAGAGCTAACTGTCTAATTGTTTTAAGCACATCTTATAAGAGTATGTTATTGGAGTGTCTTCGAGCGACATAAACGATTCAACGAATTGGAGAAATATTAAATTATATGCAATTTGCTCTGCAAACATAATCAACAAATTGAACAGAATGAATTGGATGGCGGCGTTTACAATCGGCAAAATCGATTTCAATCGTTGTCGCCAATGGAAATGTACAATTTAACCGTTATTTTAATTTAATCCTCTTTGGCTTGAATGCCTACCATTTTATAATCGCCCTATGTGAGTTTGCGCTAAACTTTGTGGCTCATGTGTTTTGTGGTTTGTTTTTTTTTTTGGTGAAATGAATCTAATAAAACCGATCCCATTGTACGAACGTGTGCTCACACAATTCCCAATGTCGAATCAAATTTATCGATTTTAGTGTTCTCTCTCACTCTCCCTCTCCCGTTTTAAGGTGTGAACGTGCAATTTGCTTCGAATAATTGCCTGAATTGAACCTATTTAACAAACGAACTTTGTAATTGAACGAAAAATATCTCAATGATTTATCGATTGTCATTTTGTATGCCGTTTGTGTTTTCTATTTTGTTTTTCATTCAATTTTTAAAAGACTTCCGTTTGAACACTGTTAATACGTGCCAATTTTCAATTTTAAAACTTGAAATCATATAAACGGCCGATAAAAACGAAGATCAAGCGAATAACGAATATTGAATGTTTGTGTGTGTGTGTGTAAACCTAATGAAATTGGCGAATTGCAACGTAATTGCGCATGAAAATGAATAGTTTTACAATTTATTGAGAAGTTTGTTGTGACAAGCGACCGACAAAACTGATCGTATGCGCGAATTGAATGAAAATCGAGAATTTCATTCAATTTGTTTCGAATGCGATTGATTTTGTTTGGTGCGGCAATCTCACGCTTTTCGGCAATTCTGCCACCATATTTCATTGGCATTATATTGATGTTATATATATTCGACGAAGCATGAAAAACAATTCATGCATGTGCGCAAATGGAAACGCCTACATTTTACACAATTCGCAGCGTTCGGCATGACAATCAAGAAACCTGGTACAGTAAGAGACGAAGAAGCAGAAGAAGAAGAAGAAAATAAAAAAAAAACGGGCAAAACCAATCAAACACTTTGATCGGCAATTTCACAGAGAGAAATCATTTGTTTTGCGGTCGACATCTCTAGCCTAGATGAATTCTCATGAGATGTAATCTGGAATAAAATTTTAAATTTAAATTCTCTCAAGTTGTCGCGGTTTCTTCTGTCTTAAGAAGCCCGTGTGTTTAACCGCCTCCACGCTTTAGCATTTCTTACGATTTTATGTTTGCGAAAAATCGTTTCGCTGCGGCACAAAGCCGAATAGTTTGATTTTAGATGGAAAAATATTTTGTTAGTCGTACGTGACTTCAAATGACCATTAATGCATTGTCGATCGAACAAATTACACATATCATACATGAAATGGGCTATCTTGTAACTTCCTCAGCCGAAATATAGTGGCATTTCTCGTTGTTTTTCTGGTTCACAAGAACAACGCAGTGTGTGAGTGTGTGTATAAATAGTTCTTCGAACTCAATGGAAAGACCAAAACATAACGGACACAGACTCACGATGATTTTTCATATTTGTTTCGTGGTTCTGAGTGTTTTGTTGCCAAAACCACCTCAATTCGGTAAACCTAGCAATTTGTATGCTGAATTATAATTTTCTGATATTATAGGTTAAGTGTGGATACGGATATATGGGCTCGCGCTCGCGCATAAACATGAAACTCAAAGTCGAAAGAGAGCCTCAATCGATATGTTTTCTACGAAACCAAAAAAAAAAAACTTTTTTTCTCCACAATTTTTGTCGATTCATTCTACCCAGAGTTGCCAAATACACAAAGTACTCGGTAATAGAAGTGAAAGAGGAACAAAAAAAGTGAAAAATTAAAAGTCTGCCTTCACACATTAAAAACAAATTTTTCTCACGATTTTCGATATCTTTTTGTTTTATTCATTCTTTTGCTCAAGCTATGTGCAGTTGCTTTGGCGCGCACACAAATTCGATTTGATGCGCGGTTCACTTCAGTATACATGTCGATGGTTTGCCATAGCTTTGTTGCTCACAGAGACTCTTGATGCCCAAAAAAAATTCAACACTACTGCAGCGCAGCAGCGGCACAGAGAGTTATTGCATTTGCATTAAATGCAGATTAGAAATGATTATGTTTTATAAACATTAACTGCACCTCACGCTTCTCTGTGGTCAATTGTTGCATTTTATTTTCGATATTATTTGTAACGATTTCGAAACGATTCGTCTCTCTTTCTTTCACTTGTATTTATTGTATTTTGGCTGTTGTTATTTGTTGGCTGTGCATCGTGTCTGATATATATTAACGTTTTAAGCGATGAACTCAACTCTCTGACTAAACAATCTGCGAACACTTTGATTTCCAATTCAATGTTCTGTTCATATATACTTTTTTTTGTTGGTTCGTAAAGGCAAATCGAATAATTTCCATTTTTTTTCCATTTCGTTATGTTTGCTCATGGATACCACGTTGATTTAGATTTTTTTCTACCTCATTCTTCTCCTACTAATTTTTTTTTGGTTTGCTTCTCCTTCGTTAAATATTTATGTGGCACGAGGATTATGTAATTTTCAAAAGAAATAAAACACACTTTAAAACGTGCGCACAAATTTTGTTTTTTTTTTTGTTTTTTTTTTAGCCAAAAAAGCAGAAACAATCGTCGAAGACCAAGGAGAAAACCGATCGAACATTCAAAAAGGCATTCATAAATTGCACAGGCTTGGACCGATATATTGTCTCGTATTTGAATCGTTTCATATATGTGTGTGTGCCGGTTTTGGGGCAGAGTTTCATTGTCTCTTGTTTTCGTCTCTTTTTTGATTAAATCGCGATACAAAAGGAAATGACTGTTAAAATGGCACATTAATGTGTTGATTATCGATTTTTATTTCCTTTTGTTTACTTTTTATATTAAATAAATACGTTAAGAATTGATTTTTCTTTTGTTGAACGACACAAAATCAATGCAATTTTCTCGCTCATAACAATTGAGTACCGAAAAAAAGCCCGTCGAGTACAAGTGTAATAAATCAAGGCGGTACAAAATGAGCGCTTTTAGTATCCTTTTATATAATCGCCGAATGTGATGATTATTTGTCTTATGTGTCGCGACAACGAGTGAAGGGCATACAAAATCTTCTCATTCACTTTCACATGCAACTCGGTGTGGCTTTATTTTTTACGAGGATGATTTTCTTCAATGCAATTTCCTTATGCTTTTGATTCTTTGCGCTTTACAATTCAAAAAATTCAAGCTAACCTTGTATGCGCCGACAACTTTTTCCCGACGGCTCGAACTTTGTACGCTTTTTCTGATCATTGAGATAATAAATCATCATATTCCTTCTGGACAATTGTTTTGAGACAGCTGACATCTCAGCCAATAAAACAAACCGTCCACATTTCAAGTTCGACCAAGATTTTCACAATTTTATCACTTTCTGTGATGCAAGTGGAATTTGCTTGTCGTAAATTAGTTAATTTATCAATTTTAATGGCTACACATGCAACCGTGCCTGCCATAAAACACCAAAAGATTGATAAATGACATTGATAAAATGGTGATTGGTAATTAAAATCGCAATTCCACTTCTAAAAGCAGCGCACACACACACACCATTTTTCACAAATTCTCTTCATTCGATAAATGATCTGTACTGGCTTTTATGACACCAATAAATTTGCTGATTCACTTCACCGAATTTCGATTTAAAAAGAGAAAAAATTCGCGATGTGGCCGATAATTCACACACGGTAATCAAATGCACCGTATTTTCAATTCGGTTTGTAAGAGTTATGCACAAAATCTTTTATGTCATACCAAGAGACACTCACTATGGAAATTGATAAAGGAATTACCTATTTAAAACTGTGTGGTAAATCATTAAATGTCAAATCGATTTGTTAATTTATTTTGTCGATACTTCTCATATTTTTTTTCGTTTCTTTGCACAATCGATGCGGCGACCCAACCAATGACTTGATTCGGTTTGGATTGGATTCGATTCGCTTTGCCACTTTAAACGTGTTTCCTTGTTTGCAATAATCCGTTAATGTTTACACTTTTGAATTTAAAAACGTCGAGAGACTTTTGCCTCTTTGGGTTTCATTTAACATTGCATAATGTCTTAATCGCAAAAGTTCATCCAGACTCTCGTCAGTGGAATTGTCTCGGGGTTCAAATGCATGCACACGAATTTTTCTTTTGTTTATGTATTTGTGTCGCAAAGCATCCAATTAATTACGGGGAATTTGCAGAACTGGTAAATGGCTTACAGCTGATGCTTACAATTTTTAAAACAATGTCGAAATCGATTTTTGGAAAATGGATTTTTCATCGGGCCTTTTTTTCATACCACATTTTATTGATCCACGATCTAAATTGAAATTGAACAATGATTTTCTTGAATTTACACGATTTTAATATAAATTTCGAAAAAGTCAACGTATAAAAAATATGACGTAAAAGAACATCGCCAGAATCATTTATCATTCGGTGTCCGTATAATTTATTTTGTATGCAGTTGAAAATGAGATTGGTTCCAACTGGATTCGCTTTCTGGTTTTCTAGTAAAAATTCATTTCGTCGAAACAAAAAAAAAATTGTATACATTCATTTTTGCGATTGCAACCTGTTTAGTTTTCTTAATTGCGGTGCGCATTAAATTTTTTTCATGTGTATTTTTACATTCAGCCTCAATGCGCTTCATATTTTAATGGCACACTTTGGTAAATATCACTGATTTTTATGACACTCGAGGGAAATATACACGTTCGATGTTCTAAACAGAAAAACTAGTCAATTTGATTTTCAATTTTTCACACCGTTACCGTTTATTTTCACTCCTTTTAATTTACTCGGAAACTCTCTTTCCCTCGTCTTTCGTTCGTTATATAGGAGAGTGAAATAAACCCAAAGCACATGGAATGCAAATTTCCATCCCTTGTTTGTTTTCACAAAATGCAAATATTTAAAAATGGCGGGCAAAAGATTATAAATTGAGGTGGTTGTCAGCAGGAAATTATCAGTCTGAAAAAATCGTCGACACGGTTTGCATATATATCTTTTGCCAAAAAAAATTGTGTTTCGCCAAATTGAGTGGTTTCAACGGTTTTTTATCATTCATAATAACACGAAATAAAAAAAAACTTTCCAAATAGAGTCTGACATCATTTCGAATGAAGAGTTTCGCAAATCATCTATAATCTTATTACTCTGTTGCATAAATGAATCATTGATCATTTTATAAATAACTTTTTGCATGAAATAGAATATACACAATCAATGTTTGTTTATGGTTTGTTCGCTCATAATATTGTTTTGTCATGTTTATAATTTGAAAATGTTAATTATTTTGTCTTTTTATTTGTCATTATAGGTGCATCATCTCTAATCGCAGCCGTTTTCGCACAACAGCAACATCAACAACAACACCAACTACAGCAAACACAAGAAAATCTAAACGGTGAGGGAGCCTCAAGCAACGAGGCGCCAATACAGAAAATTAAAAGCGAACATTCATCATCAAGTATGCTGCTTCTTCAGCCGCAGGTTAGTTGTCAAACATACACCCAATGTAAGGGAAAAACAAAACAGTTATAATACTTAATAAGACTGTGCGAGTGAATTTCCGCGTTTTCCGTCTAAATTGAGTCATACACGTACAACAACAAACAAATGGCTCAATTCCACATGACTTGCCGTTGACAAATTGTCGACCATTAATTTCTCATCAAAAGGCGCGTCGACGATAACTTATTCAATCTAGAACCACTTGAGTCCACATTATAAATGGGCCATTTAACGAAAATAAGATTGTCTTTAGGCGCATTTATTCATTCAATTCTGTACACTTTTTTTTACTTCACCCGTGTTCTATTTGCTTTCGACAATTATTATATCTTCTAAAATCATTTAATTTTTTCATTTCCTCTCAATTTTCCTCCGGTTTCAATACAATCACCGATCGTAGAGGTTAATAGAGCACTCGATCGTGTGGTCATTGTGCAATAAAAAACAATGGAAATAAAATAACACATATATGAATGAGAAAGAAGAAAAACAACAACAAACCATCGTCGATCGTTAACGAATTTTGAATTGACTGTGTGCCAGCGACAATCAGACAGTGAACGAGCTCAAGATGAAAGCAAAAATTATAAGTTGTTTGGCTCATACAATTCGATTATTTTTTGTTGGCTATATCGCCAACCCACCAATTATGTAATTTTGTCGAATTGAATTAAATCGATTCTCATATTATTTCATATATTGAATGACGTTAACCGAAAAACGGCGATGCCGATGTTAAATCGCACAGAGAGAGAGAGAATGAACGAAAGAAATCCGTGCGGTATAAAAGTCAAAATAAATGATAATTCAATTTAATAAATATATGTTTGGTGGTAAAATAATCGACCGAACGATTTTTTTCTTAATGTGGTAATTTGTTTGTCGATGAAAATAATGAAAAAGAGCGAGAACGCAAATATAGTATATGCCGTTGTAAAGAACGCATTGTTTCGTTTTAATATTACATTTGGGCTAGACATCAACATACGAAAAATTCATAAATTGTTGCGTACTTTAAGACTTTGTATGTCTTGTATCAATAATTTATAGCGTTCAACAACTACATTTAAAAAAACTGTATAAGTTGCCACGAATTTTCACCACATAAACATTTTAATAAAATTACTGAATTATCAATTCATTTCAATGACAACGAGATCGCGTCCGTTCGTTTAATATGTTCACATTGAAAATTGATGGCGTTGTAATAATAATAATATTCATAATTTTTATTTTGTTTTGCATTAAATATTTTTCCTGTTTTCACAATATACAGACGACAGAATATGTACGGCCCATTTCTTTTTTGAAAGGAGTTAAATTCAATGACACAAGTCAAGTCGGTGCTTTTGTGCAATTTTCATATTTTAAGCGACGGACTTTTTTCTCTTGGTCTCTCTTCTCTCTCTCTCTCTTTCTTTTTCTCTTTCTCTCTCTCTCTTTGTTCTCACACAAGGCACAGCACATTACATTTTATCCCATTCAATCCCATTTGTATCTACTTTACGAGCATTGTTAAGAAAGTAGCAAAATGATAAAAATTGCGATGTAGATAAAGTCAGATAAAAGCAACAGCAGTAGCGAATTCGAAAACATTTTAAAGTATTCTGATGTGGTATAATCATTTTTTGTTGCCCATTTTGAAATCGTATTTCTTTCTCTACGACGACGACAATGACAGCGACACACACAAAAAACCCTATCTTTTATGCTTACCGAAAACAAACAAAAAAAAAACCTCTGCACATTTGTCACAGTTCGAATCCGACAAAATAACATTTATTGGACAGGTCTTGTGGATTCCATTCCGTATAAACGATTAATTAGCCGCCGCTGGATGCAAAGAAAAAAAACACCTTACCAAGTTTCAATATGAATGGAGAGAAGCGGGAAAAAGAGTTTTGCTCGAAACGATTTGTTATTTGAATTTCTGTGCGGCAATCCACGTGTTTTATTCAATGAAAATGATGGCCAAAACTACCGTCGCTCTACACCTATTTGCAATCGACAAGATCTCGATTCTCAGTACATATGTTTTTCATTCGAACATGTTCTATGACAATCAAATAAACAAAACAGTAAGTTTGCTTTTGGTTTTCAATCGTTTGGTTGCACCGATGTACGAGCGCATTCTTGAAATCTTTCCGACAAAACAATAAAATCGCATTAAGAAGCGCCAATTAGACACACTCATAAACATTGATACAACCATAAAAATAAAACAACAGTCATTTTGCTGCCGCTGCTACAGACAATAAATATCAATTGATTTGCACTCACAATATTTTTTGTAAATCATGAATCGAAACGGAACGGAAAAATCTGTTCCTCAGGTTGCATCTGCATCACTTTGCAGATGTAAACAGATAATTAAATATGTAAATGCTTGTTGAAATGAATGATTGGCTCATATGTTGGCACTTTATGAATAATATCGATTCGATAAGGAGTGTATTTAATATCGTTTAAAGCAGAAGAAAAAAAACGATTGAATTGTGTTTTCACAGTTCTTTCTCTTTCTATCCCTCTTTCTCTTTTTATTTCAATTTCATATACAGCAACAACAAAAAGTTATCGAAATGATATTTTTGATTTAAAACCGATTAATATACAATAATTTATAGATTTTCCCTCTATTAAAAACACGTTTATCTCTATCTATTTAACATTCATTTGCATAAGAATGGGAAATGATTACGATTCATAATATAACAAATGTTCATCTACTCGTCGTTTGCGCACACATACGTGTGGACGATTTTTCGTATTGCTCGAAATTCAGTTCTAGGTTTCATAAATCGTTTTTGATTTTTCAGTGAAAAAGTATATAGAAATTGTAAGAAAACGAAGCGACGGAATGATACATGGTTACATGTTTTTTTTTTCAAATCTTGAATTGATATTGCAAGCGCCATAATATTTAGATTTATACTCAATGTTTTTATTTTGTTAACTTGCTGCAAGCCGTCGCTATAAGTCAAACATATTCGATTTTTCTTCCCTATGAGATTCGGCGAAAGACATATACGCTCTATAAGGCCTCTCTATGGTAGTAGATCTATGTGCATTTTTTTTTCATTTGATTTTATCAATTAAACCGTGACGACATTTATTTCTTTCGAGTGTGCCATTCAAGTGGTGCCGAATGGTGCCATTGCATATATACTTTTTTTCTTTTTCGATAGCATCTTGAAAATCGGATCGAATCGATCTCACTTGAGTGGCTCTAGCAAGTAATCCATATTAAAACTAGATGCCAAATGAATCAAAACACCAAAGTGCAATCAGAAGGCTGATTTCGTTGCAATTCGCGGTGGCGCACATTCACTGTTTATGTACCAGATGTGAAATAACTGAATGAAAAAAAAACACAATAATTTTATTTTATTGTTTTCGAAATAATGTTCTCTGTGTGAGTGTGTGTGTGCTATCACTTTATGGTTCTCTTTCCTTCTATGTGAATCGAAGTATCTGTCGCGCAGCATAGTGAATATCTGATAATCAGATAGCTTATTGTTTGCTTGTTCTCGACAGGGAGTCTTTGACATTCGTTGTTCTCTCCTTGTTATTTCTTCTTCTTTTTTTGTCACAAACGATGAAAATATTAACTTATTTCTTTAATACAAAAATGATGTAAATATGGAAGACGAGCAACAACAAAACACGTATCGCAGCTCACAATTGACGATTAACTGTGTATATGAATCAACAAAAAAAATTGAAGAAGATGTGTTTATAACAATATTTAGTCGAATAATATCGATGAAATGATTCCCAATAATAAAAACGATGCGCTTTCATGTAATTCGTTCCTTTCGATTTTGTTTTCCGTCTCTTTTTCTGTATTCCGCTTCCTTCACTGCACATAGAGTCTCAAACTGTGCTATTGCAAAATATACAAAAGATGCAAGCACAAGTAAGCATTTTGTGCAATGTTTTCACTTTGATATGCTCCAACTCCAAGCGATGAACAAAATTGTCGACACAGAAAAAATTGTTCGATTGTTTGGCATCATACACTCTCTTCGATATCACAACATCCACATTGTTTACTACCACAATTTCTAGCCGTTTTTTCCCTTCCTTTGTATTTGATCGCTTTTCCTTTTATGCAAAATGCACTTAACGCGGTGACAACACGGTGAATAGAGAGAAAAAAAACTATAAACGAACTAACACCATATGAAAATTAAACATTACATCAGGAAAACAAACCGTCATGCTTTCAACGGCTCGTATCGCAAAAATGATGCAAAAAAAAGAGCAGCACACAAAAGAAATCAAATGGTAATTTGAAAGAAAGGCTCGTGCATAAAAACCGTATAATTTATTCCAGCTTTACAAATTAAACATGCGATTTATAGACGTTTAGCTATTATTTTAAGTCAGTTTTCTGCGTCGTTGTTGTTGTTATCGTCGTCGTCGCTTTTTTCGCTCTCCATTTTTGCCGTTCGATCAATTTCGCTCTCTCTCTCTCTCTCTCTCTCTCTCTCTCTCTTTCTCTGTTCAAAACCATTTGCCTTCGTAACGGTTTATGATATTTGCTATTATACCGTTTGAATTTTAGTGTTTATATGAAATTATGGCTCATTTTTCGCGGTAAGCATGCCATCAATATAGAGTACAGCTCATACATAACAATCTCTTTTGAGGAAGGGTTTTTTTCTCTTCGGTGAATCGTTCAACCAATCGACGTGGTGCTTGTATAAATCACCCCAGTGGAATTGATACTGTGTTGACTTGCGCATTTGTCAGGCACATTTCAAGTAGAATGAGAACCGTTTTTAATCAAGTCTTCGACTTTTTCATTGGTTCTGTATTTCGTTGAGTCTTCTGTTAAAAATACATACTGACGAAATGAGTTTAGGCTCCACCTTAAAAGAAATTAAGCTTATCGATTACATATTAAATACGTTCTTCACTCGAGCACTTTCTAGAAATCACTGTTCAGTTCGGAACTTCACGAATACCGTATTACAACACACTTCACATTCTAATAAATTGTATTTTATTTGTTTTATATTTCTATCAGACTTTTTCGAGTTCAGTTTCTTCATTTGATCCTTTATCATCATCATCATCAACATCACAACCACAAACGCAAGACCAGTTTCAGCAGCAAACATCACAGGCACAACAATTTTTCACAGATTCATCAGACATTTTTTCGGATATTTTATTCGGACAACAGCCGTCGGTGCAAACAAATCAATTGCATCCACCACCACCACCGCCACAACAACAATCGATTGACTTTAATTTTTCACAATCGAATCGTTTCGTTGAACATTCCAATTCGTCGAACGAAACGTTGATCGGTAACACGGAAAATTCATCACATTTCGGTTCAAACGATAGCATACCCAATTCATTGGCTCTTCCCTATTCGCATCAATCAATTCAATCGCAGCATTCGATTGAAGGTGAACAAAATAAAAAAATCTACTTCGATCGTGGTTCAGAGGACTTAAGCCTATTGACACTTCGATCGAATAGTGATCCAACAATTGCATTGCATAGCTTGCAAAGGGCTCGATTACAACAGCAACAACAACAACAACAACAACAACAGCAGCAGCAGCAGCAACAACTTGGCGTTGCATTGACAGATATTTCACAAAACGCGCCAGTGCCATCACAATCGAATCAGCCAAACGCTGCTCTATTGGAATCATCACTTCCAAGCTTTCAAGAAACTTATCCTCAACTTAAATACAATCAATTGGAAGCATTTGGTATCAAAATGGACGAAGATTGCTATATGCCACAAAATCATCAAGCCAACATAAATTATCATCATGGGCATCAACATCATCATGTTATGCATCAAGATCATTTCGATTATCAACAAAATCCTTCCCAATTTATGGCACAAAATTTTTATCCTACCTATGAACAGCAACAACAAATGGTAAGTTTGCATTTTTCTTTCAATAATATTTGTTTTCATAAATATATCCATTTTCGGCAAATGATTGGATTTAATTTAATCATTTTATTTTTATTATTTTTGATTCAGTACGGTGCGCCGATGACATCACAAGATAGTTTCTCATTGCCACCATTTCCAAATGTCACCGATCTACATGCAAATGCCAATCAACATCGTCGAGCATCGTTACCATTACAACGTTCTGAATCAACATCAAGTACAGATAGTTCAAAAACGACCCGCTTGAATATTCTGAAATCAATTCCGAGTGCTTCAAGTTCTGCTTCCAGTTCCCCAAATTGTATAACAAACTTATCATCGTCGGTTGCATTGAACAACAATGATCCATCGATTGTTTCACGTAATATAACGACCGTTGTACCGCAACCATTACCACAAAGTCCGTCACAATTGTGTGCAGTTTGTGGTGATACAGCTGCATGTCAACATTATGGTGTACGTACATGTGAGGGTTGCAAAGGATTTTTCAAACGAACCGTACAAAAGGGTTCGAAATACGTGTGCTTGGCTGACAAATCATGTCCGGTTGATAAACGACGACGAAATCGTTGTCAATTTTGTCGTTTCCAAAAATGTCTTACCGTCGGCATGGTTAAAGAAGTGGTACGAACCGATTCGCTAAAAGGACGACGCGGACGTTTGCCATCAAAACCAAAATCACCACAAGAATCACCACCAAGTCCGCCAGTTTCATTGATCACCGCATTAGTTCGGGCCCATGTTGATACAACACCCGATTTAACTAATTTAGATTATTCTCAGTATTGTGATACGGCTGCCGTTTATGATGCATCGATGACAGAAGCGGAAAAAATTAACCAATTCTATAATTTATTGACCACTTCTGTTGATGTGATTAAACATTTTGCCGAAAAATTACCGGGATTCACTGATCTATGTGCCGAAGACCAAGAACTTTTATTCCAATCAGCCGCACTCGAATTATTCGTATTGCGAATGTCGTACCGTGCTCAATATGATGAGGCCAAAATTACATTCTGCAATGGGATCGTTTTGCACAGGGTACAATGTCAACGGGCATTCGGCGAATGGCTTAATGGCATCATGGAATTCAGCCGCAGTTTGCATATGCTTGAAATTGATATTTCGGCATTTGCATGTTTGTGCGCATTGACTCTTGTTACAGGTTAGTTTAAAGCATTTATATTGTTTTCCCTTCAAATGGATGGGCACTTTTTTCTTTCGAATTTTTTTATGTTCACAATTTTGTTAAATTAAATTCTTAAATGCATGAATTTTCTTCAAATTTTATTGAAATTTAATTGTTTCTCTAAATTTCGTTTTATTTGCATCTCTTATTTTATAGAACGTCATGGAATCCGTGAGCCGAAAAAGGTCGAACAATTACAAATGAAAATCATTGGCAGTCTTCGTGATCATGTCACATATAATGCGGAAGCACAACGGAAACCACACTATTTTAGCCATATTTTGGGTAAACTACCGGAGCTTCGCTCACTCAGCATGCAAGGAATGCAACGAATTTTCTACTTGAAACTCGAAGATTTGGCGCCACCACCACCATTCGTGAATAATATGTTTGTGGCCAGTTTACCATTCTAATATGGAGCTCTCGTAAGCAACTTCATAATCGGCTGCATTTCAAAACCTCCAATGAATTTATTTTTATTTTCCTTCGATTTTAAAATCTTTTTTTAGAAATATTCTCCGTTTGTTTAAATTTCCTTCTGTGTAACTTTTTTTTATATGATTCACAAGTGCTTATCAAAGGATCGAGTACTATCTGTCAAAATATTTCCCCCTATGCCAAGCGAAATTAATTCGATATACGGCGCTGATGTAAATGTCACTCTGTCATTTCACAATAATACTTTTTTGGCTTGACAATATATAAGCTCTTCATTTAAAATGCATACACATTCATAATTATTGAATCGTTGAAAAAAAAAACATGTCATAAAATATTTTTCTAACATTTTTCATTATAAAATTTATTAAATTTTTTTTTTATAAAAAAATTAATTTGTTTATAAATTACAATAATTTCAACAAAAAATGTTTCATCGATTAAATAAGAATCCAATGTAAATAGTAATGACAATGCGACACCTACCGTAAAAATGCAAAAAGAAATTTAGTTGGTCTCCATTGTAGCATTTTTGTCCACCATGACAGCATCTTCGTTTTACTTGACCAATCACAGAGAAGCAAAACGAAGATGCTGTTATGGCGGACCAAAATGTTACAATTCCAAATAAGTTTCCTTTTCTATTTTAACGGTAGGTGTCGCATTGGTATTACTTTTTACATTAGATTCTTGTTCAATCTATGAAAAAAAAATTGAAATTATTGTTATTTTTAAACAAATATATTTAAAATATAGAGAATTTTTATGATAAACGTAAAAAGAATATTTTATGATATGTTTCTTTTTTTTACTCGACCGTTCAAAAATTATGCATGTTGAATGAAGAGCTTATATATTGTCAAGCCAAAAAATGTATCATTGTGGAATGAGATAGAGTGACATTTAAATCAGCGCCGTATATCGGATTTATTTCGCTTAGCAAAGGGGGAAACGTCGTACTCGCTCCTTTGATCTAAGAATCTTAGACGATTATTTTTTTTCTCATAATTTAAAAAAATCAACTAAAAAAAAGAAAAAAAATTAGTGACAAAAACCACATAAAAAACTTTTTATTTACTGAGTAAATGAAGAGTTTGACTCATGTAGCTTTAAATGTATAATTTAAAAAAAATATATATATCATGAGACTTTATGATTTAAAGAAGAAGAAGAAACCATGTTCCCTTGATTATACGCGGAATCTCTTTGGAACGAGCATTAAACCGAGTTGATGTCTTATAACAGATGTAGAATTTAACGATAGTAAGTGGAAATCCAATCCAGTTCTCAAAGAGATTTTGATGTAGTTTAGGAACAAATTATATATACATATATATATTTTTATAGTGATGTAAGATTGTGAAATCATTCAAAAACACACAACAAGAAATTCTTATGTTTTAAAGAGATTCAATTCTATTTGATAGGAATCGAATAGTTTTAGCTTGTGAGAAATAAATGTTTTGTGCAACAATATTTTTTACATTTTGTGTACTGAATATGGAATGGAGTGAGAAAGAATAAAAAAAATAAGTAATTGGATGATGCAAAACCATTATCTGAAATTGTAGCAAAAAATGTGTGGTCTGTAAAAATGACGACAACTGTAATTATTTACTTTTATATGATTTTCAAGAAACAATTCTCGATTTTTTTTTTTGAATTTATAAATAATAATACGTTAAGCTTTTGTGATTTTCCTTGAGTTCAATTTGAAGTTTTTTCTCTTTTGTGTATTAGTTATTAAAAATCGTATATTCTAAGAATTTCTTTTTTTTTAAATCTTTTTTTCACTTTAAATTTAAAAGACACTTTTTTCCATGTCACAGTTTAAGTTTATTCCTTTTTTTATAATTTGTTTAATTTTATTTATAATATTTTGTTGCGCAATCAATAGAGAAAATTAATATCTAAAATAATCTGCAATTAAATGAAGAAAAAAACATGCATAGCATAGAAAACCATCAAACAAACAAAAAATAAATAAATATTACTTCTACTCAATACAAATCAGAAAAATACATAGTGAATATTGTCCGTTTTATATAAGTGTGTTGTAATGTTATGTAGATACATACAATTTTATTTTGATTCTGTTATTAGTTTTTATCCAATACTGTTTCGATTTTGTTCCATTTAGTTTGCTTACAAACGTTTCTTATTTTCTATTCGATTTTTTTTGTTAATACAATTCCACTCGCTCTAATTTAAGTTTATTTTTTTTTTATTTTTCGCTGACTACTTTGATGAGGAATAAATAAGAAAAAAAGCATTTAAAATTCCATAAAAAATTCGTTGATCGAGTCCATTCGCTTCCGATTGTTTCGATTTGTACATATAAGCTGAACAAAAAACGTTTACTTATGCATTAGACAGGTATCAATAATTCACATATTGATTACGAACTCTTATTTGAAAATTGAGAACCAGGTATTTGGTTCTATTGTTTAACAACAACAAACGAAAACAAACCAATTTACCGGCCAAAACAAGATTGACGTCATCCGCATTCGTTTACTGGAAATTCTGACCGGGTTTTAGTATTTCATTCGATAATCGGACACTCAATTAAATATTCAATTTACTGAATCAGACGTTTCGTCTGGCGCACGGAATCACTTTTATTCGTGAAATCAAAATTATGTTCGATAACAAAGCGTGAGAGGGGTGAGTCAATCATTTCTCATAATTTCCTTTCAATCTTGGGACGCAAACCGACAAAATCGAATTCAATCACGTCTTCAACGGATAATGACAAATGATTTGCTTTTTTCGTAATTCATTGCTAGGGTGATAATATTATTGTCGGCTTTTTTTCAATCGAAATAATCGGCACCCATTTTCAGTGGCTATCGTTGACAGGCAAATTGCGGTTAGCCACATGTCAACACATAGATTTGCGTGAATTGGCCAATTTTATACCGAGTGTATAGTGAAGCCGGAAGTAGGGTTGTAAACTCAGTAGACCATCAAAGAAACCCAATTTAAACGCATCGATATTAAACGATCAACAACAGAATGCATATTTTAGAAGAATAAACACGTAGTCAGCGAAATTACAATTGTACAACGTTTTTTTTCACACTGCCTTTGTTCAGTTTAGTTTATTTAGTTACCATTTATTTGCCATTGATTAAATAATTTATACAGATATATACTCACATTCTAAATAAGAATTAATCGATTTAATGAAATGAGATAGTAGTTATCGCAATTAGTTGCTTGGATTTTTTTTTCGTTTTTTTTTTTTCATGTGCACTAGAAACAATACATAATTTAACAACAACAACAACAAAAAAAAAAACATTAGACATAAAACTTAAATGTTAAAAATCAATATTACAGATTAATTAATGAGATCAAATCCCCACATCTAAATGAATAAATAATTCAAATGAAGAACAAAAACCGAATACTTTTCAGTTGATCCCGCCTAAACAAGAGAACAAGATAAATGAATGTGAGACAAAACATGTGTGTCCAACAAAGCAAACAAAAAAAATACTCACACAGACACACACACGAATTCATGAATGTTGAAGAAGCAACACAAGTGCCATTTGAATGAGATATTTTCATATTAAAATATGTGAAACAAAAATAAACAAAACTAGATCTGTTGACTAAATTTACAATACTATGATGCTTTTATACATTGTGTGTAAGAGAGAACAATTTCTAGATTTAGTACACAGATGAAAATTGTACAATCTGAATATACCTTTATATATTTTCTATATGTATCCAAATGAAATGGATTGATTTTCAATAATTAATGAAAAACAAAACAAAAAATACAGAATGAATTTTAACAATTGCCTTCTATATTTTGGACAAAAAAATATATATATGATATTTTTTCGCGAACTTTTTCACTGGTTAGAGCTTGGCGAATGCAAATGGCATCATTGTGATAGGCAAATTTTTTGTATTCTTTTTTGTAGAACGATGGTTTGCATTTAATAATGTGCCGTAATACAGAGAGTATATGCATCAAATAGGAAACTGTATTGCATTTCAACAAATGACATTTTTTTGTTAAAAATAAGGGATGGAGGGAAATATGAGAAATTTGATATGCAAATGACACACATCGAAATATTTTTATCGACTCATTTAAAATTTCATTTATTGATTATTCTTGTGACCAAAAGGAATTTCAATTCTCATAAATTTATTTGAACGTTTCAAAATGAATCAAGCTGATCCATTTGGATCGATTTCATCAATGGTATTTTGACAAATTAACCGGAAAAAGCGTTGAATAACAACGAACATTTGAATTGAAATGTATTAAATTTTTAAATGATATTTTGGCTTTGCAAATTTTTACATTTTTCAAATAATTTGATTCGAGAGGCCGTTTTTCAGAGCGATATACGTGAGAATGAGCGTTCCTCCTCACATTTATTGCTCTAAGAAACCTTCTTACTCACGTCCTCCACTCCAACGAAATTCAATTTGTAATTCGAAAGATGAATACGACAATATGCTATTAAAAATAATATATATAAATAAAATTGTCGTAGTGCATATATTTTGTCTCTGTCAATGTTTAGCTGGTGTATCCAATAAATATACTTTTGTTTTTCATTTTAAAATAAATCATGCATTTTTTTTGCAACAATCATTAAGTTCAAATACAAATTAAAAAAAAAAATCATAAAAAGAAAACATATCTCTCCTTCAAACCCCTCCAAACAAACATTTTATGAATAGGATTTAAAATGGTTGAAAACAAATCTAATAATGCACTTGCTATCTCATATAAAATATATATTTTTCTAAAGGAATGTATCTAGGTGACGCAATGTAATTCGAGTATATCGATGCACAACTCTTTTTTGTTGAGAATGGACAGGAAATAGTCTCTTGCGTCGATATACATATTTTTACGAATTGCATTGACTTAATTAATGAATGAACAGTGTAACAGAGTAATTGTTAAGTTCAACAAAAACATGCACTTAATTATTATTATTAAAATTATTTAGCTAAAATTAATGAGATCCCCTTATACACAATATATATCTTGTTACAATTAAATAAAGATTATTTCAAGCAAAAAATCATTGCATTTTATTTTAGAACCAATATGTTAATTTCATTGCACCTTCAGCCTTTTGTGTGTTAATTATGCTGGCTTGTCGAACAAGATGTCGCATTGATGGTCGACGCTGTCTTGCGTCCAATGGTGTTTGTTCCGTTTCGGTCATTCCGTCCGGCTCCATTAATATGCTGCCCAGTGTATGCAATTCTAATTCTGGTGGCAAATTATCAATATTCTCATAAGATGCATCATTTGACGGCTGTGGCCTGTGAAACGCATAGAGTTTGAAATGGTTTTTTTGTTCATTATTTTAGGTTGATTACCTGATTGGAATACATCGAAAACAGTCCTGTAAATCCCATTCTTTGCCAAATTCTTCACCCTCTTTAAGTATATGAAAGAAAAATTGTCGGAATTACTTTTGATGTCTGATATGTGACAAGAGGAGCGGTCTCACAAGCCGGAGGAGCACTGAGTAGATCACCTCCTCCGTGAGAAGCAAATTATTAAAAGTTAAAAAATCTATAATCATAATATTATAATTTTTTTTTCATCTTTTTTTTGAGAAACAGTCTCTGATTTCGGAGAATATTGATTTAACTTGTAGAACAATCAAAACTGACTCCTTGGAAAAACGTTCAATCTATCGCCTCAAGTATGCATACTGACCTTCAAGTGTTTGTGGCAAACGATGATGCAAGGTCTCAGGTAATCGTAATCCAGTTATTCCACCGAAAATCGATATGAATCCCATCACGACCAACGGCAATCGTAAATTTTCTTTACCCTACAGATCGAAAATATATATGTGAAAAGTGAAAAAGAGTATGAAACGTACTCATACCAAATAATTGATAAACGGAATCACAGTTAAACCAAGTCCTCCTACATAGCTGGAGAGAGCAATTTTTACTTTAAAGTACACACTGTATAGTATATTTTTATGTAACATACGAGGATGTACCGATACCGACGCCTCTCACCGACGTTGGATATAATTCACCAGCGAATGGATAGATTATTAAATATGATGCTGAAATCATTGTTTTCGACACCAAAAAAATGATCAAAGTCTCCAAGGTGGCTTCATCCGGTACCAGAACCGTTATTATGGAAAAAATTCCACTAAACAAAATTTTAATGTAAAAAAAGTAGACATTTTCGAAATTTCTATGTTTCACGGGCGATCAGATAATTTACCTCAAAATCATGAGCAAACACAGTGGCCAACGGCGACCCCAACTGTCCATAATGAACCAACAGCACAAATAACTTGGAATTTCAACTACAGATGATAGGAAAAAACTCAAATGCTGATCATCACCCAAGGATGGACCGTAGTAAGACAACCCGAGGTACACCGTTTCGTTTGCGAACCAATTCAGCGTGATTAACAGAGTTTTTAGACGCATATTGGGTGTTCTATGAACATAAGATGGTTGTAAACAATTTACTTTAATTACAAAGAAATACCCAATTGGAATATGTGACAGAGAGTATTCCGAATGATTTACCTGCATAAATCGAAACTGTTCAGCGATTTGACGTTCTCCTTCACACGCATTTTATCTGCTTCGACACGCTCATGCAATTTTATACGAAAACTATTCGGTAACTTTTTTCCATTGACTCTAGCCATAACTTCCAGTATATTTAAAGCTTCTTCAAATTTTCCTTGGGCCAATAGCCATCGTGGACTTTGAAAAATTGACAAACAACGAATAATCAATAAATAAATTGAATTTTATGTTTTAAATAAATTATTTTCATTTTGTTTTGACAAGTTTTATATCGTTGGTTGAAGAAAATAAAACACACATACCTTTCTGGCATAATGAACAAGTAAAGAAAATAGAGTATAAACGGTGTCGATGTGTATAAGCACATTTCAACCCAATTCGGCACTAAATATGTTACACCAGCTAACATCATAATGCCAAATGTATAAAATGTGCAGGTCATCACCGTAACAAATGACCGATAATCTGGACCAACTAGCTCCAAAGCTTAAGAAATTGATGACAAATGTTAATTTCAATGCAAAATTAAAATGGTGTTCATTTACCGATGATAAATGGAATTTGATAAACGGCCGGAATGGTTAAGCCAACGATTACTCTTGAGAAGCACCACATCCAAAAGTTGACACTTGCAGCGGTGATAAGACTTCCCGCGATCAATGTGGCCAAACATGCAAAGTATGCAATTCGACGTCCAGCTCGATCGTTCAACATCCCAAATACATAAACGCCAATTGGGCCACCAACGTTTAAAGCACTTAATCCAATAGTTGGATAGATATCATGATCGCACACCAAATCAAACTACTTAAAATATTTTTACAACAAATAAAAGAGCAATTGGTTAATTTAGTTTCTCCGTTGTTTCACAACGTTCAGTGTTTCGAATAATTCCTTACATCGATTACAATTGAGGATGTCACGTGTGTTTTGTTATACACCCATCCGTTGCGGCACGATTCGGTCGGCCATGATATGTTCGGTTGCAAGTCAATTGAATCTGGGTCAGAGATATTGAATAAGTTTTCCCAATCGATTGCATATCGAGCACATTTGCTGTGTTGCATGACACCATTTTCCTTTTTTAAATAATAATCAACATTTAATTACACAAAACGTATCGAAAAACCAATTCGAAATGGAAGTAATTAAATATCGAGTAGCTCACCACTGTACTTGGTATGGCCAAGTTTCGAATTTGTTCTTCGGTCAAATTAAATTCACTCAATTGTGGTACATTACACCAAAAATCATCTGGTGTATCAGTCATAAATAATTGATTGAATGCACAAAATCCGCACGGTATACAGGCCGGTAAACAAATGAACCACAGCAACAGCTTTTGATAACACCCAAATTCACCCAACACAGGAAGCAAATCGTCCAAATCAAGCGGTTCCTTAATAAATTTGATTAGATTTTTATTTATTTATTGTAAAATCACCGATTTTGTTTCTTTGTTTTATCAGGCACTTACATTTGGCGTCACATTTTGTTCAAGATTTAAATTCGATTTCCGCGATTCGGTCATCGCGAAAATAAATTGCGTTTACCCTTTGTATGAACAGAGTCAACTTACTTTCGACACCACACAATACATTCTAATTACCTTAAAGATGGAATAAAAGCGTGTGACATTATTTCCGAATGAACATTTTTCTCTTGTTGGACGATATTGGCAAACGGATTTAGTGAATGTGCACCTTATGTAAACAAATGCAACAGCAGTATCAATAACACATATTTGGCGCAATGTGGAATTGTCGTAACATTGGTGGGATGCCATACAAGTGCTAAATCGTCGATTCCAAAATTGCATTCGTATGCAACACTTGATTGTAAAAGGGTAACAATTGTTGTGGCTATAAAAAAAACGACAACAGCAATTTTGCAATTGAAGTCACATCGGTCAAGTAAAACAAAGTGCTGAAAACAAACTCCAAATTTTTTCATTCTCATGCAGTCATTTATTTGATTTATTCATCAGCATTCATAACATTTTGGTACATTTTTTTAATGTTTCGTTTATCATTTAGTTTCATTACACATAGATTTACATTCATCTAATTTGTTTGTATGTTGACTACGAACATGTCATAAATTTTACACATTTATTCAATTTGACTTAAATTTATTTTCGATCGATTAAATCACACAATTTGATCATTTGTTTGTTTTGTATTATGAAAATAGTTTGTTATTTTATTCGCAATTTCACAATTTCAACATTCAAACATTTCAAAAAAGAAAAACGGAAAGAGAGAAAGATGATAAATATTATTATATCAAAGATGATACCCACAATGGGATTAACAAGTGAAACTACACAGACTTCACGAAGTTTGAGCATTTGATGATGAACACCGCCATAAAAGTGAAGCGGGGTGTTCAATGCCGAAAAAATGGCAGATTATTAAAATCACATTCATGCATTCAGAATTGGTTTTTCTCACATTTAGATTTGTTAGTATTATTATTATTATTTTTAGTATGGTCCACGTTCATTTATTCACACAATTTTAATTTGGCTCATGTATTCATCATGCAATCACAATTTGATTATTATGTAAAGTGTTTTTGTTTTCTATTTAGAATTTCAAAAGGAAAAAAAATGTGTGATTGTGTGTGTGTTTATGAGAATGGATCATCTTAATATCATTTAATTTATTTGTATTTTGTTTCTCTAGTTTAAATTAATGCCTATAAAACTAAAAAAAATCATTTAAAAATTGAGAAGGCTTAAGTAACATTTAAGTTTACTGACACATCTTTTATGTTTTTGTTTATTATTATTATTTTAAATTACATTTCCCTATGTCAAGAGGAAAGATTTTAATGGCGCTGATCATTACAGCTAAAAATACTTTATTAATTTATTTTGTATTGTATTTGTTTTTGACTTTGCTTTCAATTTAGATATTACGAAAGCCTTCCCAAATCACAGACTCGTTCACGATTATTTTTTTTTTTTGCTTTTTTATGATTTTTTCTCTTTGTTTTGTTTGTTTTCTTTGTTATTGTTGCTAACTCTTATAATCTAATTTCAATTGTAACGATTTCACTCAGATTTTCTTCTCCTTCTTCATGATACATACTATTTGATGGAACAAACAAAAATTCATTTGCATATCACACCCACAAAATGATATATATATATTATATATATGTGCTCATCGGGAGCCAAACATTATTTTCATTCAACAAAGAGGAAATTGCTGTCAAAAATACTATTTTTAGAATCACATAAACCGGGTTAAATTAGCAAGAAGCGAAAGTATGTTCGATGTCAGCGACACCGAAAATATCATCATTTCCATGCTATTATATGCTTTCGATGTAGTTCAGGCGTAAGATGCAACAAAATTGATTTATTGCATTTGGATATGTCGACCAATGATAATAATTAAAGTCATGTCAGAAATTTATTATTTAATGCAAACATTTGAGAAATATAAGATTATGATGTGCGCATAAATCGCAGGAATGTTATCGTATACAACAAATGTTGTCACCTTGAAATAAACAACAATTTTAATTTTGACACGGAATTTTTATGATATCATTTTTGAACAAATAAAAAAATGTGATTTTTTTCCTTTTGAACACGCGATTTCTCTCTCTATTTTTCTCGTCTCACATTCGACAACAATCGCACTAATAATTAAATGTATTTGATCGAAATGATTCTTTCAATTTATTTCCATGGGAAAACCATAAATTACGCCGTTTTCTTTTTGATCATTTTTTTCTTCTTCTAATTTATATCCAATTATTCGAACAAAATAAGTGAATTAGTTGAATCGTACATTGTCTAATACATAAATCGAATAAAAAAACAGATGTGTGTCAAAGAAAAAAAGAAATGAAAAATTCATTTTTTTTTATCTTATTTGAATTTAAACAATTGCAACGAAAAAACCGTCACTTAAAAAAATTATAATACAATAATGTTTATCTTTTAAATATCGCGAAATTCTTGTGTACGATTCCACATGTACGATTTATAGTTAAACTTGTGTTTGTAAAAAATGGCAAGAATGTTCATTCACTTATTTTGTTTCGATAAAATTATTGTATTTGATTCACAATTTTTTGAGGTTTGTAGAAATAAACAATATCGTCGCTGTATCAAAAAGAGAACAAATTTATGATTTTCACATTGTGAAGAAAATTAATCATATAATCTAAAACACAAAGCACAATTAAAGACCAAAAACGGCATTTTCTTTAGATTATTACTTTCATCAGTTAGTTTCAGAATGAATTTCTGCTTATTGTTTATCCAGTTCGATTTTAAAAATATTTTGGTTTTACTCGATAATACTCAATCGTTCATGATGAGTTTCTGTTTGCTCCGTTGAAATTCGAGGCGGATCGAAACTTAGCATGGATATGATGAGCTAACAACTTGAATTGTCGTTGGTCGAATTATGTTGAACTTGTTTCTTCTGTTTTTCATTATCTGGTACAATTGATTAAATATCATTTTTGTTTACGTTTGTCTTATTTACGTTGTAAGCGTATTTCTTTGGAATATTCCTAACAACAGCCGTTTGTGATCTCGATTGTTTCATGAGATTACACACTAAATTTTATTTTTTTGTTTAATTGTAATTGTATTGAAATTTGTTACCATTATTCATTTTAAACGTATTTTAAGACTCTCTCACATTCAATAACACCTGCGCTCATGTGTTTTTTTTAAATCTAGGCTTGTTTTATTTGCTGTAGTTTTGTCAATCACATTCAACTTACATTCTGAGGCACTCATTTACTTAAGTTGCTTCGAACAAACGAAAAAATACCTCTCCCGCAACAATTCTCTCTCTCTCTCTATCTCTTTCTCGCTTTTCATCGCTTGGTTGCACGCTAAACTCTCTTATAGTTTAATGTTTCTTGTGTTTTCATCATCTGGTTGCTGTATATCATTTACACTGTGACTTTGGATTACTTAAAACACTTGCGTACAAATAACACATTTACAAAGATTCATTTAAACACAATTGTTCTCCTGATTTGCCCCACTTAATACTAATGAATTGTTTTGTTGGTTTGTTTTCTTATGCGATGTATATTCTAGACTTTTTATTTGATTTACGTTTTTTCATTTACACATTAAACGAGATTTTTTTTTTAATTTTTTAAACATAATTTTTCATTCAGTCATTTATACAATGTTTTATTTTGCTATTTTTTTTGTAATGATTTTTGTATGGATTTTGTTTTTTTTTTTTTCATCAAAAATATAGGCGATACATTTCACTCCATTCATTCGAATAAATTGTCGAGATGATGAAATGAAGAATTATTTTTTTATATCTTTCTCACATTCTGCGTTTAATAAAAATGAATCTTCGTTTTTACCATATTTTGTTTCATTTGTATCTGTCTCGAACGATAAAAATGAAGACTCAATTCCATCGAATTAATATCGGAAGCACCATTCAATAATGTTTTTGAATAAAAGTAAAAACTCATTAAAAATTGCCAAGAATTAACGGAAAAAAATAATCATTTTCTTCCTCTTAATTAAAAAAAATTCGATGGAGTTTACTTGTACAAATTTTTGTTTGTTTGATGGAAAGTGCTTTGAAGAAAAGACGGTGAATTCTCTAGGCGAAATGTATTGAGGGGACACGGCCCCATGCGCAAAAAATGCTCATTCATAATTATTTACAGTCTCTCTCACTTTCATTCTGGTGTTTGGTTTTCAGTTTGCAATATACTCACGTTCTCATGTTAAATAAGATTTCAGTCATACAAAATACATACAAGATTCGCTGTCACACGGCATACATACAATGAAAAAAATTCAATAATAGCATTTTTCACCCTCAGACACGCAAAATGCTCACGTTACCCATTCTCGCTCTCTCTTTATCTATCTTCTCTCAAACTGAAACAAAAGCATTCACTCTTTCGTTCACGCTTAATCATACACATACACACAAATTTTCTGTTAAGATTTTCATTTGCTCAACGCATATTATTTTTTTTTTTTTGATTTTCTTATTAACTAAAAATTTGTGTTATACCACTTGAACAGAATTTTGTTTAAATTATTGAATTTTGGTTGTTGGATGTGTTGATGTTCCATTCACCAATGGGCCATGGATGTGGGGAGTGAAGCCGATGCGATCTAATGCACGCCAAATAAGCAGCAATACATTTATTGTTTTGTCTTCATTGATAGGTCCAATGGGTTGTTGTCAATAGCTGCTGGTTGAATTCGGCTGGAACAAATCTATTTAAGATAAATTCAAAATTTACAAAAATAAAAACGACAACTCACAAACATAAACGCACACAAAAATAAAAAAAAATACAAATCGAAAAAATCATGCAAAAATGTTTGAAAAGTACCTACCAACTGCTGGCAGCGATCTGTTGGATGGGTTGATCTCGTAGCTTTTTAATCTCCTTCGAAGCCCAGCTTGACAATTGTTTCGTGCGTGAAACACGAGATTTACGTCCTTCTTGCAATAGCTTACAGATGTGTTCATTGTCGATGAATGTAAGCAACGCTGGACCGAATGCACTGCATAGATCGCCAACCAAACCAGCCATTACAGCTGTGATTGAATCATTGATTTCTGGATCTTGGGCGATTGCTACAAGATATTGAATCATGTGCGGTACATGATTTTTGAGTAGATCAATATCTGGATTTGGTGCACGTTCGGTACCCTTAAGCCCTTGTATGATGCCTGTATATGCTTCCAATACACTTTCACGTAGCTCATTCAAGTATTCAACCAATTCATAATCGTTTGTATCAACTTGCAATGTGGATGCTTCTTGAAGCATTTGAAGAACGATCATTAAATATTTCTTGAAATCGGTGCCAATGCCCAATGCCATGTCACCGAATGCTGACAAAATTTGCGGTTTGATGTTACGATGCAAATTTGGCAAACTGAGATTTTCCAAAAGTAATGTCATGATCTCATCACAGTATGGTGCGATTTTGTTGCGAAGTATACGACAAATGTCACCAGTTAAGCCAACAGCAGCCACACATACTTGATGTTCTTGGTGATTTTTCAATCCCATGTACAAATATGGTTTGAATGCATCCATGTATTTCAAGAATTTATCATTTAATAATTCGGCCAATGTGGAAACGGCCATCAGTGCATCTTCTTGTACATTGCCCGATTTACCGGCACTGGTACTGAACATGGTAAGCAATGCACCCATAATTGCATCACTGATTTGTGGTGCATCTTCTGGTGTAACACGACGCAATACTGATTGAAGTGTAGCACACAAAAGTGATTGCAAATCGTTGAATTGATAGCGATCGCTGTGTGTAATCTGTGATTCCATTTGGAGCACATGATTGAGACGTTCAAGAACGACCATTGTTGTCTTTTGAACAACGGCATAACAATCGTTTGGTGCATTTTTAATCATGTCCATCAATGCTTCGTAAGCGGCTGCACGCAAATTGGCTTGACCACAATCCTGTCTATCAGTTGTTTCCAATAATTGTTGTACGATAAACTCGAAATATTGACTCAAGCAGTTTGTCTCTTGCATACCTTCACCGTTATTCTCTGGATCGGCGGCTGCTTCAACCAATCCAGTAAAGGCCCAGCACACATTGGCCGCAACACGTGGTTCGGCCTTAAGACCCCGAACGAGTGCTTCCAATAATGGTTTCAAGTATGCTTCATTTATAGCGGCCGATGGGCATAATTCACACACTCGACCAAATACCCAAGCAGTTGTATCACGTACCGTTACACTTTCGTCATACATAAGTTCGATCAATGTTGGAATGGCTTGTTCAACAAGCGGTTTTGTTGTGGTTTCATTGATACCACCCAAAATCGAACCGAATGACATGAGAGCCGCATCACGGAAACGCCAGTTCGGTGATTTGATGTTGTCTTTCACAAATGGCAGTACAAATGGTACGATGTCTTCTTCGCAACATGATGATAAAATCATAATACAAACACTGGCTGCTTTTGACGGATTCCAATCGTCTTCGTCATCATATTCCTCTTGTTTGGTCAATTTTTCCATGAGAACAGGCACCAAGTATTGCAAAGCACCGCGTGCATAGAATTTCGATACACGAGCCGGTGGTCGACCATTTTCTGTTGCCTCTTGTGTTTCAATGCTTAAATCGATCTCTTCGTCGCCAACGTTTGACCAAAATTCAATTCCTTGCAATGCCACTTGATCGTTGTCCGATTTCATCGCTTCCAATGTGATTGGGAATAGAGCTTGGGCCATGTATGGTTCCATATATTGATAGTACAATGTTAAAATTTTTACCAAACATTGTAATGCGGCCACAGCGATTTGTGAGTCGGGACTTTGTGTCGATTCGCACACCACTTCCATAATGTAATTTCGTTCAACTTGTTTATCGAAATTTGCTTTTGTGAATTCGAGCGAATTGTGCAGAGCATTCGTTGCGGCTAAACGAACATGATTACTTGGCTCGTCTTTACGCATTCCAAAAATAATGGCGGTTAGAATGTCATTTGATTGGCTCTCCAAAACACCAGGTGCAATGTCCTGACAAATGTAACCTACAATTGAAAAAGGGCAAATCAAACAAATGTGATTAGAAAAATTGAATTTTGTATTTAGAATCGGTAATTTTGATTGTTTGCCATCGACTTACCAATGGCTTCTAGAGCCGATTCACGTGACCGTTCGGTCGTATTTGCCTCGGTAACTTTGCGAACCAAGATTGGTATACATTGTCCCCACAGATTAACTGGTAGTTCAGCAACTGCAACTGATGCCACACATTGTGCGGCCGATGATGGGCGGGCAGTTTCCGTACCAATTGCTTGAAGTATCTGTATTAAAAAGAAAAATACAATTTAATCGACTGTTGGCATTTGAAACTCAATTTCAAAATTGATTTGATCGGCTAGCTCATATCAAAAAAAATTATCAAAAAATTGGCATTGATACTCACGTTATTTTTTATGTATTCTCGTGTTGGTTCCGGAAATGATAGCCATCGATTGTGATATTGTTCGGTGATGGTGGCATCTTTGCTCGTGAGATGGTTTTTCAACTGAAGACCAGCTGCTGTTCGTGCTACGGCGCTACAGTTTATATTGGCCAACACCTCCGATAATGCCTTCAGAAATTCAGAAAGATTTTGCTGTGCTGCATTTTCCAAAAACGTTTTTGCCGCCAACAATTCATTTTGGTCTGTGTACGTGTCGCATAAAGAAATAAGAGGGAAATAAAATTAGTCGATGCGATAACAGAATATGAAAATAGTTTGTCGTCAAACGAGTATTAGAGAGAATCACTCAAAGAGAGTGGGGGATAGAGCAAACAAAAAATGTTTCAAATAGCTCTCATAGTGTATGCTAATCAGCTTCAAAAAAATCTCAACGAACAACGGTACCAAAAGAAATACGCAAAAAGTGTTGTTCTCGAACATGCTCGCTGTGAGTCAAAACACACGAACGAATACAAGAAGAGAAAAAAAAAAACTCAATACATACAGCTATTGCTCAAGTATTTTGTTGTGTAAATAACGAAAAGTAAAATTGCAAAAAAAATATACAAATATTATATCATTGTGTTTTGAATTGAAAAGTAGACTTTTGAAAATCAGTTGTCGTTTTATGTGCATTCAATAAAAATGCCTTTGATTTGTCTCAAAATCCGCTTCATTGCATGTCTACCCTTGAGACGTCAATTAGGTTAGGTCAATAAATTTTTCCACTACATATCTATACACACAATAAAAAGCGAAACATAGCTGTCCATACCAGCGCCATATTCGCATTTGCCAACAATGAGCGCACACACACACACAACACTTTGACGCGATACCAAATCAAATGCATGATTTTATTAACGCTCATTTCTTCATTTTTTCACACAGACGGGGAATTTCGTGTAGAAAAATTGCTTTAATGCTATGACGAACAGCGAAAAAAAAACAAAGATGGTTCGCGTTGAATTTAATTAGAGCGATGTGAAAAAAACTTTTGATATGCGCCAAACTTGTGAATGTCATTGATTTACGTTCGAAACAATAGCCTAGGTAACAGCACGGATGACGACAACGACGGCATCACGCGAAACAGAAAAAAATGTCTCTTTTTTTGTCTATCACTAAATCGCAATTTATAGCGTTTGCACAGGGAACGAATGAAACAAAAAAAAGCAACATGGTTTCACTTACCTGGTGACACAGTCTTTTCTAGAATCGGTACCAATTGAGTCATTTTTGTTTTATTTGTTGTATTTGACGACGAAACTTGTCTGATGCAAAAAAAAAATTTGCTCGATTGAAAATTCACCCAACGAAGCGAGAAAAAAAATAGAAATGAACTTTTTTTTCTCTCTTTTAGAATAATGAAATCAAATGTTTCACGTTTGCGTTAGATTAGCGATCAGAATGATAAGTTTTCTTTCGTTTTATGGTTTTTTGTTTTAGTTTGATTGAAAAAGAATAATAGATAAAAATTAAACACTACACCGGCTATGAATGTAAAAAAAATTTGCACATGGATTCACGTTTCGCGCAAGAAAGAAAATGAGTGATGATGTTCGTGTCGTTCGAAATCGTTGAGAGAGAGGTAGTTCGTTTTCAAATAGATGAATGTCAAACGAATTGAGAATGGCTGTACATTTGTAGCGTGTGTATGAGTGTGGCTTTGCGCGCCTTTCTACAATCCTCTCCAAAAACGTTCAAATGGATGCGTCCAATGACATGTGACGGACTCGTTCACAGCATTCGATTTGAATTGTTACAACGTTTGTTAAACTTTTTCATTTACTTATTATATTTGCGGATCATAAAATAAAATAGGATGATGGTTTTTTTTAAATTTATATTATTATTCAATTTTTTCCATTTATTCCAGAACAAATTTCCTTTTGTCAATTTTTTTTGTGCAATTCAACAAAACCGTTTACGTTCAATAATGTGATCGTCAACATTGAACGTCTCAACGTTTCATTGTTCATGACTAGTTTTTGCGTCACAATTGAATAAATTTAGTGTGTGTATGTGTTCTTGAACGTGTATAGGAATTCAATGCCTAGCATAGAAAGTGTAATGTTGTTGTTGTCTTTGTTCGGCCGTTGTTTTTCAGTTGATATTCGCTCAATTTTTTACACTGTATTAAAGAATGCGATGTATTTATGTTTCTTCAATTGCTACTGATGATTTGCAAGCGAAAACAAAACCCATATCAATGGCAATTAATGATTCTGTGAATTTAATCTCTTGCGTTACTTATTATCTTATGAAAAAAAATTTAAAAAAATTTGCAACAACTAGGTTAGATGGAAATCAGATCGTTCATAGGAAAGATATCCTTTTATCTGTCGCTCACTCTTTTCGTCAAAAGAGCACCAATCTGATTTGATTTATCAAGAGAATAATTGGTTCTTTCGAACCTGCAAAAATTGCCGTAGCCGACGGTTTTTCACGTCGTCATGGCGGGATATTGGTATATAGTTTTCAATTAGCAATGACTGCAACTCGGTAGAACCTCATTGTTTACAGTATTGCCTCTGCGCAAAGTTAGCTACATCCGATGCAACTCATCTTATCTATGCAAAATGCAATTACATTTCACTGGTGAATTATAAAATTTTACCATCACAATGAATTTGCAATTTTTCATGTAAAAAAATATATGCAAAACACATCACTGATTCTTTTAACTGGTATTCGTACTCACCCTTTCGCTTATTTCGCAATAACAGCTGTTTACCTATTGTTGCACGGTCATCGTTGCGTTTAAAACATTCAAGTTTTTCCAATAAAACAGCCGACGTTGAGTTGTTTTTCATTTTTATTTCTCTTTTTTTTTCAAATGTTTGAACAATGGATTCAAATGATGTAATTATTATTATTTAATATGTATGCTTATCAAACTGTTGTCCACAGGAGTTTTTCTTTTCGGAATAAGTCAATCTGTTTGATGAATTGAATATTGATTCTATTTTTTTTGTAAAATCTTCATTGAATTTCTACAATATCTTGTTCCATTTATAGCCAGTATAAACATTTACAAATTTACTGGTGGAAATTGGTAATTCTGGTTGTAATAAGAAAAAATAGGGAAAAAATCTACATCATGCTATGGACGAGGTACATTTATTTCAATACGGTGTCGTTCATGCTGGTCTTTGTTTTACATTTTAAATCTATATATTTTTGTAGTCACTTTTTGTTATGATTTATTAATTTCTGGAGTATATGTTCATTAAAATTGACAAATAAATAGTATAAAATTATTTGATTGGATTTTTGACAGATTAAACACACTTGAATTACTTTTTTTTTACCTAAAAAAAGAAGTGCGGAGTCATGTTTTTTCAATAATAGTTTTTTTTTGAACTCTTTATTATCAAAGATAAACTGTAAAACTGATTTTAATCAATCGTATTTTATGAACAAAACTTGGCTAATACTAATGCAACATACAATTTGACAAATTTTAAGAAAATATTGCTGCAAAATACCGTATTTTAGTTGTTATAGATTGTGTGTGTGTGTGTTTGAAATTTGTTTTTTTACGTCTGTATTGAACTAAGAGAAATGCTGCTCAAACATTTTATGTAATAATAAATTAAAATCGAAAAACTATGAATAAATCCGAACATTCTATAAATAGTTGTCAATTAAATTTGAAAAAAATAATAATAATATATATTCAATATAGAAACACGTTACGTGCTTTCAAATGAACAAAGTACAAATAACTTAACGGACACTCTAATGCTAATTTATACAACAATTTTGAATAGAATGGATCTAATTTTGATTGGTGTGTGTGCGTATTTAATGTCGATGACGACGTCATTCGGCACGAACAGAGGTCACCGGTGGAAATTGTACTTCTTCGAACATGGTTTTTGGTGGATATTCAATGGCCTCAAATAAATCACGACGCTTGTCTGAGTCTATAAAGAAAGAGAAAATTGAATGATGGTTTAACAAAAGTCGATTACCAACAATTTTTAAAATAAGCTACATTGCGGAAATTACCTGACATTTTATTCTTTTCGCGTCCTTTTAGAACACTTGCATAGGATCCAACGGATGCGGTGATGGATTTCTTTTCCGGTGATTTTGATCGATTACAGTTGTTCTCGTCCATATTCACCTCTGGAAAATCGAAATCTGCTGTCAATATTAAAGAGAATTGAATCTACCAATGTGCATGTGCTTGTATATTGTGAAACTGAAATGATGTCAAAGTACAATTGTTAAATTACCTGTAATACCATCAAGTGGACTACGTAAATCGTGTGCTCGTATCAATTTACAGTCGCCACCTTTGTTCGCATCAAAATCGTATACGTACAAAAAACCGTCTTCGCAAGCTGCCAACAATTTCGATTCTTTTTCCAATTTGGCAATGGCGCATTGATATCTTAAACCAGCTTGATTGAGTTGAACACTTGAGAATGCCCGATCTTGTGTAAGAACATCGCTTACAGGACTCGGCAAATACTTTGTAAAGAAGCCCATCGACCAGCGATTATTGCTGTTGCTGTTCAATTCAACGGAATCACCGCTTGACGTTGTGTCAACGCTGCTACTTCCGTCACTCGATTCGTCATTGTTATTGATACAATTTTGTCGTTCGACCTCTTCAACCAATTTTAAATCAATTTTGAACACATGCACCGTTTCTGTGTTTGAACTAACACACAAGTAATTCGAACAACCGCTAAAATTAAGCGATGCAATTCGTACACATCGTTTCATGCCACGACGAAATTCGTGCACTTTTTGACCATTTTTTACGCAAAACACACGAATCACCGTACCTTTTTCCGATGCCGTCGCCAATAGTTGTCCGTTTGGCGAGAAATTGAAGGCTGACAACGGTGAATCGTGCGCTTTTATTTTGATTTTAACACGCATATTTTCGGCATCATATAATTGCAATTCACCGCATTCATTTGAAACGGGAAACGCAAGATGAGATTGTAATGATAAACTACATAAACCGCTGTCATTGGGTGCAATGTGCCGAATCGAATTCATTAAACGCATATCACGAATATTGTGCACATAAATACTATCACGCAAACACACCACCAAACGGTTTCGATTCAATCTCACCGATAATATGGCGCTTGGATAGCGATAGTTACAGATTTCGGTACCCTTTTTAAAGTGCCATATCTAGAAGGGAAAATATTAATGGTTAGGAAAAACGTATTTGCAAAATGACAAGAGAAACGGTCAAAAAGTCATAACATTTTAAATTAGCTGTAGTTTTCAATTTAAAGAAGATGATGAATTTACCTTAAGTTTTTCCGTTTCAGTCGCGGTGACAACTGCCACCAAACTACTACTGAACAACCTTTCCGCAATTTTCGTATCTTCATTGTTACTGCAAAATATCTCTTCCACACGCTCAACTGATGTTATTGTAAACAATCGAAAGCCAAATTGTCCAACCACAGCCAGAGATCTGTGACGAAAAAAAGCATAGAAAATCACAAAGAAATTGGTTCAACGTAATAATAAATAACATGAAAGTTGGGGGAAAATTTCCAAAAAGCCATAAATGGTTTTTGTTCCAAAAACAGACAACGAACAGTAATCAAATCAACGAGGGAGAAATTATTGTGCAATCCATGCGTAAGCATTTAAATCAACAAAATGTCAGATAAATTCGCTTTTTTAATTTATGACACTGTGAGTCATTCACCTTCGCTGGAAAAAAAGTAAGTATGATTTGCAAAAGACGTAAAAAACAGCTGTTCACCAGTTCTCTCTTACTCTTTTTTCTCTGTATTTGCCTATACGTTTATAATACGTTATAGTACTAAAGATATATACGAAAAATCCAGTAAGATGTTAAAGACTTAGTCATTTCTGTCTCTATTTTTTTGGTTTTTGTCTTTTACGTGCATATTAGTAAATTCGAACTTTCAAAAATTGATGAGAGAAATGTCGTAAAATTCATAGAAAAAAGCCAATTTACGTATTAGGTGAAAATTCACGAATAAACATCAGCAAATTTTAATTGGAAATCAATAATTAGTCAAAATAATGTGATTTGTTTGGTTTATAAACTTACATTTTTTCAACAAATCATTTTTTTCAATCACTTGCAGGTGATTTCAAATCGATGTCGATTCATGCAGAACACCATCAATATCACATATCTAATCTGCCTTTGTTTTTTTGTTGGAGTTTGATTTAATTTTTCAGGAGAATAATTGGCTCTTTCGAACCTTCAAAAATTGCCGTAGCCGACGGTTTTTCACGTCGTCATGGCGGGGTATTGGTATATAGTTTTCAACTAGCAATGACTGCAACTCGGTAGAACCTCATTGTTTACAGTATTGCCTCTGCGCAAAGCTAACGATACACAGCACACGAAGTAGTACATAACGAATCTGGCGATACATTGCGCCAGTGAATTATACGTCGAACGAAAATGAAAAAAAGCACCTCGGTTCTTTGTTACGTTGTGAATGAGCGTATACGAGCAAGCACTGTACTGTGCTGTATGCGATCGAACGACGTTGATAAAATCTTTTGGTTTTCTTTGTTTCGTGTATTTTGGAACGTTAGACTCATATTGAATTACGTTCAAAAATACGTTTTTTTATTTCTCTATTTTATGGTTTGAAATATCATTTACGTCGAAAATCATCAAATATTAAATGAAAATACATCGATATCTCGATGGACCAACGATTACATTATTTTTACTTTTTTTCTTACAGTCGGGATGCACGTATTGATAAGATTGA
Source organism: Contarinia nasturtii (assembly GCF_009176525.2). Classification (NCBI taxonomy): domain Eukaryota; kingdom Metazoa; phylum Arthropoda; class Insecta; order Diptera; family Cecidomyiidae; genus Contarinia; species Contarinia nasturtii. The sequence goes on from NW_022198046.1 coordinate 6,845,943, forward strand.
TATGTTTCAATAATCATTTCGAATTATTTGTCAAAGAAAAATGGTGTTGATTTCATTTACATTTTGCTAACGCGCCCCTTTTGCCACAAGACAAAACATGACCTTTTTGTTTATGATGATTTTATTAAATATCAAAAAATCAACAATGAGAAAAAAGAGCGAAATAATCAACCATGATGTAGCTGAAATTGTTGATAACAATTGTAATGAAATGTTAGCCTGACCCATTGCTAATAGCCACTCACAATAAAAATTGAAGAAAAAAAATCAAATAAATGCATACAGAGTCAGGTCAATAATCACCGATGGGCTATGCGATAACATTGGAAATCATTTCAAGATCGTGCAAAATAGAAGGTATACCGTAAAACAGCTGAACTTCAACTATTCCACTTGTTGATATCATGTTAAAACAAAAGAATACATTATTCAAATGACGCATTTACATTCCATGTTTTGAACGCAATAAAACTATTTGCGCGCATTCAAGTTGTGTTTTGGAATTTTATTGACTCACTTCGGTGATTTTCTATTCGACAAATTATCGAGACAAAGTTCTGAACTAATTATCACAACTAAACATTTATTATTTTAATTTTGAACATTTAGTTTGAAACATTTGCATTAAAATTCATAATTTCAAAACATTCGAAATTGAAAACAGTTAAATTAGATGCTAGGGAAAAAGTTGTAAATTATGTTTACAAACAAAACAATTCTCATTATTTTGACATATTTAATGATTTCCAATTAAATGTTGTTGATGTTCGTGAGAATTTCCATTTTATAAATAAATTACCAAATGTTTTTTTTCCTCTAAAATTTAACGGCATTTAAGGGTCTATCGTCGTTTATGTTAGTTTTTTTTATCAGAGACAAAATAATTCAGAGAAATACAGAACTATAATTTGTAAAAACATCGTGTTTTGTTAACACTCCAAGAACATAATAAAAAGCAAAGCGCAAAGAAAACTGATACACAAAAAAAAGAACGAACAAGCTGTATGTACGGCAGAGATGAAAAAAACAAATCTGGTAGAAACGAATACACAGGCGCGCGTTCGGTTGTTAGAACGGCTGTCCATGTGACCGTGAATCGTTTTTTTTACGTATGTTCATACACATCAGAATTTAAGTTGTGACATCATTTTAACAAATCAACGGAATATTTCGTGTATGTTGTTCGTTCGTTATCCGGTATGCATCTTGACTGCATCATTTAGTGTGTCATTAGTGTTTGTCACCTTTTAAACCATGACCATAAATCGAATTGAAGTTTTGACATTTCTTTAAAAATAGCGTCCGATATTCAACTGGAAAGGCGAATGAAAAAAAACCACCCAAAACACATTTTGTCTGTCGCAAGGAAATGATATCATTGATGGTAGTCTCGATAAGGCAATGACAATTTTCACCAATAAAACAAATATACACAGACAAATTGAATAAATGTTAACAAAAAAACATAGTTGTTCAAAATATATTCTAATTGGCGTCATTATTGCTTTCGAAATGATCTTTAAAATAAGCATAAATTCATTTAAGTAGACGATGATCATGCAACTGAGCACATATCCCATAAATCTTTGTGCTTTAAGATGAGAACTAGTCTAACATGGAATAGAGCAAAAAAACGTGAGAGAACAAAAGAATCAATTTTTATGTCAATTGTTAAGATTCATAATTTTTTTCGAAATCGTCGGCAACGAGTTTATATTTAAAACACTGATAGAGGAAGCTAAGTATGAGATAAGCAAAGTATCAGCTGAGCACGTTCACTGTGAAGTACGAAAAAAGCAGCACTATCACATCTGGATATAGCATTGGCATTGACATTGGCTCAACAAAAACCACCTTACAATTATTTGCCAAGGTTGAATTTGTTTGTTGGGCAAAGCGATACCTAATTAATCTGTCGAGTTTTGAACTTCACGAAACCTTTTTTAATTCGCTTTGTTGTTTTCAACGCTTTTCGGCAATGCGGAAAATCGTGAAAAGCAACAAAACAGTATTAATATTTAGAAGAGTTAAAATGGGAATGCCACACGAAATACGATTGAGAGTAGGAAAAAATACGTTGCCATACTCATTCGTTGCCTTGCAAGTTGGCCAAAGTTGGAATTACAGTTTGGAATTTTCGCTCGTTTCAATCTGTATATATATAGAGCGTATTGCATTGCAGGGTGTGTGTGTGTGTGTGTGAATTGGATGGCCTTGAACGTGTTCAAGTGTATTTATATTTCAGGCATATAATAAGCGAATGCGCTCTAGAATTTTCTCATGTACACGAATGTTTTGCGAGCACTAAGAAAAAAAAATATATGATGAATTGAAAACTGACAAAGAACCGACGACGATTGTGTATAATTATGTTTTGTTTGCTGTGGTAATGATGGATTATATTCCCTTGAACTCCGTTTCGTTAAAAAGCAATATTGTTTTTTTTTGACGTACCGTGAACAGGTTCAAGTTCTGTTGTTTTAATTTTATCTTAATGATCTATTCTTGAATACAACCACTCTCATTTCAAATCGATATTTCGATTTAATCGTCAACCACTGTGGTTTTCGAGGTGAATCAGCACTATCGAAACCAAAATTAAATCCTTTCATCGATAAAACTCTATACATAGTTTTGCTACTGCACATTTAATCTGGAACAGTGAACACCGTACGCTACATAATGTGCATATACATTTCAATATTCAAAGAACAGTGAAAACAACAACACATCGCCCATTACAATGCAAAACAGTAGCACAGAAAAACAGCAATAACAAACATCACACACGCAGTTTATTGCGACGATTGACGTTCACGTGTTTGTCGAATATAGAAAAAATAAAACACGATTTGTTGGAATTTAATTAGTCATGCAAACAACACGGGCTAATAACTACTTGGGCTGTAAAATTGAAAAAAAGTAGTATAAAATAAAACGAAGAAAATATACATATATATAGTCTATTTCAAATAGGCTTCTTTATATTCTAATGATAACAAATGCATTGACTTTGCATTGGAATTTAAAACATCGTACCATATTCATATCAATTTCTTATACAGTGCAACTGTTTTTTATTACCATTGACGCATGTGTACGCGTGCTACTCTGTCTTTTATGTGATTTGAATGTGATGTGTGATTCGACACACATTTCCATGGGCGCTTCACTTCTTTTCTATTTCAACTTATTCATTCGACTTGAGACGGTGCATGACTTTCTCGGTATTCGATTTTAAAGCCAACAACAAATGCAGAGAGTGGTGCACTTGGTGTACCTTACCGCTTCGCCAATCATTTCAATTTATTACACAAATTTTTTTTTCTCTTTTATTTTTATATATGCACATTTCTCCGCGCTGAATTGTACGTTGTTTTATTTACTTTCTGTCTTTTTTAAAAACAACAATAACGAATCATATGGAAATATACTTATCGCAAATAATTTTCGTAATTCGAAATGGTGTATGTGTATGTATTGACATGTTTTTGCGATTAGAAACACCTCTGTATGTAAATGTGTGTGTGTGTCTGTTGTTTTTTTTTGTCATGTAATATTCGCTTTCTATCTGTTCGGCGCAATAGCAAAAAACAATAACAACATCCGCGCGATACGATTGCTTGTAAATCGTTTGTAAACAAAGAGTCATCTGTCTAATCGATAATATAAATGAACACATGATTAAAACGAGACATTTGTGATACTTCGGCATAACCACTCTCGATTTGTTTATAATCTACCTCTCTGAGTGATGTCATTATCGGCTGGCTTTAAAATGTCATGAGACAACAACAATCCGACGAAAAAAAAATTGGCGGCTTTTTTTCGGCCATATTTGTTATGGTGTGCTTCAAGCATCGATGTTAATAATCAATGGATTTTTCCATTTTTCGGTTTTAAAATTGGTTTTTATTGACCTGGCATTTTATCAAAGTCACCGTTACTTTGTTTCAACCTTTTTCAATTCCAATATATGAATACTATCTCTAGTGTATACGGTGAAATAACAAAAAGAAGAGAGATATGACACGTTCCCCATTAGGCAAAGTTCAATTTGAACACAACAACAATATGTTTATTACTCTATTTTTCAAACTATAAATTATGTGACTTTTGTTCGTATAAACAACAATTTTTTGTTCCAAAAGTTCCAAATTTACATCATCGAGACACGTATTAAGGTGTTTTCAAAAAAACGCAACAAATTGCAAACAAAATTGCAATGTTATGCAATGTCACGACAAATGCATTACTTTTTCTGATTAATTAAAGTATTCATGGAGCTTTTTTTCATTATATGGCGACTTTGTACGCGAAATTCAATGAACAAGGGTTGAAAATTTGATAAATTTAATTACAATGTCATGACACATCTAATGTGCACACATTGCGTTTCACACACCCATCCAATTTATTATATATGAACGAATGTGAGCTTGTTTCACAATCGAACGATCAGTCATAGCGTCGACTGACTTCGATTTCACCACAAAAAGTCAGAACGTTTTTGCTTTTTAATTATTTTCTACTCAGAAAGAAGAAAAAAAAAAAACAACACAAATTACAGACAATTAGGATTTTTCTTGAAAGATCTACATACAGATTACGCTTCACCGCAAACGAAATTACATTTCAAGTAAAAATAGATTGAAATTGATTCAGAACAATAAAAAAAGACTGAGAATTAAAGTAAAGATCCAACATATGATATACAATGCGTATAAATAACGCTCAATGTAATTGATCAAGATCTAAATTAAATTCAGACGATAAGTTATTATTAAAAAATGCCCGTGATGCAGATATGCAGGGAGTCGATTTCGAAAATTCTAAACAAAGGTCCGGGAGTCCGAATAAGACACCCTCCCCCACCTCCAGAATATTGTGAACGATATAAGAGAATTAAAAGAGCACTGGTACATGGCAAAATATCATGACATCTTAGAAATACACGTATTGACTTGTAATTTGATGGTCTTTTTAAAGCTATTTATTGTCTGAAATGTTTTTCCCCATTCTTACTTAACCTTAAAAACAAAAGTTTCGTTCTAAAATACAACTTAATTTATGTCTGAAAATAAATCAAACTGCAACTTATCTATTATGCAGTGTAAATTGATCGGCTTTCGGTAAGTCGGGTTAATGACTGTTTTACAATATAAATATAAATTTGGCATTGCTACTTTTGTGACTGACATAAAAGGTGTGCGCACAACATAAATCGATATTTACTTGAAAGCGAAAAAAAAAACATCATTAAACGGTATAATTAAATATTTATAATAATGACTGTAGTCAATTTTCTGAAAGTAAATCATGCGTGACTTGCCGCTTCAAGCACGCACACAACTTTTATATCGTGAAATCTTTTGGAAAAACAACCGTTTTATTTCACTTCAATTTTAATTTGCCCAAACAAAACACACGAAAATAAAACATTTACCATGATAATAAATTTTAATGCAAAAATATATGCAACCGAGAAGAAAAAAAATAAGTTTTTTTTTCTTTTTGTAAATATTATATTGTTTGTCTTTGTTCACAAATAAATAATAAATTATTCAATGTAAAAGAGAAACAGACAAATGAAACCTTTGTTCAGCCAACAGCTGAGTTGATAAATTTCGAGTTCATCCGATAAGAGTTGTCAATTTGCTTGAATTTTATGTGTTACGATCGCTTTTGTACATAATTGATAATATTTTAATTGGACGTGATTTATTTGAAGAAAATATAGAAAGAAATCATTTAAATTAACCTCCGCCATAAAAGGCCAAACCCAAAATAAATCATTTTCTAATGATCTTCGATTCGGTTTCATAACAATGACAACAAGGAAATTGACATTTTTTTAGTTATTACAAAGACCATAGATTCCAGTTTCGATTGAAATAAAACAATGCATATACATATTATGCCCCGTATATGATAACGGTTTCACAATCTGAGTCAATTGAAATTCAATATTTCTGACAGCAGTTTTGATTCTCGATGACAATGGAATTCGTTTTTTTGTGTCATTTCATTCTATTATCTAATTTGACAATAACAAAGAAGCTAACATTAAAATAATGTAATGTGTAGTGTGCGCAAACGGGCGCCCGTGATGAATGTACGTTTTAACCTTAACGCATTCAGCATTACGAATCTAATAACCTTGGTTATTACACACATATGCATACCAAAATCCAATGCCCGAATGTGAATTAGATGTAATTTGTTGTTGGTTTTTTCATCTAACAGGTGTCGCATGAATAACAGGCTCTATCATCGATTTTTTTTTCTCGTTTAACATACATATACTATCACTTGTCTCCTTTTATGAGACATAATAGAGTTTTATTTTCAAACGCTCAATCACCGTATGTGTTTGTATTGTTTCTCTTTTTTTCTTGATTTGTTTTGTTATTTTTGGTTGGTGATTGTGAAGTAGACGGTCATCATGGCGTCAAAATTGTTAATGTTCGCATTTAAATACGCGAACTCTCATTAAGACATTTTCAATGATAAATATATCGTTTTTTGCTTTCGGATATGTTGAGGTATCGGTCATTAATCTGTAGTGCTTGAGGCGTCCTTCCTATTTCAAATTTGTTTCCTCGGTACTTCAAGTTGGTACGCAATTCGATTGTCTCTTTGCGTTTCAACTTGATTGTTTATTTGTTTTTGTTTTTTAATACACATCTTTTGCTTCCTCCGACATTTGATAATTGAAATTTAAAAAAAATGTTTTGATTTGCCTTTGTTTTTTTTTTATCTGAAATGAATTTTTTGATAAAAACTGACGTTTTCAATGATATAAACAACAGCAATTCTGCAAATACATTGTTTTACGACAGCTGATTTGTATAGAGCCATAAGGATTGATTCAACTGTTGATGTTGAAATATGGGTCAAATAAACGCCAGAATCACATAACACAAAGCAGAAACACTGCACACATACATTGTGTATTTGAAATAAACCATAACCACGAGTATCATAGCGCCCACTCATTGAATCATGAATATTAATATATGTAATGTGAATTGATCGCGCGTTGTATACACATCTGTATATATTAGCTAATTATTCCACGCGCGCATTATGAATTTGGCGCGATTATTTTTCTTTCCTATTTTTGCGTAGTATTTGTTTGTTGAATGTGTGGAGAAAAAACATACCAATCACGATAAAGTATTGAAGCAACTCGTTTGCATTGAAATCGATGTGAGAATGAGTAAGATAAAAATTGTCAGTCGAAGAAAACGATATGTGTGTGTTCGCTTTCAAAAAGTCATAAGACTTGGCGGTTGAGATTTTACAGTGACGTGATGCAGATAAAGGCACTTGGCAGACGAAACAGAGAAAATGTGAATTATATATGGTGCGTTGATGGCAAATGCACAAAAGTAGATAAAATATTGCATGATTGGCTTGGTGCCGTTTCCAACAAGAATCCTCGATGATTTTTCAGATGCATTCGACAAAAATGCGAAATACAGACAGAAAGATATTGCTAAGGCAGTTGGAATTTGTCAGCACAATTATAAATTGCTTACAAACGAATGAAATATTATATCAATGCACTGAAACAATGTCAAGAACAAAGAAAAAGACTGAAAGCGTCGTTAATAACAGTGTCGTTAACGCTGATTTCAATTCGCACAAATAAAATCATAAAATTAATAATATAAAAATAATGAACACTCAGACGACGATGGAGAGAATAAAAAAATATTTATGATTGAAATCAGGCATAAACATAATTTGGAAAATGGTGTGTATTTTTTGTTCGTTGCAGCAAAAGTATCATTTTTCACAAAAAAAAAAAAAAAACACACGGAATGCACAATAAAATCGAATATACAAAACAAAATTAATTTTTAATAATACAAAAAAATTTGCAAACAAAAAATATTGAAAAAATATACATACGAATAATCCTGATTAAAGTTTATAGAAAAACCGTCATTTTGTTCCAAACACTTTTCAGTTGATTCACACATTTAAAATAGTTGCGGTTCGAAAACTCGGTGACTTGCAGTTGCTTTGATTTAATGAATGGACAGAAATGATGTTTCTGTGTTATAACGTTTTTCACTCGTACGCGCGTTTGCTAAAACAAATAAAGAAATAACGCACACTCTATAAAACCGATTTCGTGCTGGGTGCGCTTTTTTTCGCTAATTTATATAATGCGTGTGTTGGTTTTGTTTTTTTAATTCGTTGCTCTTCGTCCGTTTGACTGTTATTGGGTTTAATGCTTACAAGAGTTACAAATAAATACGATATAAGTTTTTTTTTGTCTCTTTCTCTTTGCACTCTCTTTTATTTGTTTGAATCAGAAGTAAATTTTAATCACTTTACGTTCTTCTTCACACTTGCAAAATTTGATGTTTGTTTTTATGTGTTTTGTTGAGTTGTACATATGTTTTCTTTTCGCAGATGTTTTGTATACTGTGTAGTAAGCGTATTTCTCTTCCGAATTCAGTGGTTCGTTGCAATAAAGGTGGTTGCAATAAAAACAATTAGTTTTCTATGCAAAAATGGAAAAATTGTTGGATATTTTGATGGCGTTAAATTTTACACTACTGAAAAATCGGTTTCACTCCAGCTGATATATGGTGTTTACACAATGGCAATGCGATAAACTCTGTCTTATGACAACGAAAAGTATGACTTCTCTCTACCTCAAAATTTCTCAGATCATTCACACATACGGTGATGTAAACAATGACAACAACACTGAACTAAATTTCTTCTTTTTCGTTCACAATTGACAGAAAATCAATGGCATTGATTTTTGTAGTAAAAAATTAAATAAATTCGATTTTAATTGTGAGAATAGAATGAATATATGCAACTGTTTCACACATAAAAACAAAAAACGATTAAAGAATAGAACTGATTTTACTCAATTTAAAACAAAATATGAAATACGATGTTTACACTTCGGACGCTTCGACTGAATGCTGTGCTGGAGTTGTGATTTGTTGTTTCATTTTTCACTTTGCTCGTTTGTATTCGTTATTTGTTGGCGTTTTTGCTTGAACACTGGCAGCTTCTGTTCTCTCTCATCAGTATGGCTATGATATGTTGTTTTCTTTCTTTCGTATTTTTTTTTTCGTTTGGCTTGTTGTTGTTATTCAATGGTCTCTTTTTCTCATATATGCACCATCACACTTTTGTACATATACAAGCTCCAGCTGATCGACATCAAAGTGTCTGTGTATGTGTGCACGTTTTTTGAACGAAATAAACAGCTAGATTTGTATGCAATTTACACACCAAATTAAGACCTATTTATATATGTATACGCTTTGTTATGTGTGTAAATGTTTGAGTAAACAAATTTTTCTGCATTGTCACCATCGAATTGTAAAATTCCTTTTCACACATTTTCAAAAATTCATACAATGATGTAAATTTTGCACAGTTTGCAAAACATATCCAATGAGACTTTCTGACGATGATGATGTAAACGAACCATAATTTACTGCGCATGTTGTACACTGCTACTATAACAACGACTGTGAATGTGTGCAGCAGCTGCCTTTGTTTACTCGTAATATAACGAAAAGTGTACCACTAGTTTTCTATGAATCGAAAATGTTCTATGACTGTATTTACGCCGTCTCTCTCTCTCTCTCTCTCTCTCTCTCTCTGTGTGTGTGTGTGTGTGTGTTGATGTATATGTTATCGATGTATTTGTCCCACTCGAACATTTACGGCTCATCATATGAAGTCATACATGAGATAACATTAGACCAATTGGAAATACAAGCAAACAACGTTGAAGAGAGATAAAACATATAGAGATACATTCGATCAAGTTTTCAAGTAAACTTTTCGTCAGTTAATTGATGTATCGTACCATAAATAAACAACGTTTTATTGGCTTTACTTATATACCTATTATGACCGTATGAACTGGAATAAGCTAGTTGACTATATGTCAGCATGATAGAAAATTGGCTTAATTTTTTTTGCACACATCAATTGCAATACAATCCCCACAATAAATTAAACGATTCATTTAAAATTGTAAAATGAGTCCAATCCAGTATTATATATGGGTCAGTTGTAATATTCAATAGGTCAAAGGGTACAATTATGTAAGAATTTTATGAATGCTTCTTTATTTTTATTAGATTAAGCGCAGTAACACCTTCATTTGAAATGACTTGTTTTTATTGCTGTAGAAGTGATTTTTATAGCAACGAATAAAAATCAAAGATACATAAAATGTCGTAGAAATTCCATTGTAAGTTGTAAATACAAAACATAATGAAGTCCATTTGAAACTCGATCCCTTGAGATGTTATCGGTTGGATTACAAACTGAAACCGTTCAACGGTCGATTTTTATTCAGTTTGGATGTCAAGAGGTGGCAGTAGTGTATGCATATGAAATTCAACCGTTGTTGGTCTAATCAGAATTTTTCGTATCATATTTCACACGCATTTGCAATTACTTTGTGAGAGTGACACAGCGGATAGAACAAGTGAATGAATAGATATGAAGAAAATTGAACATCTTCAGCGCAAAATGCGTCACGTTCAATATTTCTGAGAATGAAATTGCTGTTGGCGTGTAGGCGAGATGATATTCTATTTCACAGAGTGTCTTAATTCAAGTTCAAATAGCTTAAAGCACATACGCATACCCATATTCATGGTGTGTGTTCGTTTTTTTTATCAACAAATCATCAAAAATCATATGCATTAAAAATTTCGGCCCAACAACGATCACATCAACAATAAAATATAATATCGAATCATGTTTCTTTCATGAATTTTGGTTATTTATTTGATTTGTTTTATTTCACATATTGTTTTTTTATGATAATTGTTATTACGACGATTTAAAATCAATTGCATTCAAATATACGTTGAATGTTTCATCACTGCGCTGAAAATGAGCAATCGTCGATGATGACGACGCAAACAAAAAACTGTTTTGAATTGCCATTTTACTTTCTCGTTGAGAAATGCGCTTTTCAATGCCCTGAATGACAAAAGCGAGCCCAGAGACAGAGATGAAGGGAGAAGGGGAGAGAGATAGAGAAAGAGAAAACAAACAAAAATGCCATTTGATGAAAAACGAATTTATTTATTATCGTTTTTCACTATCCCGTTCCCTGCTTTGCCCTGCCCTGTGTGTATACGGTTTTTATTTGTGTGAAATATATTTCACGGCAGCAAATAGTTTGATTCAATTTTACTATGGTAGACAAGAGGCGCGTTTGCGTTTTCGTCTGATATAAATTGTGTGTTCCATTCGATGTGATGTGATGTGTGTGTGTGTGTGCTTTTGTGCCATTATAATGGATATGTAATTTGATACTATTATCATAACAAGAAAAACTTTTCGGTTTTACATTAAAAGCAGAACACGCTCACACATATTTGCGATGTGTATCTACATCGCTTTTTTCATGTAGTACATGACGATGGATCGGTCATACGGGGTACATCTATCTGCATTTCAACATATACATACGTGTATTTTGTGCTGTACATATATCGTGCAATCGGTTGCAAGTTGATTTTTTTTTTCGGTTCTGCTGCGATATGTGATGCGCGATCGAAATCGAAACAAACGACTCTTGTTTCTGGTCGCGTACCGAAAAAACATTTGTGTTTTTGGCGTCTGTTTCGATGTTTTATGGCATTTCAACTGTAACTGTTATGGGCACCTCGCAAAAGCGTTAGATTGCCACTTGGACATGCAAAGAATGAGACAGAAAAACAGACAGACAAAGATAGAATGAACGGAGATGAAATTGCAGCTTGAATTTTGTGTACATTGGAGCTGAAGAGGGTTAGTAAACAAAACATGTGCGACTTTTAAGTGCTCACAGAAGTATGTAAACAAAATCGATTTTGTTTTTAATTGATCAAACGAATTTTCTTCTTTTCTTCGCTCTCTTCGTTGTGGCTCATAACCATCTTCATCGTTTTTCTTTTTCACATTTTATAAAGTTCTCCATCGTCAGAGTCATCGTTGTTGTAGTCGTTCGTTCATTTTTTTTCCCATGCAATGACCATCGATCGCTCATAACGTCGTAACCCATTTCGCAAATCACTTGGTTCGATCAAACATTTTTTGGGCACTGATAATAAATAAGTGTCATATGATGCGACATACGGCGCATGTTATTGCCCTTTTTCGATCTCTTTCTTTATTTAAATCTCTCGTATTCTGCCTCTCTCTTTCTCTCTCTTTCTCTCTCTTTCCGTGTTATTTGAACAGTATTCCTTTTTGGAATTTTTCGTCCAAAAATCAGTGTTGAGGAAAAGGTCCATTCGAGCGAGCACATGTATGCGGCCTAAAGTAAACAAGCAGTGATTATTCATCCTCTATTTTGTATGTATATATCCAAAAAACAGCTTCAGTTTTCTTATGGTTTTTATGGTTTTCTCTTTGTCTCTCTTGGATTCACACACACTCTCTCTCTTTTTCTCTCAATCTCTGTTTTCTCTATCGGGTTTCGATTTGTTTTGCGTCCTCGCGCGCCACTCAGAAAGCCATACAAATGCACACACAAGATATAGCCATATACACCCAGAGAGTGGTTGAGATAGATAGAGAGAGAGCGAAAAGGCGGTAGCACACCACAGCAACACACAGTCCCAGTCAGACTTTCGTTCATGCCTTACAGTCTCTGTTCGCGCGATACACTATACTGCTATCCGTACAGCATTCGAAATTTGATCAGTTGCACACTGTCTTTGGAATCGAATGGTACACGTTGTGCACACCCAGCGCACATGGGATTGATTAAAAACCATTCGTCCGTGTGAATCAGTTTCGTTTGCTGATTTTTTAAAAAAAGCATACATTTAGATTATAGCAATCATCACTTGCCAACCATTCTTTGTTTTTTTTTTTAATGTTCACTCATCATCAAACCTAAACGACACCAAATTAACGGAAGAGGCTAAAAAAACGGACAAAAGTTACTAAAGAACATTCATAAAAATTAGAAGAAAAATTTTTAGTGAATCGTGAATATTGATCAAGGATAATAATCTCTATTTTAAGGTGATTCTTATTTTTCGAGAGAAAAAAAACTAATTTCAAACATCATATGAATTTTTGTTTAGATTTTTCTGTGCAATTTTATTTTCTGTTGATCGTTTCATTCAATCGCTGTTGAGTTTTATTTTGTAAATTGTGTAAGTGAGCGCGGCAAATCTGTTGTGTTGTTATGCTTATTCTCTCCTTGTTCCTGATTTGTTTTTTTGTGTGTCTTGAAGTTGTTAAATGAACGAGAGCAATTTTAATTCGTGCAAGTGAGTCGGTGCACACACCGACTCGATGAAACATATTTAATGAATCCGGGAAAAAAAGGTTATTTTTGGATTGATCAGTCAGTAGCCAGCATTGCGTTCAATCGGCTTTTTGCAAATATGTCGTAAAATCACGTATAAAATATCACAAAAAAAAAACGAGAGCCGTGCGACGGAATTTAATATGTTTGTGTTATGTGTGCATCGTGCATAAACATTTGAAGAAAAATTGAAATGCGAGTACACTGTACAAGTACAGATCCACAACAACAACGACGACAACACAAAAAGATTGGAAAAAACGACGAAAATGAATAATAAAAACAAACTGATGAATTGAATCCGCCAAATCAGAGAAAATACGCTAAAGTGTCGCGAAGGCGCACGACAGCGATCGTTTTGACTGCATGTTTTTTGCATGCCACCGTTTCAAACACACGCACAAAAATTAAAAGAAGAAAAAAATCAGCGATTCCATTACAACCCATTTTTGTACTCACCAAATCGTCTATCCCTTTTACGTGCACGTTCTCTTTACCGATGTGTTCTCATATTACTAATTTCGTACGCAAACTCTCTCAATTGCAAGATCATAATTTATAAAATGTTTATTTATAAAATTTAATCGATCGTGTAAACTGCGCTTGATTCGTTGATCGCCGTTTGTTTAGTTGTGCGCGTTTTGTTTCGCGGAAATTCTTTTTTTGCATTGCAATGTTTGCATATATAGTTTTCTTCCATCCTCATGATTCTAAGAAATTTTATATCGAAAGAGAAATGTGAAAAATTAACTTCTTTTCATGTTTATAAAAGTAAGTTCGTTTAAGAGCAAAAAGAAAAAAAAATAAACAAACAAACACATTGAGAATGAATAAAAAAAATAAGGATTTCAATAAATCTTTTAGTCCTCATTAAAATATAATAAATTTTCCGTACGGTGCGCCGGGTGTGAAGATGTAAACTGAAACCGATGTAATATCTCCCAAAAAACATCGAAAACGTACAACAAAAAACAAAACCGAAAAACAAAAAAAAAAACGAATTACTCAAACACACACACAGTTACAGTTATACGCCTCTTTCTCTTGGGTGTCATTGCGCATATCAGCGGAATTGTTTCTATTATCTTAGAATTTTCCTTCAGTGAGCTCTCAGAAAAACGCCGGACGCACGATATTCATAACAATTGAATCCCGTAATGAAATCACATAGAAAGCCGCCAAGCATTTGAAACGGGATATCGATAAATAAAAATATGAAAAGTAAACAGTGGAGAGCGAGTAAGCAAGAGTAGAGCAAAGCATTAAAATAAAAACAGAGAAAAAAAAACAACAAATCAACACTGAAACCTAGCAAATTTTCAGAAGAAGAATCAGAAACGCATCAGTAGCACCGTTTTTTATCAGGGGAATAGTCACTCCTCTTCGAAATAGATATGCCACACAATATTTTTTTCGTGTGTATGCTTCACCGCACGTTTTTTTTCTGTGTTCTACAATCGTTAAGTACTTGATAAATTCAATATATATTTGTTCATTTGTGTTCTCATTTAAATTCATATGTGTCGCACGTATGCATACAGCAGTAAGCTACACGCTCTTTCTATACGCATAAGCGCTGAGTCGATCTTTGTTAATTTTTATATTTCCAATTTGCCTTCATGGTGTGTGGTGTGCTTATATAGATAGATTTATGTGTTGTTTTATTCGTTGGTTTTTGTTTTCCGATGTTGTGTTTTCTGAAATTGAAATATGATACTTTGAGCGGATTGACAGTGAGTCTACGGCTACAACAACAAAACGGCTTCAGTGTGACTGAGTTTTTTTTTTCTTCTTCAATTTTTTTTTTGTTTTATTTTGTTCATTTTATTGCACACATTATTATTGTATATAAGTAAAACGGAATGCCATGAAGATTGTTGAAAGAGGCCACCATCAGAAAAATATCACTGTGAGTTAAAACAAAACCAACCGAAAACGAAAAAAAAAAATTATGCGAAAGAACAAAAGAGACATAAAGACATCCTCAAAAACTTTGTCGTCTTAAGACAACTTTTGACGTGCACAAAAGTTGCCATATGGACGATTTGGCCAAAGAAAAAGGCAACAAAACCAACGGAAAATGGTCGCATTTCTTCAAATCGCCTGAGTGAAAATGCTACACACCGTATACACGCACCACACATTTCTTGTGATCAAATATCCAAAGAGTTTAGTGTTTAGCAATCCTGTTCGTTCGGCTGATTCGCATTTGCTTCGTTCACTCGACCATTTCCTTTTTGGACGAACGCTTTAAACCGCCTCGCGCGCTCGCGCACACATTTTTCGCTCCCTTTTTCTTGTCTTCGAATTGTGTGTGTCTTTTAATTGCAGAAAGTAAATGAACGGTGAACCCTTAGCCGGTTTTGATGTGTTGTATATTTTCCTGTGCGCTCGCATGATACTCGAAACTCGCATTTTGGCTTCAGCTTATTTATTGTTTGTTTGGTGGTTTACCTCTTGTTTTGGTTATACGTTTTTTTAAAGAAAAAAAAATTATTTGATTGGATGAAATTTAATATCCAATCGACAACCTGCTTATCGACGTCAAATTCAATGAGTATAAAACGTATGCATGAATTACAATTGAGCATTGGACGGCGACAATGACGGTGAGACAACAGCAGTGGCAATGCGTTCATTTCGAACGAGATGAGATGTACCCCGAGAACTAAACTTCTGCTCACTTTGTTTCGGTTCGGTTCAGTTCAGTATTTCATATTATATATTGTCTCAATATATTGTTGCTATATTTTCAAGTGCTTTTACTTACTGACTGACTAACTTTACTTGCTGCTTCGATAGAGATGAATATCAATTTCATTTAGTCTGGATTTGAATTCAAAACACTATTTGCAGGTAGTTGTTATACCAGTTAGCACAACAATTTTGCAGTTTCTTAGCTGCTACTACATTCAGCCGCCCTCCCCATATCATTCAAATGGATACATACCTGTCTATCTTCCTATCATCGCATCTAACTATCTATCATCAACTTATATTGATGAAGACGAAAACAAAAATAAAACATAAAAAATCTACAATACATCCGAGTGCATATAATTGCATTTTATCCTATCAATTCGATCTAGATCATCGTTTTGCATTAGTTAGATTGTCGGCTTTGCTCGTTGCCAACAATACAAACACCAATCAAAATCGGATTATGAGCATTGTGATTGTTACAAAACTGCTCTCTTTTTCTTAGTTTTTTTTGTTTGTGTTCTTCGGTTTTTGTTGAAATGAGAAAGAGAGCGAAACGCAGTGAGGAGGCCCTTTCAATTCCTAAGATTCTAACAAATGAACAATGCCCCGGATTAGATTAATTCCATTTTCGGTTTATTGTGTAAATGCGGTCATTCATAAAATGTTTCAACGTTTTATATTTTTTGCTTCTGTTTAACATGAGACACATACGCACGGAGGAGAAACGAAAAAAAAAATGTATGTGCAGTCGCACAAAAACCAAAATGCCAACGCACAACAACAGAATCAATGTACAATAATTTGTACATTTTTGCACTGAAAACAAAATTTTATCCATTGTTTGTGGAATATTTCCGTTTTTGCTCATTTTTACGATTTTGGAAACCATATAAAAGCCTTAAAAAGAAGTCTTAACACACACTCACGGTTGTTCGGGCACTCCAAATTGGTAAACGATCATTCGAATGAACAAAAAAAAAAGACCGTCAAAAAGAACATTCGTTTTTTGTGCAGAAAAATAAGAAAAACTAATACTTGAAGTATTTTCAAAAAAAAAAGAAAAAAATTACGACGGCGCAGTGCGTAACCAAGTGTGTAGCGCCGGTAATTTTGGTATTAAGTCGAAAAATTAATTTACTTGTTGAGGTTTATGCTTAGGGGTGCACAAACAAACCCGTAGAGAAGAAGCAAAAGAAATAAATAAATATGTAACACGTCGGATGAATGAAAAATCAACTGGAGTCAAATTTATGCTATTTTGTTAAAGAAAAAGAAAAATGAAAAAAAAGAGAATTTAATAAGGAAAAACATGCACAATAAATATTAATCACTTAAGTCAACACACATGAACTACAACAAATTGCATGTCTACAGCTAATAATTTGCTATTTGATTTGCACGACAGGAATCGAATGGCACCGTAAGGATTTCAATTCTTTTCGTTTTACAAAACCACTCACACTCGACAGCCGAACACATACACACAAATCGTTTATGAACGACAATTGCAACCGAAATTACAACAGAATGTTAAATGTACAAGCACACACACATAATATGGAATTGCCGATGACGGCGACCAGTACACATGTATCACATGATACCACCGTCGGCCGATGCTCACCGCTCAACTCTGGCGTCGATTCCAAAGTCAATTTTATATTCACACAAGAACAAGTTGAATGCGTCTGTGAGGTAAGTGTTAAATTGAATACCATCCCGCTGAGTATTTATGTGATTTTGAATATTGACAATTTTATCAACACATTTAATCTTTCTCTCTTTCAAATCGACCATACGAAGAACATTTTTTACATTCCAAAATTCTTAAACTCTAAATCAATAAAACAAACAGAATAGCAACAAAAAAATATTCAAATTATTTAAATTATTTAATTGGATTATATATGAACAAGTATTTTCTTTTCTTTTTTTTCATGTTTCTTTTTATGTGTTTGGTCATTTGGTATTTCTTTTACATCGTCACATTTTTACCAAACGAAAACAAAAAATGGAAAATAAAATTCATGTAGGTATTACAACATTCGGGTAATATTGAACGGCTGGGTCGTTTTCTGTGGTCGCTTCCACCCTGTGATAAATTGCAATTAAATGAATCAGTATTGAAAGCAAAATCCGTAGTGGCGTTCCATCGTGGACACTTTAAGGAGCTATACCATTTGCTTGAACATCATCAATTCTCACCGCAAAATCATGCAAAATTACAGTCACTCTGGCTGAAAGCACACTACATTGAAGCCGAAAAATTACGCGGCCGACCGTTGGGAGCTGTTGGCAAATATCGAGTCCGACGGAAATTCCCATTACCGCACACAATCTGGGATGGCGAAGAAACTTCATATTGTTTTAAGGTAATACATTAAATTCAATCACACGCATTTTTCATCTCTATTTCTCATGTAGCACAACAATTTTTATATCTAAAAATATCATCCCCAATGAACAGTTAAAAATGCATAGTTTCCGTGAATTTATCGAGTGTATATGTGTGTGTTTTAGTGTGATGTTTTTTTTCTCAAGTCATAGCAGTGAATTTATTTAATAGTGAAGAAAAATTATGATATTGTTTAACACAGTTTGACATTCGGGGTCAATTTTAATGGTTCCCAGTGGTTTTTTTTTGTCGTGTATCATAAAATATCATCAGAATTTATTATTATTTTTGTTCAAATCGAATCGTTAAATATACAAATCAGAAAAAGGGAATTTTTCTTTCTTCGAAATCTCTGAAAAGTGACTAATTTTAAACGAAATAAAGGGGAAAATTGAGTGTTAACGCAAAAAAATATCATTTTTCATGTGTGGAAAATGTAATGAAAAAAATTGCCGACGATAATGAGCAACGACGAAGGTCATGTTTAGGGTTAAATATTGTTTTCATTACCCTTTCATTGATTTTTTTTTTATAAGATCAAAGGTTTTCTCATTACAGTAACAAATTTGCCTGTTTTTTTTTTCTCTTACCAAAATTCTGGAAACTTTTAAAGAATCTAACGAATGGAAATTGTAGCAAATGTGATGAATGTTAAAATTTAAAGAATGTGTCGTTTCCCTCTTGAGATATTTTGTTTTTATAAAAGACTCAATCACTTCAATCCGGTCCGTACATATGTTTTGCGGCGGTTAAATAGAAAATAGAACGATTTTTTGGCATTTTACGTTCCTTCTTTGTGATTTGAATGAGATTTAACACATTTTGTGAAAGGCGCAAAAAAAAAACCTCCTCTTTTTCCATTTCCATATAGAATCGGCCTTTGTGACATGAAATAAAACAGTGATTATTTTTAGAAAATGAAACAATAACTCTTATTCAAAACCGATTTGTTCTTTCTTTCAAATTTTTCACTTTGATTTTCACGAAAAATTGTATCCCGATGATGACGGTCTTTTCAATGAGTTGACGTATGCAACGGACTTTCTAGTGCAGTTTTTTTTCTTCTAACTAAATAAGATTGTATTGTTTCTAAAAATAAGCAACGTTTTGTTTCGTTCTGAATGTGATTCATGTGATCGATAAATGTGAATGTTAAATTTTCTCGCAGTGAATTTGCTTCAGTTGGTTTGCATCAGAAGTTGAAGAGCAAAAAAAATAAAATGTGTTAAAAAAATATATAAAAGAAGTGATCGTAAGAAAAAGTGAAGAAAAAGGCTAAAAAGAGTTGTTTCATTTTCAACGCAGCCTTGTCACACATGATATGATCCAAATGACAGGCTGACTTGGTTTTTTTTTCACAGACAAAATTCAAAGAAAAAACGACGAAAACTGTTTGATTTGTCATTTTTTTTTGTTCATTTCTTTATTAGAACCATAAAAGCGAATCTGTTTTTGCTTTTTAAATCAAAAATAGAATCAGCGTGAATCAATAAAATCAGAATGTGTTAAGAAGAGAAATAAAAAGAGAAAGAATAAAGTTGTAATCTACCGTCGCACTTTTGTGTACGTGAGAATGAACATTTTCATAATATTTTATCAATATGCAACAATATTTATCGTGTTATAACTCCACCCAAACGAAGATAAATATACTTTTAAAGTCGTCACCTTAACAATGCACAATGTACAAGTAATTTTGAATAAAAATGATAATATTTCACTTCCATAATCGATTACAAATTGATTGTCCAATGTTGATAAAACGCATAAATTATGTACGATACGTTCGGAGGATGTGTGTGAGTGTGTGCAAAAAAGACAAAATTCCATTTTTAATGCTGAAACATTTAAAGAATAACGAAGAAGAAAACAAAAATTCGCAGTTCATTAATTCCCACATAAAAAAAGGCGGTTCAATCAGAAAAAAAACCACCTCGACGAATGAATGATCGAGGTGATGTTTTGAGTGTTTACATAAAAAAAAATCGATTTTGTCTTTGCTTGTCGCAAATTTTTTTTCTGTCTCTCGGTGAAAAATTGTACGTGCTACTTGAGTTCTTTGAAATTGTTCATAAAATCTTTCGTTTGGATTTATGACGATTTCAATCATTAAAAATAATAAATTCATCTTATTGTAGTTAGTAAAATTTAATGCAATAAAAAAATTAAAAAAAATTCATTGTTTTCCATAGGAAAAATCACGTTCAATTCTTCGCGAATGGTATGCACACAATCCATATCCATCGCCTAGGGAGAAACGAGAGTTAGCCGACGCTACAGGTCTCACAACAATGCAGGTATGTATCGATTAAAGATTATGTTTCTAATCGATCGTTGCTATAGCTTATGTTTCAAGTTGACATGCACATACAAAAACAAAACAAGTTCAAGAGTGTGTCTAATGTAATAATCATAATAAAATAATATGTTTTGAATAAATTTAATGTTGATGACATTCATTCACAACAGATTTCAAATTGGTTTAAAAATCGAAGGCAGAGGGACAGAGCTGCTGAACATAAAGAGTGAGTATCTTGCATCTTATCATTCATCTCTGATCATAAATTAAAAATGGTGATAAAAAAATAACAAATTGTTATAACATTTCTCCTCTTTTTTCTTCAAATTTATTTTTTTTTTGTTTATTTATTATATTATTTTCTTCTCTCCTTCTTGTTCTCTCATTGTAAATCACACACAGGTCTGAAGAAGTACGAATTTAAGGCCATTGGATGAACGCAATCTAAATAAGAAAAATAAATAAATTAAATCTCTCTTTTTCTCATAAGTTATAATTAAATGAATGGTTCATCCGTGCATGAACTAAGTCGACGAATTTTAAATATTAAATGTAATTGTAAGTTTTTAGCATTTGTAAGAACAAAATAAATCCTGAAAATTGTATAGTCAAACTTAATCGAGCTTAACTTTTGAATTTTGGCTTACGAAATTATCAAATAGTTTAAAATTTTAATTATTATCTATGAATGAAGAGGAAAAATGAAAATTTGTAATTGTAAACACACAAATACACATACAGAGAAACACAAATAAGCAAACAAACAAAAAGAAAAACACATGAAAATAGATGTAAAATAAAACCACACAGTTTTTGAACTGAACTGAACAATATAAAACAAACAACCAGACCAATTTTTATTTCATCACCTATATCATAGTATCTATATATCTATTATTTGTTATTGTTATTTCTGATGAGAGTAAAATCTATTTTCACAAAGTGTATCAAATGTCGGTGGTGTGCATCATCACCATCATCATCATCATCCTGAAGTGAGTATCAATTTGCCTGTTTGGTGCGTATTACGCATAATTAAAAAGAATATGTTTTGGTTTTTTGATTTGAACGCATGATTTTTGACCAGCCGACGCAAATATGCACGTGCACATCTTCCCCTAGTAGATGTACGGCATCATGTCGACAACGGTGATATCGACGTCGCTCACCTTTGCTTGTTGACTTAACGTTAAACAATTACAATGTGCTGATCCGTAATGTGTTTTGTACTCAATGCGTATGTGCGTGCATGTTGAGGGCTTGTTGAAGACTTAACGTGACGACTGATATAATGAAAAGAGGTAGGCTTACCGATCTGTTTTTAACTAGGGGAGGTGCGTATAAGTCTATTCAATAAAAGGATCGTAATTGGATTGGATGGTAGCATGGTATATTTCGACTGCTTTCTTGTTTTTGGTTCGTTTGTTTACTGTCATTATCTTGTTAGCAACCGAATTTTTTGGTAGATAATTGAAATCATTTCATATTTTGATGTGGCATACATTCGTTGAATTTCCCATCGTCAATGTCGATGTCGACGTCGACGTCGGTGGTGATGTTGATGTGGTGTATCCGTCTAAATTCTGAGAACAAAAGATAATCCATGTAATCTGTTTACTGACAGAGGTAATGGCATTCTTTTAAAAAGGCTCTTAAAAAATTAAATAGTATCATCTTTTTGTGGTCAAAAGCATAAACATTGACGGCCCCCGTCAAAATGGCTAACAATTTTACTTAGCGCTTTTTTTTATTATTATTATTATTGTTATTGAAAAGAACAACATTGAAGCATTGAAATTCTAATTATAAAAACGAGTAGCCAATACGCACCCAAATGCCTCAATTAAACAAAACGCTCGAAAGTATCCAGTTTCAGTGGCCTAATACTAGTAACTATTTTCAAGATCGTTCAATGTTCAATATAGACATTTTATACGTAATATACCCTCTGCTCTCGTTTTTAAACTATACTTTTATTTTTCGTTATCTGTTCATCAATTTAAATTGTTCGTCCTGTTGAACAGTTATTACCTATTGTGAAAATGATATGATTCATATCAATGTGATGGCTTCCGAAATTCACTACAACTTCTGTATCTCTATTTCTCTCCTTTCCTCTCTCTCTCTATCCCTGTCGCTCAACATTTCTCTTTTAAACAAACATACATTTTTCAAACACAAAATCATTGTTATGCATTTCGGGTATTATTTTTTTTTTCTCTTCAATTTGAAACAAAACAAACAACAGCATATTGTTTTCCGGAATGAAATGTGCATCTTTGCTCTGGCTTCTCATCGCATCGTGTGTACATATTTGTGTTTTGATGATTTCTCAACGGAACATCGAATTCATTTCATTTCTCTATCTCTTTTTTTCTTTCAGTCTCTCTCTCTTTCGCTCACTCGATTTCTCTCTCTCTCTTGGTCTGTCTCATTCATTTTGAGTCTTTCTCTATCTACCATATTTCATTACAGCATTTTCCCTTGGAATGTGCAGAGATATCGAATTACATGGTATAATAAGGGCGGTTCGTTATAACGAAATTAATTCGAAAACTGACGGGAATCGACCAAAAATAGAGCAACGAATTTCACGTAATTGTACGAATCATAATGAACCGCACACTTGTGAAGAGAAAAAAAGTAGTGGTAATTCATGATAAACAAAAAATTGCAATTTTTTATAATGAATGCACGATCGATCGTCATATTGTTTTGCTGATTATCCGGTGTGTATGCTTTTTTATATGGTTTCGTTGAATTTTATTCACAAAAAAAGAGGAAAAATTGGGGAAAAAACGTTGACTTTTGGTAAGAAAGGGTTTCGGTGTCTGTTTATTTTTTCGTAAAACATTCCAATTGAAATATGAACTTTTCAGTGAATTTGGCGCAAGTAATTCGATACTAACGTGCAAAAAAAACACACATAATATCAGCTCAATTCCCAATAACACTGTAAAAATATTGTCATGTAGCGCCATCTGTCGGAATTCTAGTGCGACACACAAACGTTTGCAAACGCAGAAAATCATTACAACGTTCGGTTCAATGTTGAATGTTTGACAGCTCATTAGTGAAAATAAAATATACACACAACACATAGTGACAGAGTGACAGATTGAGTCGCAGTAATATTCAATATTTTATCGAATTCACTTCGAGAATTTCATTTCTATTTTGTATTTATATTTCAAAAAGTTGTAAAATAAATCATGGGTTGCGATGGTGGTACTATTCCGAGACGCGATGAATTGGTGCGCGTTAAAAAGAAGCCAGAACAGGTAAGAAAATAAAAATATTACTTCCTGATGCGGGAGTATATTTGAATAATTCAACATTTCTCAAAAAACATGTATTCTAATTTCCAATTTATTATTTATTTCCTGACACAAAAAAAAAAATCGCACAGAAAGACAAAGAATCCGAAATGGCATACCGTTGGCGTCATTGTGCATTGACTCAAGAACGTTTGCGTGAGCCAATTGTGATGTGTGGCCTGGGACGATTATATTCAAAACAAAGTATTATCGAACAACTATTGGACAGAGAAACCGAAATGCCCGACACATGCAAACACATCAAATCGTTGAAGGATATTCGTGATTTGCATTTAACACCGAACCCAGTGTACAAGGATGAAGATAAAACTGAAGGACTATTAGACACCCGTAGCGCTCCATACATTTGTAAATTGATTGGCTTGGAAATGTCGGGAAAATTTCGTTTCATTGCCTTATGGTCATGCGGTTGTGTATTTTCTGAGCGTGCTCTCAAGGAAATCGGAACAAAAGTTTGCTCATTGTGTCAAACACCGTTCACGGACGATGATGTGGTTATTTTAAACGGAACGGATACTGAAATGGAAGAGATGGCCGAAAAAATCGAATTACGCGCTGTACGTCGAAAGGCCGATAAAAAAAGCAAAAAAGAATCGAAAAAACAAAGTGTAACATCAACAGTTACATCGTCCACTGCAACCACTTCTACAAACGTAAAAACCGAACCATTGGCCAGTGGAATGAATGATTTGAAACCAATTCTTACGACTAAAATCAATAAAACTCAAATGCTACATCCAGAGGCAATGAAAGAAGCCAAGGCAGGCCCATCAAGCAGTAAAACACTGTCGAAAAAAAACAAACGTCCTGGTGCCGAAGAAGCACTTCTTGATCCCGAATTGAAAAAACTCAAGAATGATAGTAGCGTTGCAAACGATCCAAAAGCTACGGCCGTCTACAAATCTCTGTTTACCTCACACGAAAGTGCACAGCAACAAGACAGAGCTCATTGGGTTACATACAATCCATTCTACAATTAAATTTGATTTCTACTTTGACCTTTAAAGACTTTTAATTCAAATTTTCTTCAGTTTTATTTTTAAATTACACAATTGTATTTTGCTCTTTTTGAATGTACGTAATAAAATTGATAACGTAATTTATTTCAATTCGTCTTTTTATCTCATCTCTGTTTTGACTTGAATTTTGAGTTCATGGAACGATTGAAACAATGCCATTGACTATATAAATGCATTGAATGATAACATTCGAGCCATAACCTCAAAATTTGGCATTTTGTTCTTGATTACTTTCAGTGAGAGACACTCAATAATTGATCATGTGAACTATATAAATTGTGTCGCCGAATTGACGAAAGCATGTGAAATAAAAAGAGCGAACCGCATACAAGTGCTTTGCTTAAATGTCAAGTACAGTCGCAATTGAAGAGAATTAAAATGCAATTGCATGGCTATTGTATGATACATACATTCACGTCATGCATTTACATAATGAAATCGCTTGATTTTCTGTGTTTTGTTTTAATATCGAACGACAATGCCAAGACGGTTGGAATGAAAAGTGTAGTGTGAAAATCCATGCAGTTCGACCGTGTCGTGTGTGTGTGTTTGCATTGTGTGCCACAAGTCAGTTTCTATCGATTGGTGAAGAGCAAATGTTTTTATTTCATTTTTTTTTTTTGTTATCGTCACCGCTGTTATTGACAAATTTGCAAACGACACTTGTTAAAACCACCAAAATAAAATAAATAAAAAAAGAGTCACCGATCACAAATTTTATTTTTGTGAATATTTTAGACAAACATATCCCGGTTCTTTTTTTCGTGCACCTTATTCATCGGATTCGAGTGAAACGAGCTCATTCACAGTGCAACGCTTATCAAGACAACACACACATTCCGATCGTGTCTTCTCACCGTCTCGTAGTAAAAGACGAAAAAAATGTTCCGAGAAAAATTGTAATAAAAAGGGAGTCAATCGGACGAAATCAAAATTAAACATCATCACATCAAAACACACAAATACAAAATAAACATACAATCAAAGTGCAAACAAATACACAGATACATACGCACGCACGCAACGGCAACAAATCAGTGGTCGAAAAATCAAAATATACAGAGCACGCATGTAAAAGAGAGTGAAAACGGACAGTCAAAGGAGAAAGAGACCGCAAACCGACACCGAGTGAAATAGAGTGATGTGCTGCATGAAAGTGGAAACGAGAGTGGAAACGTGAAAACGGAACAAAACGCAACGACGAATGGTACGCTGTTCGATATCGTTTAGTGCATGCATAAAAAGACAACATAAGGTCTTTTGTTAGACACTTTCGTGCACATCAAACAGACTACATCACATTTCACGTACAACAAACGCAAACATACATAACATCACATACACAAACACAATCACATATAACTCAGAAAACGAGTCGTAGGCAAAGCAAAGTAAATGAACGAAGCGGAGAATATATAGAAAACATTGTGTGGTTCGAGAACAACACATTGAAACGCATTTAAAATGTCATCTGTCAACGAAGAAAATCCTCAGCATTTTTGATAGTCAACCAAAAAGAAAATTCGATTCGACATTTATTTCATCGAGAAATTCCAACTCTCCTTCATTCTTCAGTTTCTTCGTTACGATTTTTCGGTTTTTGTTATTTTTTTTTTAATTCCACAAAATTTGTTCCTTTTCGCCGAAGCCAACAATATTCAGTGAATAATTTTCAGTGGCCATTTAGTGTGTATTTTTGTTCTTTCCTATTTAAACCGAAAGAAGAAAAAAATATATATATATTAGTTTAAAACGTGTATTTTATCGCTTTTGTATTCTTCCGTCTTTTTTTCCTCGCAACAAACACATTTTTAGACTGATTTATATGATTCAACTCATTTTATGTTTTAGTTTTTTTTTGTACTTTGAATGTGAATTTGAAAACGAAACGAAAGAAAAGTGATTATTGATTTACTGTTTAAATAAATTTGAAGCCATTTCTATTCGATAAATGTAAGTGGAACTAACGAAAATATTTTTAACATGCTTATTGTGACTTTATGCAATGTGTATCGATAAGAACGCTTTTTTTTAAACGGTGAAATCTCATAGAAAATAATAGCATTTGACTGAGAACAAAAAAAAATCTAACGCAATAGAGGTGAGTAATCACTAGTCATGTTGAATGCTGTGTGTAATGTTTCTGGTATTGTGTTCTCGTTTTCATGTGGCAAATGTGTGACTTCGATTCCAATAAAATTGATGAATTTTATTTACATTTCACGCTTCGATTGTTTCATGTGCGATATGAGTGACTCAATGTTCGCCAAAAAGTGTGTGTCTCTTCGAGATAGAGATAGATATAGAGTGAGATAGACAGTGAATATGGATTTTTCACGCAAATACTTTTTCACGCAGTGCAAATAGTAGTTTCTTTTTGAATAATTATAACGATCAAAATGCGGTCAAGAGCAGAATGAAGAGAATCATCATAATATCCCGAATATCACCTGTGTTATTCTCTTGTTGTTTCACATTGTGAAACACATTCAATTCTTCTAGTCTGTTTTACTTTGAAATAATTTCGACATTTATTTTATTTAATCTTCTCGAACAGCAAAAATTGAGTCGCACATTAAAGTTTGGCAATTAGAAAAGATGAATTTCTCTCTCGATCTTTCGACGATGGATTTTGATCGTTTGACATCAAAAAAAAATTATTTACTTATTATAAGTTATTTTGTGTGCGGTTGTTTTTAAACGCATAAAAGAATAAAACTTGTTTTTGTGAAGTAATATTGGGCTGAAGAATAAACAAGTTTCGACATGATTCGATCCAATCGATTATAATTCAACAGTATCAGTCCACGTGTTTGTCGTTGTCTGTGTAATAACAAGACATTTTTCTCTGTTTTGATGATTGTAGGTTTTATTTCATCGTTATCGACCATCATTCTGCCATACGCAGTTAATTTGAATCGAAGATCGACGTTCGAACTTTGTATTTTTCTTCTTTTTTTTCAAATTGAATTTGTGTGTTTGTGGCAAACGAGAGAAGTGGTCTATTTTGTTGTTATTTCGATAGAAATTGAGTGGATTGCATCGGTATCAGTCCGTATACTACGATTTTTTTTTATTCCAAATAAAAATTCACACGAAATTCAACAAATGTTTCAACCAAAAAAAAATCATATTTTCTGAGAAAATCGAATAAATAAATACTTGGGCTGCCAAATGCTAAAGTAAACAACTTATGATACGATAAAAGTAAAAATAAATCAGACTGAAGCAAATACACAAATCAAATTTAGCATTCATTTTAAATAGAAAACCAAACTGGAACCAATATTGTCTACGTGCGTGCGAACAGTTACATGATTGACAGATAAATATAATTACATTTAAAAATAGATTGCATTTTGAATCTGAGTGAAAAAAATTAAATATTTTCAGCCCGGTTTTAACCCACCTCATTTATCGCGATCAATGTTTATTGACCATTTTGCCAGTCCGACTTGGCCAAGTCGTGATCTTGAAACACAATTAGTGTTTAGATTGTTAAATTACAACAATACCTGTGTACATCGACCATCGATATAGTTACGGCTTCGCTCTGTGTGTATATCGGGCTCTGTTTGTCTCTGTCAACATACATGCGATTCACGCGCCCATTAAACACCATTTAGTATATTATCGTGTGCAAATTATACTAACAAACTCCATTTTTTTGTATATCTCATTTAAACGTTTGCCGTTTGCGATTGCTGTCCCGGCTGTTGTTGTGGCCGCAATAGCAATTTCGTTATTGTGATCAATAATTTGCAATAATACTTTCTTGTTAGTTCTTATTGAAAATGCAATAAATAACAGAAATAAACAACAATCTAAATAATAATATAAACGTAAAAAAGCCCCATCCACATTTCGAATTAGACGATCGCACGCGCATATGTTTGTTCTTTTTATGTAGTAGAAAACTGAGGTATATGATATTGCAAAAAATGAAACAAATTAGCGACAGTCAGTCAATCGCACGAGTGACAGAGAGACGAAATGTCAATAAAATAGGCAATTGATTGGAAAAATCTGTGTATAGTAGAAATTCAATTAAATAAAATACACGAAACATGACAAAACTAAGATTGACGGCAATTTAACATTGAATACCCGGAGTTAATCTCAGTATTTCAATAAAAGATTCGACAGTTTAACGTTCATCAATCGGGGAATGGGAAATGTACATTTATTCATGCATTTTGTCTCGCCGTCTGCATTACGAAAATTGAATTGTTTTTTCTTCTTGAAAATTGTTTTGGTGCGGGTACTACGCTCCCTTAATTTCGCGTGTTATTTTGTTTTTTATTCACGGTCGTTCCATTTAATTTGATTAAATGTTTTGTGTGTGCATGATAAAATTATTGTTTACGTGAACGTTTTTGTGTCTTTGATTTTCACACATTTTAATAAAGGTGAAGCGCAAATATAAACGATTCATATCTCGGCCCACACATATTCTTTTGCATGACATCGAAACGTGTTTGGTTTAAATGATTATACAGGATTTTTGTTTGCCTCGCTAAATATTGGCCAACGGCTTTTGATTCCACGAGTTCAGAAGTCAAATAAAAGCATATGCTTTATCATTGCGGTCGGTGTGCAAACTAAACGAAAATTAGTTCAATATTCAAGTCACATGCTATTATTCGTCGATGACATTCCCAAGGGGTTACATTTGATTTGCACCTATTAAACTTCTTCGTTTTGAATGTTTTAAAGAATGGATTTTGGCGCATCCGTTTGACTTTACATCCCTTGTGCACACCGTTCACTTTACCACTTCCAAAAATGGAAAATGCAGTGGCATAGATTTTTTTGTCCATTTTGATAATTCAATTTTGTTTATGAAGCCGCAATAGCACTCTCCATCAGACTGAATTTTAATTTTTCTTATCGTATAGAAATTCAAAGTTTGTTTGAGTGTGTTTCTTGTTTGTCGATTTATATGCACATGCATCAAAATAATATTTATTTATTTTTTTATTTTTTATTTTTTCAATAATTTTTCTCCTTCTCTATCGCCCATTGATATAGATTACTGATTGGAAATTGCAAAATCGGAATTTATATATATAATCAACGTGATTAAGAGCCGTCGCACAGCAAATGACAATGATTCATCGTACAATTGCAATCGGCAAAAAATCATTTTGCAACTATTATTAAACGGATAATCGCAAGCGCACGCGAAAGAACACGCAAATTAAAATAACAACAATAGCAATCATAATAATTGTGCGGTTGAAGGTTTTGAGTATGTGTTAATCAGTTTTTCTTCCTTAAATTCGCATAATCGTTGCAAGAAATTTTTATTTACCACAACAAAATATCTGTGGTCACAAGTTAAAATACAGCTACTCTAGCATACTCATTAATATGGAATTAGGTTCGTAGTTAACATGTGAATTATCGAAAATATTTGCGGTGAAACAGAGTTATTTTGAACGCGTCAAAAGGATTGACATGACAAAGGAGTGCAAAGACTGTGTTAGTACGTGACAACGCAATACATATAATATATAAACCACAAATTATCGTACACAACTTTTGGAGAGAGAGAGCGAAAAAAAACTAAAACGAACCACATACAAATTAGATTGTTTGGCTGATTAGCGAAATCACGAAACATACCAAAAAGAAAGAAAGAAAAAGAAGATACCGAATAGACTGCTAAACAAGAAGAATTTTTTTTACGCAAATTTGTTTGTTTGTATTAGAAGATAGCCCTAATTGAACTGGAAACTCAAACGCGCACGCACATTAAACTTTATACGCAAGTACTTATAAGAATATTTTTTTGGACTGACCGAAACAATTCGAAATGGGAGTATGTTTGTGCAAAAGTAAAACATCGGACGATCTACCGGATAATTTGTCACAGAGCGGCCGACATAGTACGGATTATGGAAGAAGTTTTGGCCGACACGCAGAACGATGCGATGAATCGTTATCCGAAACGGTTGATCGTTTGGTTAAGGAAACCCTCAAAGTGATCGGCACTATTGTGGACAACGAACCTGAACCACCCAGCTCAATGGTATTATTTCAATTTTGATTGACATTATATTCATCTATTTTATTCTCTGAAGATTTTTTTTTTCTTTTCTGAAATATTTTGAATAATTTCAACAACTATATTTTGTTTTGTTTTCGTTTTTGATTTGGGTTTTTCATTTGTTGGCACACAGGTACAATTACATGACATAACTGATAAACCAAATGGATGGATTCAATTGGTAAAATCATTGATTCGTGTCGTACCAATTGAGCATGCGATGGGGCCCAGTGTCATAACCTTATTGTTGGATGACAGTCCTTTACCCACAAAAGATTCAGTCCTTGAGGTGGCTGACATGATATCATACTCGCTCAGACGTACTCCGCGTCGAGAACGAAATTTGTGTGTGATTTTAGGTTGTCTGGCAGAAAAACTAGCAGGTGAGCATGTTAAAAGAAACAAACAACAATCAAATTAATATATATTAACGTTCAATTTTTCGTATGTAATTTTTTAAGGACCAAGCAGTATTGCGGTGTTGTCCGAGAGTACATTGAGTTATTTAATAGGCAATTTGGTAAGTCGATCGAATTGACTATATCTGTATGAGTTCTTTAATTGAATTTAATATTTTCTGAATGTGGTGATAGGATGAAGGAATCTACCCGGAAGTGATGCTATTTTCAATTATTGCATTGGAAAAGTTTGCACAAAAAAGTGAAAATAAAGCTACCATTAAACGTAAATTGGCCATGTTCCCAGAGAATCCATTATTAAGACTTGAACGACATGCAAATAGCGATGACTATACACTCAGACAAGTTGGCTATTGCGCACGATGGTGTCTCGATAATTTCTGTAAGTTCATTTTTATACGAAAAAAAAGAAGAAGAATTTATTCGACAAACAAAATGTCATGACCAGAAAAGACTTTAATCGTTTTGTGTTTTACTTGCAGTTATAATCGAAGGTCGAAAATATTCTTATGAAGTGGTTGACGTATCTAATGTGAATGTAATGCTGAACACCCGTGACGTATCGGAATATTTGAAAATTTCACCGGATGGTCTGGAGGCGCGCTGTGACGCATATTTGTTTGAGAGCGTTCGATGCACATATCAAGTTAATTCAGGTTGTTGGTACTATGAGGTAACGATCATCACACCGGGAGTTATGCAGATTGGTTGGGCCACCAAAGATTCCAACTTTTTGAGTCATGTTAGTAGACACTTTACCCTTTACGAATAACGCTTGAAATTGAATGGTTTTGGAAACGGGGTATTTTATTGCATTTCTTTATTGATTTTACAGGAAGGCTATGGCATTGGAGACGATCCATATTCGATTGCATTCGATGGTTGTCGTCGACTCATATGGCATAACGCAAAATCGTTGCCACATGACCTTCCATCATGGCAAGGCGGTTCGATTCTTGGTATATATATCAAAATTCATTTATTAATTCAATTAATTCAATTTTTGTGAAAACTCTCTTTATAGGATGCTTACTAGACTTGGATGCTCATGAAGTGATCTTCAGTTTGAATGGTGTTGAGGGCGGTGTTCTTAAACAAGTGTTTGGTAGTGCCAAGTGAGCATTTAATTTTAGCTAATTTTTGGGTTGTTTGAATATTTTTCGATCGGCTTTTTTTTATTTTCACAGAGATGGATTTTTTGCAGCAGCATCGTGTATGTCGTTTCAACAATGCCGCTTCAATTTTGGCAGCGAACCGTTCAAATATCCACCAAAGAGTCGATCATTTGACAGCTTTAATTCACATGCATATCTAAAGGACCAAGATAAAATTGTGTTGCCGCGCCACTTATTCCTCGAACAATTACGAAAATTAAGCGTTCGTGAAGATTCATGTACATTATGTTTCGATTTGAAAGGCATCGTACGATTGGATCCATGTTCACATAGGTAAAATAAACCTAGAAATATCATTAACATTGCAATTTTTTATAAAAAGATAGAACAATGATAAATAAAATTTCATTATGATTTTAGGGGTTTTTGTATGACATGTGCGATGCAACTGCAACACTGTCCTTTGGTGAGAGAACTCTTATACTTACTTAAATCGCAACAAACCCAGAGATTTTTTGTCTGAACAATATGCGTAAAGAGAAGTGGTCTAAGAGGTGTCCGGTCCCTTTGAGCGCTTCTCTTTACATATATTGCTCTGAGAAACCGTCTCTGAAGAAATCCAATGAGAGAATATACTAATTAATTCAAATATAATTTCAGTGCCGTGCAGAAATTGTAACAATAGTAAAAGAGGAGAGTGACACACCGACATCAGATGACGTTTTAACGTGATCGACGCCATTGATGATCATCGAAAACTATTTTGGATCGAAACTTAAGCAATAACATTTCAGTTGATCATCTCAACAATCACATCGCAAAAAATCAATTTGAATAAAAAATTAACGAAAAATGCCTAATATACATTTGAATAACGCTCATTGTGTCACACACACATACACATTATACACCACATACACCCTCAACGTAGTTGGATTCACCTATCAGCTATATGAATACACACACATACATCAGGAAATATGTCATCACTTTTGCAAATCTTTGACAATATTGCGCAATTTTTTTTTTATTTCGATTTAATTGGAAGAAAAATATACGACGAAAACCACATTTTTATGAACGCAATGCAAACAATATATTCAATATAACTATATATCAAGGTGGAAAGCGAAGAACGATTCCCATAACATCATAGAAAAAAAGAAAGAATATTAGAAATAGTTAAACTATATATGCAAAAAAACGACAAATTTGCGCACAACTTTAACCTCATCGGCCTTTGAAATCCACTATAATATGTGATCGCCTCATTTTTTTTTTCTTCATTGTGACAAACAATGCCATACCTTATAAATGAGGAAAAAAACAGAGTATATATATATGTCCTCAAATGAGTATTGAATGTTCATGAATAATTCTAAATTAAAATTGTAAATCATATTTAATTTTTTATTTTTTTAAAAAAGAAGGAAAAGATGACAAAGAACAAAAGTTCGTCCCTAAACTCTTTTTTTTCATCTGTCGACTGGCGCTAAGTTTCGATTGTAAACAGTGGAGCTAGTACCTAGCCATTACATTACATGGAACACACGCAAACAAACCACAACACACACAAAAATATTGTACATATTATATTTAGACATTGATTGATTTAGATAGAATGTAAATTTACCGAACATTTATCAATTAATAATAGATTGTAAAAGTGACAAATTTAGCTTTCATTGTTTTCTTTCTCCATATTGTCGTCGTTCCAACGGAAATAAGAATCCAAAAATATCTTTGCACCGTTGAATAATATAGTGGTTATTTTCTTTTCTTCTGTTCTGTTGATTTAATTTGACGTGTGTATATTTTTGTCGATTTGATACGCTTTTTTTAACAATTATAAAATGTGTTGTCCGTCTTTGAATGTTATTTTGCAATGAATCAGCTTTTGATCGGTCATTTCTAATAATGGTTATAAATCGAAAAAAAATTGCGCCTAACGTATAGACATTTAATCGAAAATTGTGTTGAGAATCAAAACAAGCTCAATTAAATTGTTCAACGATACTAATTGCTATAAATTGTTACGCGAGACTAGACTGAATGTAGGCGGTTTCTGACGCACATTCTGGAATAGAAATTGAACTTTTTTATACCTGAACGAATGAATGAATGAATCCTCATAAAACTAAAACACAAAGATAGAACATTTTTATATCATACTCATGTCATTGTATCGAAAATTATTTTAATAAAGTATATACAAAACATATATAAGACAGCAATAACAGCTGAAAATAATTGAATGGTTTCTTTTTTTAGAAGTAGTCAACGGCAGAGTGACATTGATTCATGGAGTGTTTCCGACGATATACGCATTACTGTGAATGACGTGCGTCATTCATGGCAAACATATTTGGATAACTGAAGAACTTTCGAAATACGTGATTACGTTATTTCGTTCAAATCAATTATCACTCGTTTTCGTTGTAAGTCGATGAATTCGACAAAATCTTATTATTTGAACAAGTGGTAAGTCGAAAAAAATCGCAGATTTTAGATAACTGTTTTTTGGGTTCATTGAAAAAGAATATTGCGATGTAAACACTTGAAATTCGACGCTATTTTGAAGGTTTCTTGCACTTGTTTTGCCAAAAAAAAAAGATTTAAAGTGATTAATTAAAAAAAAGAGATGAAAAATTAAGACAAAAAAAATGGAAAAAGCAAATAAGATAAAAACAAGAATAATAACATTCCACAAAAGGTAAACACCGAAGGTTACAACAAAAACTTGAAAAAAATCGATTTGAAAGATATAGAGTTTCTTGAAAATTGATACTCATTACTCTTCACCTCTGTTTTCGTTGAAGCATGCATTTTCGTGTTCAACGACCGAACACTGAGCAGTATGCAGATTCCATGATATTGTTTTGATGTACGTGTGTTGAGTTGTGCGTTTGATGATGTTTCGAATCCACAAGTCGCACGTGTACACACATTTTCCCCATTCAATTCGTTTGGCTGCTGCAAAGGAATTTAATATGCATAAGGAAAATTCGACGCTCATGCGCAGTCAGAAAATCTGTCCTCTGACTGTGTTTATTCATTGACAATCCATTTGGTCGCACGGTGTGTTTGTGTATGCGTGTGTATATGAGCGTTCTCAGTCGCAT
This sequence comes from Contarinia nasturtii, assembly GCF_009176525.2. Lineage (NCBI taxonomy): Eukaryota > Metazoa > Arthropoda > Insecta > Diptera > Cecidomyiidae > Contarinia > Contarinia nasturtii. Next base: position 6,881,726 of record NW_022198046.1, read on the forward strand.
TCCATTGTTTTGTTCTGTGTGATATTGGTGTTGCTGTTGTTGTTGTTCTGTTTTTCCTACTCGCATTACAAACGTCCGAACTTACACGAAAGGAGATAGAGAGATTGATAGAAAGAGTGAGAGAGCCTTATACACACATGCATGGAGCGGCGACGTCGAATCAAAAGCAGAGAGCAACACACTTTTCTCTGAAAAGAGAGGAAAACGCACACGAAAGAGAACTGAAGAAGTCGTTTTTCTATTCGATACAGAAGCATGGAAAGTTCAAAACGGAAAAGCTTTCGCACATAATACTCGTCACATCATTCAGCACTAGGTCGTCAAACAAGACAAAAAGTGCCATAACACACACAGCTGCTGTGTTTTATTTTATCGACCAAAAAAGTAGAAATTCAAAACAATTTATTCGATTTTAATTTAAATTAACCAAATAGGATTGAAAGAAAATGTAATTGTGTTCATATTTATATTAATTATGTGTAGTGAAATTTAATTTTTTGGCGAAAAGAAATGACGAATGGTGTTGTCAGTAGAAAATTGTTGGTGTGTTCGATTCGATTTGTGTGTGAATAAATTAAATTGCGACATGGACTTCAGTTACGCAAAATATTGAAATTTATCTTTTGTCTCGGTGCAAGAATATTTACATGAAATTTAACATTATGTTCAAATCAAGGATACTTCATTTTCAATTCAATATGGTCGAATAATTGCATCTCGATCTTTCACAAATTTAAATCGCCTTGGCCGTCGTCTTTGCGCTCAAAGAGGCAGAAGAAGAAAAAAAAAAACAAAAAAAAACTCTAGACGTTGTTGAAAGAATCGATTATTTTATGCTTTGTCCCTTCGTGTCAAAATGACACTGGTCACTTTATCATCATAAAAGGAATTTGTGTCGGTATTGAATCACGAATATATCGGAAAATTGTGTGTGACATTTCAAAGTGGAATGGTTAATTTCAATTGAATTCTTATGTGTGTGTGCATTTTGCTTTCAATTATTTATTCGATAAGCTTGAATTGTTGTGATGCATTGTGAGAGTCATTACACCGATTCCAACGATTTCATTCAAAAGACAAATATCGACAAAGACACACACACACACACACAACACACACACTTATACGCAATGTGTATCCTCACGACGACTCGCACACACTTAACATCGATTTAAATCTTATGAAAAATGAACACAGAAACGCGAAATGTCTAACAGTGTAGCAAAGTCTAGCACGGCATAGTATATAGTATGTATTTTAATATTTCATTTCGCGTATTGATGCGAGAATGTTGTGTGTCGTATATCCTATACACACTGTTTACACATATGTAGGCCAATTCAGATCGGGTAAAGTGTTTTTGTATCGGTGAAAACAGAAAAATAAAATAAAAAAACACCAAAAATACAAGAGAGAAAGAGAAGAAGAAGAAATAAAAAAAAACGGTATGAATAACTCGGTTGTTGATGATGATGATGATGATGATGATTTTCTTTCGTCGTTTTTAGATTTTCCGTCAATTTTTCTCATTCTCGGGTCCGTTCGAATAGATGTGTATTCGTGTATGTGTCGAAAAGAACGAAGAAACGAATGAAAAAAAAAAACGAAACGACGGTATGACTATAGTGTACCATATCTACGTCTGCGATTCTCTTTCCCAGTATAACGACGACGAAAGCGAGAGCAATGAGCGAGTGTCGATTAAAAACTTAGAAAAACTACCAAACGAATTAATTTTTCTCAAGCCACACATCGGGAAATTTTTCAATATAATTTTTTTCTATCGAACAAAAACGAAACACCGATCACAAAACACATCGAATCGAATTTTCATCCAATCATTTTCCCCTGAACACATTTTTCCTCTTAGTTTTCCCATTTGGTATTTCTTTTTTTGTTGTATTGATCATCTCGCCATTAATTATTGCTCCTTTCGCCCAGTTTCATTCCCAATTCGTTTATTATTATTATTATTATTTTTTCCGAATATTCGTGTGCAGTATTCCGAGTTCATTCAATTTTTTTTCCTTTTCGTTGAACACCCAACGACCGCCTTTTCGAACAACACACACAGAAGAAAGAAAGAAATATAACGTGAAACAAGCAAATTTGGTTGGTGCTAGTTTAGTAAAATGATAAAAATAGAAAGTAAAACAAGTGAAGAAAGTTGGAATATTTTTTTGGGGTATGAAATGATATAAACAGTGACAAAAAAATGCATACATAAGAGCCGATAACAGAACTAAAGAAATAGTTTAAGTTTAATTGAATAGAAATGAAAATATGAACGTATATATCAGCTGAAAACAGTGTGAGAACAAAATAAACGAATTATTGATGCGAAGAAAATAGATGTGTGATTAAAAAAGAAAAAAAAGAAGACGACGACAACGAAGAAGACGGAAAAATGTAGAGGAATTAAATAGAAAATCATGTGCAGCACTGCTGATTTTTTCATTCGTGCAGCGTTTTGATGTGTGCGAGAGATACAATAAAACCGTCAAATTTTATTTAGAGCTCGCGCGCTCTCGTGTTGCTCATACAAATTTTCTATCTCGGTCGCATAAATCGTATGTTTATGGCAGAGAGAGAAAAAGGGAACGAGAAAGAGAAGAAGAAATACATATTCAAGTGTGTGATCACTCACATATGATTGAACAAATAATTTTACGACTCAAGCGAAAGGAAAATCATTTTCTTGGCAAAAGTCGGACCGCCGTGCCGACTATCAAAAAAGGGAGCAACCAAAAAGACGTCGTCGTCGTCATCATCATCATCATCGTCGTCGTCGTCGACAAATTATACACATGACTCGAAATATGTATTCCCAAATCAATTGAAAAAAATCCCGACGTTCAATTTTATTTACTTCAATGAGAAACACTTTATGTTTTTTCCCTATAATGACGTGGGTTTCCAAAAATATTCCATACAATCAAAAATGTTCTTTGTTTTTCTTTCATGTCATTTGAAAAAGAAATCGATCTCGACCAGAATTACTCTCAATCATTATGTTTCGATATTTTAATGAAGCAATCAGTTTGATAAAGTATAGGGAACACGAGACTAGCGAATGAGGTGAACTGTTTTTCAAATCAAAAAGAAGCAATTGATCGTGAGTGTGAGTGTGTTGTGAAAAGAAAAGCCCCAAAATGTTCTTCGTGTTATTTAAACAAACATTATATTGTCATCGATAATGATCATCATATAGTCGTCATCTTCAGTTCGTTGAATGAGTTTTTTGTGCAATTGGAATATTTATTATGCGCTATATAGTGTTTTAGTGTGACGAGAGAGAGAGAGAGAGAGAGAGAGAGAGAGAGAGAGAGAGAGAGAGAGCGAAAGTGAGAGTGAGTGAGAACCAGAGATGGTGTAGAGGTATTTCATAAAATTCGACTATATATTTTGTTTGGAATGGGTTTGTGAATGTAAGCGAATCGCTTTTCTATTCTACATAAGACGTACGTGTTATGTATAATTCATTTATTCGCGTTGTCCTCGACAGCGATTCGTTTTTTCTTCTTTCTCATGCCTCTTTTCCAACTCTATCAGTTTGTTTTTTTTTTGTCGTTTTATTTGTGTGTGTTCGGTTGGGTCTTCACACATTATGGGATAGTTTCGAATGCTTTTCAATTTTCATTCGGCACTTTGTGTGCGCTGCGTGAATCGACGGGATTTTTTTTTCTTGTCAGTTTTGACGGGACTCGAAATTCGGTATTATATTTTTCGATACATATTCTATTTCGAACAGTAGCGTATATATGTGCAAAAGAGAGATAGTGTGTTTTTCATGACTGCGTTCGCTCATTCAGTTCGGTTGTGCATGGCTTGTGTTTTTTTTGCGCTCACATCGGCATGCATACGGAGAATACAGAGGAATTCATGAACAATACGACCGAACAACTGAATCGATCAGTTGCGAATGCGACGAAACTAGTAGCTGATATTTATTTATAAATTATAATAGAAAGACTGTGGCTGGTCGAACAACATTCTTTTTTCGTCATCTTCTTCTTCAACTGTTTAACATCATCATTATTATTATTATCATTTGAGCACAATATAGTACAGCAGTTGCCACTTGTCTGTTTTTTTTTCTTTTCAAAATTAAAAAAAACGTTTAAAATATACTAAAATATTTGAGTTATCACGGGCGATCTATTGATGGGTCCACTTTGTTCATCAATAAAATGAAAATCGTTTCTTTTATGTGTTTTTCTTTTCACTTGTATCCGCACGATTCGATAATAAAATCGATTCGAATGAAAAGGAACATAATTCGTATATAGAGCATATATAAACCGAATTCAACTGGATTTTTTTACGCATTTTCATGGCCAAATCAATAAATCTTCTATTTAATCCAGAGAACATGTCACGTGCGTAATAAAAGGAAACAGTTGACGCGTTCGATTTTGAATCGAAGTTCAAAAGCATGACAAAGATTTATTTCGCTATCACAATCATCATCTCACAGTGTGCCTTCTAAACTGAATGTCATTGCGAGAGATGGTATGGCATTTTATCAATTGTGGGGGTGGGGAGCAACCATTTATCTAATTCGAATGATTTTGACATGAAACGGATTAAATGGATATACGAAAGGCGTCTATTTTCCGGTAGATTCTTTTTTATGTTGAAGCAAAAATTGATACGATATACGAATTATAATTTTGTCACTCGTGAAATCAATTCAAACTGCTACGCAGCACATACATCAACATCATTTCATTCCGTGTGCGGCAATAAATGTAAAACTAAGCAACAGATCCACTGATGCCTGTCATATTTGAATATAAATCATAGCATATGTATATAGACACTATGCGTGTTTGTGTTTACATTTTTGTCCACATAATCTGTGTGTACCACCAACGACGACAACTGCGTCGATGTTGATGATGATGATGATGACGATGACGAATATTTGCAGAACTGCAGAACGTGACAGATTCAAAAATGCGCGTCTCTCTCTCTCTATTTCAATTTATTTGAGAATTGTTTTTCTTTCATTTCTAGTTTCTTATTACTCAACTCGTTTAATAAAATATGAACAGAGCAAACGATAATAATATCTCAAAGTGTGCCTGCAGCGTTAGCACATATACACTACTCGAGTCTGTCAATGCGTTGAATAAATGAGCATCTAATTTCAATGGAAATGAAAATTATCGAAGCAATTTTGAATTGTGTAAAGAAAATTTCCATAATTCCAACAAATGGGCAAATCGAAATGCAAACAAATGCTGAAATAATAATAAATCTTGCGGCAAGATATGTATGTTGATTAGCACGTGCCAGAAGATATGTTAAATTGGAAAGAAAATTGCGAGATAACGAGCAAGCATGCGATGCGAAAGCGAGAGTTTGAAAGATGCAAAGGTTGTTTTCCTTGAATTTACATAACCCGATTATATAACGCCGTTACGAAATCCAAACATCGAACAGTAAATTTTCCAATTTTCTGCGAATTTTGTTGTTGGCGATTTTTTTTTTTCTTCAATTCGATGACGACGCCGATGTGTACATATTGATGTATACAATACATCACAGGACATGAAAACAGCCCATGGAAAGCTTCATTATTATTACTAGGAAATGTAATGAAAAACGACTCTTCGATTTTAATGCGTATCTGTTTCGTTCTGTATGTTCGAATGTACATAAAATGTGTTATCGCCAAGAATATTTGTGCACATTTTTTTCTGTTCGCTCACATAAAATTATTCGATGGAAAGTTTTGATCAGCCAACCACTGATAACCTCCAACATAAATGCTCATGTCATTTGTCGTCATAAATCTCGAATAAGTGTTTTCGTTGACAGAGAAAGCGAGAACATTAAAGGCGCTGTTTTATGTAATAAAATCACATTATGTTGAGTGCAAAACAGATTCACCCAAAGCTTAATTACATTATCGACCATTTTAGTTGAATAGCATTTGTTCGAAAACTGGAAGAAAATTGTGTACCAGTCAACAGACTTGTTGTTGTCAAACGAATGGCGCGTAATTTGTGTAACCTTTGACATTTCTGCAATTTTTTATGCGGATAAATTTATCAGTGGAACTGAATGAAATGGTCCATTTATTTATTTCTTGAAAATTCAATTAGCTTTCGTCGACATTCAACGAAACATGCTTATATTTATAATGGTAACATAAATATGTTCACGATGTCTGGTTGATTCGTGCAACTGAAATTTGATCATTTTCTATAAACCGATATATTGACGATGAATATTTCATTCGTGTTCCATGTTGTTGAGCGCTTTTATTTTGTTGCCCAGCGCATGTTGGTCGGCATGCTCTCTTTCTCTGTCACATTAACGACCTTCAGCCCATATCATAATAATTGAACACCACTCAGAGTCTTTGAGCAAATAAAAGCACAATATATGGCGAAATAAAAACAACTGATGTGTATCATGTTCCATGCAATCTATGTTGTTTATGCAATCCATGGTAAACACACACCCACACATGGCATGGCGACATTTCTGTTTTTTACCCCGCTGTTTCTGCCCTTCATTTCAAATATATACAGAAATGTATCAGACCCCATGTAAATATATAAATGATTGAATCCATATAAATATTTGTTAATTATTCATTCGAGGATTATATCATTAACGCGCATTGCCGCCTACGATTACTGTTATTATTATTGTCATCGTCCTCTTTTATACGTATATTTGTCGTTTTTCTCTATCGTGTCCGTCTAATCGTATCCATTATGTTTGTGCCTTTATTCAACGTTTCACAAAGAACAATTCGCAACGGTGAAATTTCGCTTCAATACCATTTGGGGACGAACAATAAAACAAATGGAAACTCGTTTGGTATTTTGTCCGACAAAAAATAGCCGCTACTCCACACTGTTATAAATTATTTTTTTTTCTATTATTCGTTTCATTGGTTATTTGCACATGTTTCAGCATTCTCTGAGGAACATTTTTTGGTTGATTTTATTTTTGCAATGTGAAAATAACTATATGAATCAATCAAAAATAACAAATTGGAATGTGAGAGAAAACATGCGTTTTTCCATTTCGCTTTTCATAAAATAATGACTTGATTAAGCATCGGACTGGGGTTCTAAATCATTCAACGGGAAATTCGGTCCTAAATTAAGAACCAAGAAACAGACTTAACTCCAATTAGACATCATTTCTCGGAATGAGTGTGTGCGGTGTGGTGAGTAAAGCCAGATTCAAATTTCAAACAAGTGAATAAACGACCATGCATTAGTCAAAATTGAGTGCGATAGAACAATTCATGTCCGTGCGCATACTAATCAAGTGATGAATACAATGTGGCATGAAAATGCGAGCAGCATATGGTTATTCGGAAGAAAAAAATAACGATGGACAGACAAACATTGTAGTCAATCGCCACTTTTTCAAATTTACAATTTTTTTTACATAAGAAACGATATTCGAAAGCGTTGGTTTGAGCATTTTGAACAATGTTTAGGATGATGCGAAAAAACAACAGCTCATACAAGAAATTGCGAACATTTTTTTGCTCGTTTTGTTTTCATTTTCAACGATTGTTGGCTGTGTCGAAACTCGCACCACATTTCAAGTGTGTATTTGAGGTTTTTTTTAAACAATGATCTATACTGAACCAGTGAATACACACAAATGCGATGGAAGTCACACGGCATTCAGGAAGCCTGACTCACAATTAAATGAACGAAAAGAAAACGGTTACTTTTGTGAATTACTCACGCATTATTTATTATCATCAAATAATTTTAGAATTCCGATGCGAATTTTTGTGAAAAAAGTTTACAAAACGTTCGTTGTACTCCCGTTTCAAGGGCAACAAAATTTCATGCTATCAACTAAACGATGATTGAGCAACGGAATCACATTTTTCGTATCGTGTATTGATCGATGAGAGCAAGCAATGAATGGAAAACGCGCTCGCATACCACATAAATGGCACTCACCAATAAAATAACGTATAACACACGCTTATCTATTTTTATGAAATAAGTAGAAGAAAAAAAACCTAATCAAATAAAAGCAACACATTTTTTAAGATTCTTTTTCGCTTCGTTTTTCTTTTCTGTACAACAGCCGTTGCTTTTATTTCACATTGGTGCCACCGTCGTCGTTGCTGTATTACAAAAGCACTGCGCTCAGCTATTTTCTTAGCAAGAGCTTTTGACAGATTTAGCCTTTGGATGTGTTTTTTTTTTGTTGTTATAATATCATGCAGCAATGGATATAAATGTGTGTATTGCTTTTCTTTTGTCTTCGTTTCTTTCGTATATTTTAAACAATCTATGTTTTGATTTCATAATAGAGATAGAGAGAAGGAATGAAAAACAAAAACGAGAAAAAGCAACAAAAGAAACCGAATTATCCATTTTCTAAAAAGAAATCGCCTGGTGAATGGCTGATTCCCGTTGATTGCTTTTGTATGGATGATTGGTGTACAAATGGTGAATAACGAGAGCAAGTCCTCGCGCGATATGCATTTTGAGATCAGGTCAAAATTTGAAAGAAAAAAAAACCATGTGCATAATTTATCATATATACGCTTATTTCTCTTTCTATCCTCGAGGTCTTATTAATTCAATCTCCTGAATGCATTACTTGCACTCGCTTTCCATTTTTCAAAGAATTAGATGAAATTACTTGACCTATTCACACGCGATGCATGCCACACTGTGAATAGAAAGAGAATAAAAGAAGCGAAAAAAATATAGAGAAAACAACAACAAAGAAACGCTGCACTTAAGAGCTAACGAAGTAGAAAAGACGGTGAAAAAAAATAGTCATGGCATTTTATTCTTTTCTTGCATGCATATTACTTGAATGTGCAAAACGAAGCAATGCTGCGAACGCAATAGCTGTATTCTTCACTTTTTTGTGTGTTAATATAATATGAAGAAAAAACCTGGAAAACATACCAATAAAGTGAAAAATGAGTGGAAAAAACAGAGAAAAGAGAAAAGAAATCCTGACACAAATCGTAAATAAACATAAACCGCATTATGTACACGGATTCTTTTTTTTTTCATTCCATTCCGTTTAATGAATCATAAAAAGAGAACAAGAATAATATGGGGTTTTAACCACAAAAAAGCGTTGATTTGATTTGCTTCTGACACTGTTGATTTTCCTTTGTTTTAGCAACCGAAATATATTCATGCTGTTCGTTGATTGTTTCAAAATCGATGTTTTAAAGTTTTTCCTTCGCTTTATAACTTTTTATTCTTATTTTCTCTTTTTTTTTTTCGTGTTCCGTCAGTCGAATTGTGCGAACCGTACAAGCCAATCGTCGTTTTTAAAAACGAAACATATGCGTTTGTGCGGCAAACTGAATACGGGATAGTTATTTTTAAGCATTAATTTGTTCACTCTCTAATAAATCGGGCTTCAACAATTTCATTCTCGCTGATCGGACAGAGACAGAAGGTATGAGTGAGTGAGTGTGATCTTTACATCTGTGCGTCTTTGTTTGTCGTTTGCATTTCATATTGGTCAGTGGTTCGGTTGATTTGTTCTTTTCGCCAAAGCGTACAGAAATGACATAAAAATTAGTTCATAGACCTTCCTAAAATAGAGCAATTTTCTCTCTAGTTCATTTAATGTAAATGTATGGAAAATGGTGTCGGTGTAAAACACTCAATCTATGCAATATCAGAGCTGACTGTTACAATCTCATTCCCTCTTTCTGCCTTTAAACATGAAAAATTGTAATATGATTTCCATTGTTTTTCTTCTTATTTTTCGTGCCCGTTTGTCGTTTTTTTGCTCGTTTGCTTACACATTATTTTAATTATTTCGATATGTTTTGTTAGAATAGGTCGAACTTCTTCTTCAACATTGTAGTCATTGTTTCAAAAACTTTTTTTTCTTATTCGGTATACATACTATTTGAACGCGCCTTCCCTAATCGCGCAACCGATGCTGTTTCATTTTAAATTGAACGGGTCAATTTTATTTATGTTAATTTTGGCAGTGCGCCGTGAGCTACACGCCTCAATCGCGCGAACCTAGTTGATCTGTACCGTCTGCGACGTTCAACTAAACACAACACACAATAGTAAGTGTGTGCGCGTTTACGATGAAAGCTTAACAAATCGGCAACAGCATCAAATGAAATTACTCATTCGTTGTGTCGGCTGATTGTGTATATTTTGTTACCTATGTTGTTCTCAATTAATTATAAATCCATTTGATTTGTTTGTTCCGTTTTTTTTTTGCGTGCGTGCACTACGGGGAGGCCAGAAATTTATGAATCGGAAAAATTTGTTTGTGAAATTACTATATTTTTTATTTCACTTGATTATGGGTTATCGAATCGAATTAATCGATCAAACGATCCTTCAATTTAATTTTTTGTTCTCACGTGAAGTGCGTGATGATAAATTTTCATTCAATTGCAATTTAACGTAGTCTCTGTTCGGTGCTAAATTTCATTTCATTGTATTTTACTACAGTTTTACAACTATAACTAACTACAAACGACCCAGTTGAGGATTTAGTATTACTATCGCTTTGGATACAAAAACGTAACACACATATACACAAGGAAATAAAGCAGTTGCCTGTTGTTGTTTGTTGATGCGAACACTAACACATGGAATACGATATAACTCAAATAAATTCAAAGCAAATATACGTGCACATGAGCAAATGCTACTGGGAATTCTGTGTGTCAAATGGATGTTGAATTAAGTGCAATTAATCGAACCGACTTTCATTGTGTTAATGAAAAGTACCATAAACTAGCTACAATAAATCAAATTAAAGGAGACAATTTTAACTGACACAAAAAAAAAGAGGAAATGAAAAACTCATTGTTAAAAACTGCGAGACATTTTTTTATATAAATTTCAATCATGTTTAAAACGAATCAAAAACGAGTACAAACACCCAAGTGGACGTGGTATTAATTTAATCAAGTTTTTTTTCAAAATCGAAAACAAAATTGATATTGATAACGAAAAGTGAAAACGTGGAAAATAAAAGTAGCCTTTCATATATTGCATCTAAATTGGGTCATAATCATGTGGGAAATACGCTTGAGTGTTTGCATTAAAATGCAATTGTTGAACTGAAAAAAAAAAACCTAACATTGGCAACCACAATCACCAAATCAAATTCCTAACATATTTGCGGTGCTGCACATTTATTTTGAATTTTATTCAAAACCATCGAACAAACGAGAAAAATATTTGAAAAAAGAAAATAGTATAAAACAATTGTAATAAAGTGAAAAAGTAAACGGTGAAACAGAGCAATTGAGAAAAAGAAGTGTCGATATATATTGTACGAATGTGCGCTTAACTGTGCACGCCTTTTTTTAATTCAACATACTGAATTCAGTTTTGCTGTCGTTGGGCGCGCATCTTCTTAAATTGCACATAGTGAGAAAGAGAGGACATAAAAAAGCAGACGAAACAAATAAAGGTAAAAAAAGCAACAACAGAGAAAACACAGTGTCGATTTCTGATCATTGTGGCTATTGAAAATGCAACAGCCACCATATTCAACGCAACAAGTCAATTTTAATTATTCCTCACAAAGCAATGAACCTCCAGGTAAGCAAAGATTTTTCTGTCAATTCGATTGATAGAAAAAAAAGGAAAATTTAAAGAATTTACAATTTCAAATGATTGAACGAAAAAAAAACAAAAAATCCTTTTATTGCAGCAAATGCACCAAATTCACCTGGGTCAGCAACGACCACAACGGCAACAACGCCGACAGCAAACGCTGCAGCCAATGCAAATTCATCGTCGACACGAGCTCAGATAAATGGCGGCCGCTTTGATTTTGAAGACGGCGGAACATATTGCGGCGGTTGGGATGAAGGTAAGCGAAAAAAAAGTCCACTCATACGGCAAACATCAAAGTCACTTACAAACACACATATCCACTCTCATCGGCCTATATCTGAATAAATTTCCACTTGGTTTATTTTCTCTGTTTCTCAATATTCGAAAACGAAAAAAAAAATGAAATACAGGCAAAGCACATGGGCATGGCGTGTGCACGGGACCAAAGCATCAAGGCGCTTATTCAGGTGCATGGAACTATGGCTTTGAAGTGTCTGGTGTTTACATCTGGCCAAGGTACATTTACGAAACCAATTCAATCCATTTTATTTCCATGTTTTTATCATCATTTTATGTCACCGACCACTAATTATCAACCATATTTCGATATATATATATATATATATTTAAATGCTCTCAATCATACAATTTAAATTTTTATGACTGAACTAAATAAGCAGAATAATGTGCACTAGATGAAACATAAAATATACAAATGGTAGCGCAGTAAATGCAAAAAAAAAATCGAATGGAATAAAATTTGTATAAAAATGTGCCAACGCTGTAATAATATTTAATGGCATTAATAATAATGTGGCAAATGGATGTGTCATGTAAAATGTGTGTATTCGGGACGCTTGGTTATTATATGATGTTGTTTGTTTGTTGTTTTTTTTTTTTGCTTTTCATTGTGAAATGACGATGGACGATATAAACAACGGAAACGAATTTATAAGTAAAAAGAAAGAGAGAAAAGGTGCAAATATCCATAGAACATTGGATCATTTTTCCATAAATAAATATTACGATGGATAACAACACGCCGAACAAAATTATTTATCAAGTTGAAATTGCACGTGCGCATCGATGATTTGTTCGACAGTTTTCTTTTTTTGCTGCTAGTTTTCGATTTTGGCATTCTATCGTTTTCGCGCTTCAAGCATTTCAATGCAGTCACATTCAATGAGTAACAATCACAATCAAGTAGCCAATAAAATGTGGTTCAAATAAACATATTTCAATTGAATACATGATGTTACCGTCACCGATTTATATTTGATTTGATCAAAAATCGATTGCCCATAAAAACTTGAAAAGTCACATTTTACACATATTTTCGCATGTTCTTTTTTATTTCCATTTGGTATTTTTCAGCTGGCGCAAAGCAAGTCAGTTGCTATTTGATCATAGACATTTTAGTTCTTTCAATTTTTGCCGATTTGTTTTTTTTTTCTTCTTCTCTAGCAACTGTACTATGTGTTTATACAAAGTATATTGTGTATGAGTTTCTCATTCGCTTCCACATTCTTCTCTCTTTCTCGGCGGAAAATTCGTGTGTCTATTTTTACTCGGCAAAAGAAGAGAGAAAAAACAACAACAAGAAAAACGCGATCGTATGTGCGCTAAATGATGATTAACTCTAGGCACGCATAACAACCACAGCCGATTTATTAAAAGGCTATAATACTTAAATCATCCTTACACCCAACCAATATATATAAACTATGCCGTTTTAGCTTTGGCGAAACGGTTAACAGCTTACAATACAAATTTACGCATGAACGAGAAAAGTCAGCGCAAAAAAAGAACGAAAAAACTTTTAGAAAGAATGAACGAAGAAAAAAAAAACTGTATAAGAGCAACGACGATTCGTCGCTTATATTGTATCTTAGCGAATACGCTATTCGTTACGAATACAGGGAATTTTTATTGTAAAGAAAAAAAATGCGAGGAAAAAAAGAATAATCTCTTTTTGAATTCCTTTGGCGCACTAATTGTGTACGGTGTTTTTAACGTCTTCGCAATCGCTTCCAATAAAATAGACATAATATTGTGTATGCGACCGAATGATTTCTCAAATGCAAATAAAACGATGAGCAAAATTTTCAAATGGAAACTGAACGATATTTCGATTTACTTCAACAAACAACATTTGAATAATTGATCGGAAAGTTACATTGGATATATTGATTGATTGCAAATAAACAAACACACATTTTTGTTGGTGTGGTTGGTATATTGTTCTCTTGTGTGTTGCACAGCAACAGGGAAAATTATTCATGTGTCTTTTATTTCACAATTTATTTATTTTTACATTTTTGGTTCCTTTACATTTCCAACATATGCCAATTTAGATTTAATTTCTGATATTTGAATTTCTTGTTTTATTTTTAATGTAGCGGATCATCGTTCGAGGGTCAATGGCAAAATGGAAGACGACACGGATTGGGTGTAGAAACTCGTGGACGATGGATTTATCGTGGCGAATGGACCAGTGGTTCAAAAGGTCGTTATGGCATTCGACAAAGTGCTACTTCAACAGCTAAATACGAAGGAACATGGGCTACTGGATTACAAGATGGTTACGGTTCAGAAACTTATGCTGACGGAGGTAAAGAAATGATAGATACAGACAAGAATGTACAATGTCACACAACCCATTCGATTATAATAGAGCTGATGTAATCAAAAACGGTTGAGGGTCTTCACTACTGTAACTAATAGAGTTTAAAAAAAACCGACAACAAATAAATGAAATGTTCTACAAATCGACTGGTGATTTCATAGTGTCATTTTCTCGCCAGTGACACGCATATTAAACCAGATCGATAATGTATGAGTAAAACCAGGGAAACCTTTTAACTGAATTTGTCAGTCACATAAATTGAACAGAAATTCAATGCCTCTGCAATGAAACAAATGCTTTTTGCTACTGTTCATGAGAAATATTGCGGTTTATGTTTCAAAACATTGAACAAACCATCCATTGTGAATGGATAAGAACTTTAAAAACCAATTGCTTCTACTCCGCCCTCTCTCTCTCTCAAATTATGTTTAATATACTTGCAAGTGCTTATTTTTAGCAGAATAGAATCGAAGTCGGTATCATCATCATTCATTTCAATACAGATTATAGATTAAAAAGAAGTATATAGTCCATAATGTCCATAAAAACATAGTTTTTGCTCGTTTTCTTCCAAACTTTTGAACTTGTAATTCGAAAAGTTTTTACAAATCGTTTATTTACTTCTTTCGAAGCTAAAAAACTCAAATCCAATCAATAAGTTTTGTGTTAAATTCACTTTCAATGTTGTTTGGCACTTTTTCGATGGTAATTCTTGATTGAATCTGAAATATTCAATCAATAATTGATTTGAAATGAAATTTATGTTATTTTATGTTGCAGGTACGTACCAAGGTCAATGGCAAGAAGGAAAACGTCATGGTTACGGTGTACGTACAAGCGCACCGTTCGGTTTGGCGTCACACTATCGACCAAAAAATTTACAAACATCGATGACTTCGTTGCGAAGCAATGAAGGTGGTAGTGGAAGTGTTGATGCTGCTGAAAAGCGAAATCATCGTATGGATGAAATTCGCGGTGGATTCGTATTAAAAGCAAAATCCGATGAGCCACCAGCTAGGAGAAATAGTTTAGTAGAAAAAACGAGAAAAGGACTTTTATCGGTGAGTGTTAAAATGAAATGAAATGTTTCGATTCTAATTGGCACTTTGTGATTAAAAAAATTATTGACAATTCGAGAAGCGTCCGAATAGCAATTTATATTAAAAATGTATTTTTAACAATGCAGGGCTTAAAATTAAAAAAGCAACGAAGTACCGGTGATTTGGAGAAGCGTGGTAATGCATCGGGCAGTATTAGATCAACCATTTCAACTGCATCATGGATAAGTACCGGTTCATCACAATCTGCCGTATCAAATAAGTATGCATTGAAAGTGCTCATAAAAATGATTCGTTGCTAAAGAAAACCATTTACTTCCAGGTCTATGCACACAGATTCAAATGCCAGTTTTACGGTCGACGAAGAGCACTTAGATCCAAGTGTAACCGAAGTGTATATGGGTGAATGGAAACGTGATAAACGAGATGGATACGGTGTTTCAGAACGTAGCGATGGTCTTAAGTAAGCAGCATAATAATAAAGCACTTCCATGTTTTCCTTCCACTTCATTAAATATCTGTAAATGTCTAAATCAATTCTCTTCTTTTTTTCTGTATGTGGTTTCTTTTATTTTCATACATTGATCGTCGATCAGATACGAAGGAGAATGGCATAATAATAAAAAGCACGGCTATGGTGTGACAACATTTCGTGATGGTACTAGAGAGGAAGGCAAATATAAATACAATGTATTGATAACGAGTCAAAAGAAGAAGCATTTGTTTTTAATACGATCGGCAAAGTTTCGTGAACGCATCGATGCAGCGGTTAGTTCGTCACAACGTGCCTCGAAATATGCAATGCAAAAGGCGGACATAGCTATATCACGAACGGCAACCGCACGCAGTAAAGGTGAAATGGCCGATTCGGTGGCCGATCATGCGCGTGTCGATTGTGAAATTGCAGTTGCAACTGCACGTGAATTTGCACCCGATTTTAAGCCATCCGTTTTGGATCGTTTTGAACGGCTTCGTGTGAGGGATCGTTATCGATCACCAATCGATCCACCTGCATTATCATCATCATCACCGTCACACATGAAACCAACGTTGATCACACAAGTAAGTAATAATACCACACCGAATCATTTACCAGCGTCTGACAATCGAACACAGGCTAGTACGGATTCGACGCCACAAAAACAACCTCCATTTCCAAATCAAGCAACAATTCGACGCCACTCAATGCTTCAAAAACAAGCATCAATTGATGTTCCGCCCGGTGGTAATATTGGACCATTGCCACAGCATACATTAAATTATACGCCGCCCATCGGTGTACAACCACCGTTTAAAACGTATCACAATGATCAATATAATAATGCTTATGGTCAAGATCCATCCAATTTAGCCAATTACAATATGACGAGCCAAAACTCATTCGGTCAGCCAAATGCACAATTTAACAATACTAATTATATGGGCAATGTTCCACAAATGCAATCAAAATATACGCCAGCAAATAATATGATGCAATCACAATATGGAGGCGCCAGTGTGGGTGGCGGAAGTGGAATTGGCATCAATGAATCACAAATGCAATATGGACAACCACCATCACAGTATAATATGCCAATGAATCAAGCGTCTTCATACCAAAATTATAATCTAACCAATCAACAATTGGATCATGGAGCTCAACAGGATTATCAAACCGGTAATATTTCATTACAATTCATCAAATATTTCAGAGATTTTTTCTTAGAGATGCACTGAGGAGCAGAAAAAATTTTAAAAAATATATCTAAAATTATAATCAGAACGCCCTCCCTTATATATTGCTCCGATAGACAGTCTTTGAAATCCATCAAATTATTCAAATGAAATTTAAACAATGCAAATGAATCAATTTTATCATACAGATACCATAAATACACAACAAGATGGACCGGGGCCATCGAATTTACGAAGGAATTCCCGACAGGTCAACGAATCAACACGACCACATATAGGCTCATCATTTTCACAATCTTCCATCGATCATTTTGATCACTATAAACGGCCTCCCAGCAGAGATTCGTCCACAGATCGATATGCACGAGCCGCTAGTAGACTGGGCGGTTCACGACAGGCATCAATTGATCGAAGCATTTTACCATCAACAAACCATTCAAATCCATCACAGGGTCAAGCAACAGCTGATGCAACGGGAACCATTGATCGAAATTTACGGGCGGGATCTGCATTTAGAAATGTTGCAACGGTTGCAATGTCACCAGCAACACCAAACCAGACTTCAGGTGAGTTTTTGTGAATCAAAACGCCTTCATTGCGATTGTCATTCTTTTACATTTGAAATCATTTTAATTTTGCATTTACAGCCAATCCAGCTGGAAATGGTTCTGTAATGACTGGTAAGCCATCGCCACGGGCATCATTGACCACATCATCTGCGCATCCAATGTATTCAACACCGAATCAACCGTTTGAAGATGTATTGTTGCGTCAACGAACTCTTGGCCAAGACATTTTGCCATCGGCACGCGAACCAAAACGAACGGAAAGTCTTTACACTCCGCAAAAGCCAATACCAAGTGGTAGTTCAGCAGCAGCACCGTCAACCGGTGGTGGTTTCTTCGGTAAATCCGGTAAACTTAAGGTATGTTAACCGAACCCAAACCGAAATTGTCAACTTTTTCTCTTTGATTTTATTTTTGTTTTGTTCATTTTATTTCGGTTATAGACTTTAACTCAATAACCAACAAACAAACAAAAACTAACAATATGCAATCCTATTAATATCAATACATATGGCCCCGCGTGACATAACTCGATTTTTCAAAACTGAAAAACAAAGACGCAGAATATACAGCAAAAGCCATGCACATTTTCATTGTTAACCGAATATTTTCGAATAACCCAGTTTAGGTTTCTTCTTCTTCTTCTTCTTCTTCTGTTGAACGCTTGACAATGTGATTTCGCCAAAAGGAAAGTCATATGAAAAACTCTTTGTGCAAAATTTAGACGTGTGTACATTGCGATTGAATTTGATAAACTTGCGTTTATTGCAGATGCATTGGCATGATTTGAAATTGAGTCGAGAATTGGGGAGGGAATAAATTTTGAATTTAATATTTTCGGTTTTCTTTTCTAATGGAAAAATTAAAACCTCAATTGTCTTTCGTTTCATATTTCTCATCTCGTTCTGTCGGCCTACATGAGACATATGTAACGAGCTCATCGTTTCAACTCAAAAATAGAGCGCTATGTATTTCTTCATGAATTTCTCTCGATTCGCGGCTACTTTTCAACAATATGACGTTGCCTCTTCAAATATAATTTACTTCAGTCGAATTTCATTTATATAAAATAGAATCTCGACTGATATACACACACATGAGCTCACACTCATCATTACCAAAATCATCAACATTCTCAATGTTTTCGTCTCATTCTGCCATTATAAGTGGCAATTACAATCTCACAATGACTATCTCTCTTCTGAAATTTAAATACATTGAACATTCTTCGCTTTTATTTATTATCGTTGAGACATCTTCTTTCGACCGATCAAGCACAGACAACTATAAAAATATATGTTCACAAATCAATTGCACAATAACCATCAAGTGAAAAGTGGAAGCGGGAGAGTGAGTCGCCTCATGTATAAGTGAGGTGAAAAGCGCGTGAATATTCGTAATGTCATTCATATGCGCGTCGTCCGTGTTTTCGCCAAACCGATGAAAATAAGATTGGCGAGAGCGAGAGAGAGAAAGAAAGACAAGAATGAGCTTAAGTTTTCATTTATTTTCTGCTGGCATTCACGGATTTTCGTCAGTTTTTTTCAGTGACTGATCGCGTGAGCGGCATTTTGTACGGTGTACGACGATTCATACAAAATTCAACCGAATTTTCGCCGAGAAAATAAATAGAAAATAATTTGTGTATCAAATTGCAATTGTATGTTTATTTTCAAACGAATTTCGAGTGTGGAAAGGTTTCGCATTTCACAATCGTCAGCGGTTTTGACACGATTACCCCGACAAACATATAAAGAAAACGAAATCAACTAAACGATTCAAAACGATCGCATTTTTTTATTATCCATAAATCATAAAACCATTTGTTTTTATTCTTGAAAATGTTTTGAATTCAAAATTTCAGCCGATTAGAATGTAAACAATCAAATGTGATTATTGTGAGCATCACATTATCTCAGGCCAATCTAGTTAATATTTTTATTTTTCAATTTTTCGCCAAAGCCAATTTGTTTTCAATCAATTTTCATTTTTATTCTTCATTCGGAATAAGTGGCACTCGTTTGTTCGCCAAGTACAACAACGATTGTCGTCGACTCAATGCATATTAATTGACTTTGTCGATCACATATAGACAGTGAATTGTGCATGCATATATAATCATTTCAATAGCAAACGATACGTTCATCATCTCGTTTTGCTTGAGCAAATTGAGCTTCAAATCGAGTGTATACACAAAGCTCCCGAAAAAAAGAACTAGTTTGAATATCATCTTCAGACTGCGTCGGGTTTCTAAATTTAGGCGCATAAAATTGTCAGTGAGAAAAAGAGACTAAACATACACAATAGAAGTCCATTTTGTTCGGTTCACACAGAAAATCTCTGAAGGAAAAACCAAACAACTTGAAAAAGAGAGGACATTCAACACTTTTTCGACATAATAACGACTTAAAAGAGATTTAAAAAGTAGTAGATTAAGAGATAAAAGCCGAACCGATCAAATTAACAGTGAGTGAGAGAGAGAGATAGGGCGAACTGTGTGAGTGTGCGTATGTGTCTAGCGGACCAAATCATTTTAATTCGTCAATTTCGATGCGATCAATCCTTGATTGGTGAATGAAGACAAGGTCAAAGCAGTGTTTTTTTCATTGAATTTAACGAGAGAAAACAAAAAGCGTTTCGAACATTTCATTTTGCGTCTGTGTGACTCCCGAAACTTTGGCATTTCGTTTAAAAGCAAATTCCTTAACTTAGGATGCATTGGTATCAAGAAGATGAGTACGAAGATGAAGAGGAAGATCTTATGTATTCGCCGGCATTGCTGGCGCGTAGAGCATCGGAAAGTTGGATTGTGACCCCACCAATTGAGGTGTATATTCAATGTTGAATGCTTTTCTAATCAAAATTCGAAAACTAATTAAATTTCGATTCGAAAATGTAGACCAAGAAAATTTGTTGCTTTGAATATGTAGAAGAATAGTTGTCGAACTAACATGAAAACGTTTAATAAACCAATTAACCAAAAACAAAAAAATTTCAAAATTAAACGAACATTTATTAAATTTTAAGAAGTGAAATTACACAAAATTCACAATTTAAATTATTTTCTTTCCATGTGCTTTTTTCTGTCTTCTACTCAACTTCGAATCGCTGGCCGGTAATTTTTTGTTTGTATTTGCGGCATTGAAAATTGTTGGTAAATATATGCACATTTGCGACAAAACACGCGACTTATACTTCGTTCGAAATAAAATTTAAAAAAAATACACGTAATTTATGAAACAAAAATGATATGCAGAGTATTCCAATTGCATTGCCATTGAGTCGAAAAAAGTCATTGCCTGATGTTCAGGAACTTCCGCGTGCTACGTATCCAATGCCTCGCGAAGAAGTGTCGGCACTTGGATCAGCACGACGCGAAGAGATCCGACGTCAAATTGAATTAAGCGAACGGTTAAAGGCTAATCCACTGCTTTATTTGTCCAGTCCGCAAGTGAAGGTACGTTTTGATTTTGCCGTGTTTTTTTAGTTTCATTCTTCTTTTTTTTCTTTCAATTCATTTTCAGTTTTTGAGTTTTGATTTGTTTTTAAATAATTGTCGCTTCATTTTCGACATTTGTTGATGTGAATGTCAACAATATTGCGTTTTTTCCCTATTGTGTGCGTGCTTGTGACAAATGTATTTGTTTTTTGTTTTTCTAATTTTAATTTTGATGTGCAGTCTCACGATGTGCAACTTTTAACCTTTTTTACAACTTTCTAACGTTTTTTCCTCTTCACAATTGCCGATGGTTATTTTTGGTTATGAATTTATACTGTTTTTTTTTCGTTTGCAATGAAATCACAATCAAAACACACGAGAACCTTCAAATCGATACGTTTATATGGCCGCTATCTATATCAACATTTTCAAACTCTAACCAAATTTTCAAATTTTGATACTAAAAACCAAAATCGCATGAAATAGACCTTTTACAATAAAAAAAATTACCTGCTTCCTATCAATATCTGCATACACTCAAATTTTTTTTCTTAGTTTAAGACGACCAGAAAATAGATCCATCGAAACATCTGTTATTTGTTTTTATAGCATTCTGTTCGGAATGATCAAAAATGAAAAACAAATAGAAATGAAAAAAAAAATATAGAGAAATAGAATAGCAATTGTATACAATTTTATACGAGTTATACTTGTTACCAAAAATAAACTAAGAATTAGTTACTCTGTCGTCTTTATTTCTCTACATTTAATAGAGATCACACACTGACCTTGACTTATCTTTATTTTTAACAAACATTGTTCTATGCAAAAAATTTACACACTATTTATAAACCTGTTATCCTTTTTCGTATCCCTTGTTACTTTGCTCTAACATAACCTGCTGTTATCCGTTCAAAAATTACACACACAAACACAAACTATCATCGAACAGAGAGATTTGTAGGTATGTTAGTTCAACATTGCTTGATCCAAATAACAAACAACAACAAAAAAAATGCTCTAAAACAACATTAGACGTTTTATTTATTTGTCATATCATCTCAGACGCCTATTAATTGGCTATAGCATTACATTGATGTGTATTCTTTTTCGTTATTTATCATCTTATAGTAAATGTCGATTCGGTAATTCAATGTGCGTAATCAGCAGATTCAATGTTTTAACCATTTATATACTCTATGCGTTGAACTCATCCAATTCATAAACTATTCCTTTAATTTAATTGTTTTTTTTTTTCATGATATGAAAGAGCTTATTTTTTTCATCATTAAAGTAACGATGTATATGTTCATAGACGTGCTCAAAGTGGAATTGAATCTAGAAGAAGATATTCCACTTTGGCACAAAATATCATCGTAATCAGAGACTGTTTCTCAGAGCAATACATGTGAGGAAGAGCGCTATGAGGAGCTGCAAAAGCGCTGAGGTGCAGTGCAGTGCTCATCCTAAGTTAGGAGCGAAATTTTAAAAGTTAAAAAAAATAATTAAAATTGATATTGAAGATTGGTTTTTAACTTTTAAGAATCTGCTCTTGAACGCTTCTCCAGTTTCCCAAAGCGCTTCTCCTCACATATATTCCTCTGATCATCATTATCATTTTTTAGACCGAATCGTTTTATTATTTATACGGTCCGCGTTTTTATGACTCATAGACAATGCGCGTTCGAGTCATTTGCAAATATTCACACAATCCATTGCTAACATGATTTGGTCGTGCTCATTGTACATAAAATCAGTAAATGTGCTGTTTGAGTAAGTGACAAAGATTTGTATTAGAAATGTTTTGGAGGATGAGGCCCGGCAGAAGTTCATTGTATTCTTATTGTTCAAAGTGCTCTGAAACAATTTTTCTATGTATTTTTTTTATCGTGTTTTGGTTTCAATTCAAACATTTTCTTGCATGCAATCAATTTTTCTTTCAAGTAATTCTTAGATTAAGATCTTGTTGAACTTTTAGAACGGCAAATAATCAAAAATCGTTAAAAACAACAACGTCGAAAGAACAATTTAATTTTCACTGAAAATAGACAGTGATAAATGAAGTTTACTTGATTTATTGAAATTGAAACGATAATATCAAAAAGTTCCATAACATACAACGTTGATTGAATTAACGGTTTAACGTTGAATGAATTTTCGAAAATAAGTGAATATAAATTAGGCGATTAAAGCAGATTAAAGAAATACTTCATTTGACTTGTTCTTTGTCCATAGCATCTAAATGTTCATCACTTCCATCAAATTGTTGCATGATTATTGTCGTGACTGCTATTCATAATGTGTTCTCCATCCCTGTCAAGGGAGCTCTATTGCCAAATGTCTGTACGGTGCGATTTAAACATATGTCTATGTAAAAATGTTTTTTTTTGCTAATCCTGCTTCGCTGGCATGTTCAAAATCTTGAAGCTTTGTGTAATGCGAACAAAATCGAAGCAAGCGAAATCGCAATTTCACGCTTTTTAATACTATGTATATTATGATAAGAAAAATCAATATCGATGTAAATGTATCGGTCTCTTTTGCAACTGGTTTTTCATTCATGTCACGCATTTATTCATCTACATGATTCATTCCGTCTTTTCGGTTTTGAAAGCGTTTTTTCTATTTGCGATTGTATGGAATGGATACATGTAATATATTCATCAACCATTATTCATCAAACCAAAGATATCGTTCTAATTCTAATTTCTCCCTTTTTGTATTGTTTGTGTCTGTTCTTTTTCGCTCTCTATAGGACTGGTTCTCGCGCCAGCAACTAGTTCTGTTGGTGCTTGTGGTAAACATATGCCTGGCAATAATGTTCTACAGAATGCTTACATAGCAAGAGGCTTACTATTTTATCGAAGATGCCGTTTTACCGTGTTTATCGTTTATAATATTCATCAAATCCATCATCGTCGTCCTCGATTACTTTACGGAACAAGCAGTTTGGTTGTGTGCTGTTCAGGACTGCTGCTTCATCATATTCAACTCATTCAATTTATGTACATGATAATTTCTAAACATGATTCGAGCATTATTTCCTTCGATGCGACGAATCTAACTCCGAAACGAAAGCAACACTTTATTAATATATTAATTCAATTTTTTTTTCTATTTTAAATGAACAATTCAATGTGAAATTCGTTTAAATGACACTCTTTAGCTATTGGCATTTCAAGAGAAAAAAACATACACACACAATTTTTAGGTTTTTTGGAACATTTATTGAGAGGAAAATTTGATTTTCATTACTATTGGAATAACAGCAAAAGTGCAATGTCTTGATCACACAAAACAACAACATTAATAATAATAAAAAAAGACACACCCCCCATGAACATTTTGTGGAGAAAAAAAACGGAAAAAAATATTTATATAAGAAAATATCCCAAAAACTAACAAATTA
Source organism: Contarinia nasturtii (assembly GCF_009176525.2). Lineage (NCBI taxonomy): Eukaryota > Metazoa > Arthropoda > Insecta > Diptera > Cecidomyiidae > Contarinia > Contarinia nasturtii. Next base: position 6,906,080 of record NW_022198046.1, read on the forward strand.
TAACAAATATGAAAATCGAACATTTAAATATCGCAGACAAACTCTTGTATATTCTAAAGCAAAGATCCATTTCAAAGGTCATATAAATTTTATTGATGGAATCAAATAAAAATTTGAACATTTTTTTAAAGGTAAAGTGCAACAAAAATTTTGATTATTCTATTTTAAATGTTTAAGGTAGGGATGCGAATAAATGAATTCACTTACTCATTGGAAGAGTTTTACTCCAACAGACAGATTGAAATTTAGAAGAAAAACTTATTATTATTCTTTTGTTTGATGGAAATAATACATACAGTTAAAAGCATTAAATTTAAATCAATATTTACTGTTGAAAATCGATTTATTTAAAATAAACATTGATATTTCCTTCAAAATACTCTTTTTTAGTTAAATTGTTGGCTAAAACTATAGATGAATTTTATGTTGTTATGTATGTCAGATTATTATTACAATTAATGTCGAAACTTTTCATTATTACTATTTATTATTGTTAGTTAAAAGAAATTAAAAAATTGTTAATTCATTTCATTTTAAGACTTGATCCAAGCACGTTTTTTTTTATTTTTCGTCTTCAGTCTTCTATTTTGAATTTGAAAAAAATCTCCATTTTATTTGGGACACACGGAACAAAAGAAGAAAGAACAAAAATGTGCAAAATGTGAATACAAAACACGCATATTTTACTGTATTAATAATGATTTTTTTTTGGTATTTTATAGAATATTAAAAACACTTGACATTGAAGAAAAAAATACTCATGTACTCATTATCATTGCAATATACAAACAATTAAAAACAAACATTTATTCATATTCGATTGACATACATGATTTTGATGAGCCCATAAACATAATTTAAAGAAAAAACATGCACAAATCTCTTTGGCTATACCATCGCGAATTTTCATTCTTCAAAAATATGGCTTCGATTTTTAATTGAACCCAAATGACGCAACAATGGATGCCTCACAATCACAAGAGGCTTTTTTGGGAGTCTCCTCAATTTGTTGATAAAAAAAAACTTTAGAAATATTTGCACGAAAATGCTTTGCAAAGTTTAAGTTGAAGAATGCCTTAATTTAACGTGATGGATTTTATCAAGCCCCCCGTTGACAAGGGAAAATATACAAAATTACATACGACTTAGAAGTTAAAATTGAGCGCATTTGTGTCTCAATAACGATCGCTTCGCAATTTTTGAAGAAGAAAATTCACTGACCTTCGCTGGATAAGGAAACTATTAAATACAAAAATTGATTCTAAATCATAAAAACACAATTTGTCGTTCATTTTCTCTGAAAAGAATGCAAAAAAGAATCAAAACACAATTCTGTTTTTTACATGGAATTTAAAAAACTGTTCGTATTAAAATCGTATTTCCTCAAAGACATACTTTCTCTCATACATACATACTCTCACTGAATCCCCGACAATTTCAAAGTTTACAATTTATACATAGATATTGCTTATCATCACATTTTAGAGATGGATTACTTGCAATAAAAAGCCATTTTTGATTAAAAAAAACAAACAAACAAATAAAACATAGTAGCAAACACAGAGAAAGAAAAAACAAGGGAATTAGGGCGATCTTTTTTTTTAAATCGATGTAAGTAATAGTTAGATAGACTTTTATTAATTGTTCAATGGCTGGGTCCTATAATGCATCGATGCTCTGATTAGCTTTTTAAAATGTGATTTAAAACAAGAAACAAACATAAATAGTAAAAACCAGTTATAGCAACGTTTCTATACCAAATGAATTTGTAGGTACTCACAAAACGGCTAACAGTGCCAAAGTGAAGAAAAAAATAACAGTGAAACAAAACATATAAGATTTTCTGTCTCCACCACTGAATCTTTTATCTAGATGAAAGGATATTACATCTTTCGAAGTATAAACACACCCATTTAATCACGACAAGCGTGTGTGCTTTACAATGCACACTCCAAATGTAGTGTGACGTGAGCATATTGTACTACTTTTTATTATTACTATTATTATAGATTGAGACCACAAAATCAAGTCCAGCTAAACAACTTTCGTTGCATTCGTTTTGTAAGCGGTTGTTATCGACAATGGGAGATCTATTGAGTTACTAAATAGACGGTATAGTTGCGATTCGTTTGCATACACGCAAAAATTGCAATACTTGAAAATTAAAGACGACCGTATGCCATTCCTACACAGTACCTGCTATTGTTGACAATGACCGTCGATATGTGGGCATCGTGAACAACAATCAGGTGATTTGGTACAATAGCAGTCAGCTGGCCAATTTGTCGACAAACTATAAACAATCGTAAACAATACTCATCAAATCAATTTTGTGTTCAATGCTTAAACGTTTATATTTGCACAACTGATAAGTGGAATGCATTTGGTTTTATTGATTTGAAAATAAATTTTTACGATCGTAATTTATGCTCTATTTTGTATTGAAGCCGAGGTGAAATGGTTTTGTATGAATAACATTTTTTTTTTTATCGAGAATGTATTTTGATTTAATTAACACTCTCATCTCAAATAACTTTCACAATCCGATTTAATGTATGTGATTGAGAAAACGTGAATTTCACAATGGATCTCCGAATATCGTCACTTTCAAGTAACAAATGCTCGATGTCATTTCTTTCGTGTAATGAACGTTTGACGCCAAATAATGAAGAATCATATTCGTCTTTTTTTCTCATTCTCTCGACGAATGACATATCGATACAAATCTTTCAAAAAAATATCCCGATGATCGTTTTTTTTTTTCGAAAATGTCCAAATCGTCATTTCAAGACGAGAAAAAAACACATTCTTTGTGATGCATCATTTCTCAAGTGAAAATGATGTTATCATAGAAATTATTGAGTAAAGTTCACTCTTTCTTTCGATCAGACTCACTCTTGCGATATGAATCCATGTTATCAAACAAACGATCTTATATGCGTGGCCAACAAACTAAGATGCAATATTCACACATTATCACAAACACACAATTTATTTATAAATAATTTTTGTTTTGTTTTCATTCGCTTTCGACATAATATCGTATATTAACCGTCTGTCTTTCCATGCTTATAAATATCATCGGGTGTGAGACATTGCCGGGCAGATATGTATTATCACGATGATCTAACATGTATCCATTAATTTTAGAAATAATCATGATAATAACACGTTAATATGTTTGAACAAGATTTGATGTCGATTGTTATTTTTATACGAATGCAACGAACATACTCGTTTGGGCTTACATTTTGGCAAGACTTGATGATCCATAGTTTTATTAGAATCACACAGTTTTAGAAACATAGGCATTTTGTTTTTGTTTTTGTTGGCCAATGCGACAGATTTAGTTTTTTTCCATATTCAACTTTCTTGTAAGTACAATTTTTTCGATTGTTTAACTATTCTATTTCATGTTCAACCACACCAATTTATGTAAAGAAAAATAAAAAAAAATAAAAAAAAATAAAAACAGAAATTTATTAACAGAAATTAAAAAAACTGAGCATTTTTGATAAGAAATTATTTGACTTTTTTTCTTCGATCACATTTATTTTGTTTGTTTTATTTTCTGCAGAAAAGTATGGTGGTATGTATGATAACAATTTTTTTGTGCAGCTACAAAAAGTCATATCTTTTTTTTTTTAACTTGTGATTATTACTTCATTTCACTTTCTGATGCAAAATAAAATGCTTTTAATGAAATCCCCAGCAAACTGCTGAATATAAAAGTGCAAGACCCCAATAATCATGATTATTCCATCAAAAGTGGCGTAGTTGAGTTCGAAAAAAACTCTCCGTGCGCAAAGGTGAATATAAAATTCCAGTGGGTTTCGTATCTGTCATTCGATGAATTGGCATTCATTAATTTCATAATGAAAAAAAATCTGATCATATCATAGAAATTCCGTGAAATTTATTGGCTTCATGAATAGCAAACAAGAGTATTTTTTATGTTTGTTTACTTTTCTTGTTGAGTAAAAATTTTACGGTTCGATCAAAATGCAAACAGAACTGATCACTGAGACATGGAGTGGATTACGTGTCTGAGCGTCTCAAAAAATCAGCGATAACGCGCACATATTTGCTGATAACACCACTAGAAAAAACTTTATGTCTAATTGAATCTAAGTTGTCTATTTGGTTTTCAATAACGAGTGCAAAACAAAAATTAAAATTTTAGTAGTGATAAGGTGGAGGAAGAGATCTCTTTAATTCGGATCGATAATGGAAAATGTGATAGCTTTGTTTTCATTTTCTTCGTTCCGTTTTGTCTTCACAATCTGTGTGACATACTTTTGTTTATAATGGGTTTTATTTCGGCAGGAGATTCGTTGAATGAGCGGAAAGTCTGGAAAAGAAATGCGCAACTAATTTAGCTCAGTGTCTTATCATTTGAAAAGGCCATGCAAAAAATGAAAACGATTCGGAAGCACAATTTCTGTTATCAAAACTACGTGATATTCAATGCACAGTGGATTTAAAGTCCACGTCGATTGCAAACACCACAGACGGCCGCATTTAAGTTTTGAACTTCAACTGAAACGGGTCGATCGAATTTTCAGAACAAAATGTGATACAAAGAACTGTAACCCATATTAAAACTGCATAAATCCATGAAAACTATATAAACATTGTAACACAATTCGAGTTTAAATAATATAACTTTATAAATCGTGTGTAAAAAATACGTCGAAATCAATTATTTCCGAAATGAATATAAACAGAATCAGTGTAAATAATGTTTTATAAACAAAAAATGGTTGCACAATTTAAACTCACTGCATAACGGGTCACAATTTGGCAACACTGTCACATCTGAAACACTCTGGTGCCAAAACTTTGAACTTCATTAACAGAAGCCTTCGAAATTCATTTTTAATTGCGCGCGTGTGTGTGTTTGTGCGCTGTGTTCGCATGTATTTGTGCACAAGTTCGTTTGGTCGCTATTGGAACAAGTGTGTGCGTGCATCAAAACAAGCTAGCATATGATTGATACATCGATACAAACAAGAATTCAGCAGCTGATTTTATACCAACAACGCGCATATACGATATCTTTTTTATAACAACATAGATTGAATTGCGCGTGTATGGTTTTCGTTTGCTCTTCTTCTTCGCTTGTGTACACAAAATATATATTGTTATTGTTATTATTATTCTTGTAGCCGTTTTGGTGCTGCTGTTTCTGTTGCTGCTGCGTCGTTTGTGATCCAACTCTTCGTCAAGCATATATACGCAATAACAAAGACCACAAAAACAAATTCGGAGCTCCTCGGCACTCATAAAATAGTGAAAAACTCAAATACAAACTGAACACATGCACCACAAGTTGTAGCAGCAATTGAATCGAAGTGAACTACAGTGTTTAGGCTAAACAAAAAAAAAAGAGATATTTTTTACTTAATAGTTGAAAAAGACAGAAATATCAGATTTTTTCATCATTTTTTTAGTATCAAATTGTGATTGATTTGGTGGAATTGTGTGCATATCCACCATTGAATAAGCAATGCAAGTGAGTATACCCTTTTTTGTCATCCTTAAATAAATAACTCGTTTTTTCATAGAAAAAGAAAAAGTTCTTTTTGATTAAAAAGATGAGGTTGTTTTTCGTTAAAAAAAATATATTCAAGTGATACCTTAAAAACGGTTTTCGGTTGTTTAGTTGCTTCCAGGAGGATAAAAAAAAGATTTCAATGAAGAACCCAATTACGATAAAAAAAAATGTCTTCATTTGTTTATAAAAAAACCTTTCAATCGATGAAAAATGTGAAATTCAATGACAAAGTGAAATTGAACCTGAAACTAAAGATAAATAAATCGATTTATTATTACTAAATGTCAAAAAGGTCATAATTGAAAAGTGCGATTCTCTGTTTGTGAATATGATTTGTGTGCCATTTGAAACGAAAACAGATAGTTTATCGAAAATGAGGAAACGAAAAAGAAGAAGAAGGAAAAATGTTGATTATGAAATAGTCTTGAATGACGTGATTCCTATATCTATCTCTGTTTCAAACAAATATACAAAACTATATCCACGAGTGAGCTAAAGAATAGTGTACTCATGTGTATTTGCAATAGTAAAACGGCACGTTCATCGTTTTTCGTTCGTTGGCGTAATATTGTATCACGATTAGATGATATGAACACCGTTCTGAATCACATATGATTTTCAGCTGAAAGAATCTACCGAATTGCACACATGATCGTCAAGCAAAAAAAAAATAAAATAAAACAAAAGCGATTTTTGTTTAGTTTAGTAAGTTCACGTTTTCGTTGATATGCCGTCTATTGCGTACGTCTATAAATCACACAAGCTAAATCGCACAAGCTATGTGACACATGCAAAATATTACTTTGTTCTTATTTTGTGCTCAAGTATCTACAAATTGTGCGTACAGAATGGGCACAGGCAGCCACACTTGACACAAATGATATGTATGTCTAACGACGAATTAGCCTACGTATAATGTACATTCGATATTTTTGTGTTGTTCGTAATGAAAATTTTGTTCAATTATTGTACGGACAAGTTTTTGTGGGCTTATTTTATTACGTGGCGTCCGAAATTCATAATGAAAAACGTGTTGACACGAGGCCAATTAATCGGAAATCAGGAAAAGAATTTTAAAGCACGAGCACTGCCCTTTGAATTTTTTTAATAGATTAAGGAGCATAGGCATAGTTCATTGAAGGTTGAGCCTACGATTATTATTATTTTTCGATACGCGATTCGAAACACGATTATAAGAGAGATTCTTTTTATTCGCTGTTAAAAATTGACGTAGTTTGTATGATTTAAAGCTTGAATGGCGCAATTGGGCTCAATTTTGTTTGGTGCTTGCAAACAAATTTCATTTTTTTTTCTACTGCCTAATAAATTTCAAAATCACATACATAGAAATCGCCTTCGAGAGAGAAAAAAAAAGCATCACATAACGTTGTTTTTGAAGTACGCATACAATGTCACAGCTGAATATATTAATTGTAAACACGAGCCAACCAATACATCCAAAGCGAAAAACATCAACACACACATACAGTCATTTACAAAGTGACAACAACAAAATCAAAACAAACATGTACGCATCTCGTTCGAAAGGTTCACTTGCTTGAGAATATACGCTGGTGAAGAAGAGAATCGACAAAGTGACAGGCTGTGAGCGTTCATTGCGCTGTATACAGTTTACACGCGCAGATATTGAAACCAATACAAAGTTGATAGCCGCAGTCAGCCATTGTATTGTATGTGTGTGTTACGAAAACATTGACAGTAGAGAAAAAAAAACGAACGAAAAACGCAAAAACCAAAACAAAGTTTCGGAAGAGAGTCACATACATTTAGTTTCATACTAGCAGTCTAATTCAGTTTTGTTGGTGATGTTTGTCTCTATTTGCGTTGCATGCGGTTGTGACGTGAGCGTTTGAATGTGATGGTTGTGGCCAGTGTATTTGTAATAAACCATAGCAGTTGTTGTTATTGAATAGTTGTACCATGTAAATGTGTGTATGTTCAAATCAACAACAAAAGAGCCGTGAGCCAGCAAATATGAGCACTAGACTTGAACAGTCAAACAGAATGAATCGAGCACACACAGTGTAGTGTTGTGAATCGCGTTTTATATTTGCACTTGAGAGTTGGTTACCATTTTTTTACATAATTTTTTTATAGATATATAGGGAGATATTTTGTACTTTAATTCGGTCTAAAATCGTTACTTGTTTTAGTTAATTGAAATTGTGTACAGAATTGTATTTAATTAATTTGCCAATTTAAAGAAAGATAGAGAAGAAGAAAAAGAAACACAAAAATAGTCGTATAAAGTTTTTTTTTTCAACATAGGTTTTTTTCGCTCGTTTCTATGCCAATATAATTTAAAGTTGGCAATTCTTCGGTAAACTCGATATTCTCACTAAAGTAAACACAAAGATTGAAATAGATAGTGAAAACAGTGTAAAAAAATTGTACGACGACGAAATATACATTTTAATTGAAAAAGAAGAAGAAGAAAATAGTTGATAATCATAAGAAGAAATCAAATTAATTTTCTCTTCACAATTATTGATGGCAAATGAGAAATGAAACAAGAAGTGTACGCAAAATAGAGTAATAAGTAACAAAGGATGCAAAAATCAAGACACAACCAATAATACAACTTAAAATCGAATCGTAAGTGCTATTCCAATTGAGCGTCATTTTATCCTCACTACCATATTATAACTTGATTTTTTTCTGATATAAATACGTACGACAAAACAAAATGCAATAAAAGACAGAGAGATTCAAAATGTATCTGATGAAATTCAGTTTCGTGATTACTTGTTGTGATTCACATCGCTTTAAGAAATGTCGTATCGTTTTCCAGCTGTTTTTTCCCGAATACACATTTTTTTCCCGGCTCATAGTAAATTTTGAAACGGCTGTTCATTTTATGACACGGTACTTTTCCATCGCATATGAATAAAATCAATCTCTTTCGAAAGAGAATGTTTACTATTTATGCAAATTTTCCGCATGTATGTATTTTTGTGTGATTTGAATATATTTGCCTTGTACAATACATCTCATCTCTTTCTCTCTATCAATTGAAATTTATCAGCTCCTAAACCCTTTCGATCAGAAGAATTTCAAATACAAACCATACTATGCTTCTCTTTCATTTCTGAACTAAATGTGTTTATTGTTTCCTTTCATATACCTCAAATTCAACGGGCAACTGAACCCACACACATACATTTCATAAACGTAAAACGAAATTACATCCGAACAAACAAATAGACAGATAAGCCAAGTCGGATTTTATTCTTTAACACATACGTTCTTTCGATATTCACACACGGGAGTGAAAAAAAAAATGAGGTTGTTTTTGGAACGAAACGACACAATACCGAAGAAAAAAAGAATATGACGAAGCAATATTAGAGGTCCGAATGCATCTCCCATAGAGAGAAAGAGCATTCAAATGAAGTAAAAGAGAAATAGAATGAGAACAAAAGAGAGAGGGAAAAACATACACGATGAATCAGTTATTATTCATTTGCAAATGCTAGAATCGTCGACGACATACGACAACAACAACAACTGCAATAGCAGCAGCAACCCAAATGCCAGTGTGTAACCGACACAGGTAAAGTGCTCTCTCTCACATTCATACAATGGCTATTGCTTGTTTATTGCTCTTTCGCCCGATTTCTTTGTTCTTAATGTGCATTTTGCGTTTATGTTGGAATATACACATTTTTTTTTTCGTGAAAAATTAATATCACAAATGGGCTATATTTGTTTTTGGAATTGTTGTTCCTTTTTGGTGTTGTTTTTGTTTTCTTTGGGACGTCAATGTATAGTCAAATTATTCGACGAAAAAAATATCGAAGAGAAAAAAATATTAAAACCCAAACAATTCGTTCCCAGAAACTAGGTAAAATAAGAGAATATTTAACAGTCTTTTTTTTTTCGAAATGGATCACAATGTTATAGAACCTAAGCCAGAAAAAGACAAAAAAGTAGTTTACATACTTGTATTCCTGTCTCTTTCTCGCACTCTGTCTCTGGCCATATTCATGTTGTACGTGTTGCATATAGAATATTTATTAATAATTTGCGCAAACATGTTCTCTCTCGATTAAGACAGAAATCGTCATGTTTTGGCATGTCTTCTCGTTATACGTTTTTTTGTATTCGACATTGCGTTTATTTTTCTCAGCTGGCTCCGTTTTTGCAGTTGTTTATTCGTTTCAACTGTGTGTTGTTTTTTTTCTGCTGTTGCTGCTGTTCAAGTGCAAAGCGGTGAATTATAATCTATACATTTTATTTGTATTGTATCCATATATTGTGGGCGCGCGCAAATATTTCCACGCAATGATTAACGTAACACAGACGAAAGACAACAAAGAGAATCTGTAAATGTCATTTTAGAGAAATTGAAATGAAAAAAATGTAAAATAAACATTTGGTTTTTAGTCACTTTTTTTTCTGCATATTTGCTATTTTTGGAGGAAGCGGGAAAAGCAATTGCGATGCCAAAAACAGTATCAAATTTTCTTCAGTAAAAACATTTTAATTGTATGAGCAAATAATAATAATTATAACGAGCAGAAAAAAAAAATAATTCCGCATCGATATACACCGAGTGTTAGCTGAAGAGGTTGATTTGAAATGAGTCAGTGTACGTGCGTGTTTGATTTATTCGTTTGAATTTTTATTTGTTTTCATTGTTCATTAGCTTGGATTTGTTTGCACTGACATAAAGGTCGATTGTGCAGAAAAAAAACCGTTGAGTTTATTTCATTCTTATGTGGGGTAGTCAAAATGTTCAGCCATATTTTTTCCAATTTTTTTTTCCATGGAATTGTTTGTTTTTTTTTTCTGAATTGCTCTTAAAGATGTGTTTACGGTATCAAAAGCGCACATGTGCGCATTGAAGAGCTGCAACGCAAACAATCGAGCCGATGTTTTGATTTTCGAAAGAAAGAAGGTTAAAATAGATAGCAAATGGCGAATTTTGTAAAAAATTAATATTCGTTTTGGTATTCGAGGTGATTGGAATAATTATGTCTTTTTATTTGCTTTATCTGTGTCATAGATATATTGATCGGCATTAACATACCGTTGAAAGAAGAAAATCAAATTCATTTTTTTTTGCTTTTTAGTTCGCCAAATTTTGATTTCAGCTGTTGTAAACTAGTATGTAGATTTCATCATCTGCTTTGTCCGGTCCTTTGTTTGAGAAATAGAGAGTCACATATGAATAACAAGCAAATAATGTATGGCAATGAGAGAAAAAGAGAGCGAGAATCGATAAAACCATTTCTGGCTTTCAACACGCGCGCAAAATTTATAAATACAGCTGCTTATGTGATTGTTATTATGGTTGATTCCCAAACGCGATTTTCCGATATACAATTAACACACAGTGACGCACAGTTTGTTGCTCTGCTATGCGTATGGCGTTTGTTGCTCAGCAATGGAATTGTATGCGTATATATGTGATACACATCTACGCATCATCGTGCGAAATCCGCGTATAGTTTTCGTTGAATGTCGAACCAAGCAATCTTATGAACGAACGAAAAATATAAATGTGGAAAATAGGTTCTATCTTCAACCTGCGGCTGGCTTCTCTTGTAAGACTAAGAATTACTTTGCTACGTCCAAGACCAACACAATTACACGCGTACGCATTTTTTTAAACGTTGAGTTTTGTTTGCTTTGTCCTTGGTGTGTAGAACCATCGATTCCACTCGTGTGTGCTTATGGAATTTCAAGCCAAATATTTCTGACAAACACGAAATTTATAAGCAAAAGAGCGATTATATGAAAATCAAACGAATATGCGTCGTTTTTTTATTTCACGCCTAAGTGAGAACACACGGGAAGAAACTTAGGCACGTTTTTTGAGAAATAAATAAAATAAACTGCCACAATCATAATGAGAGAACCCGTATTCCATTGTTTCTATGGCGGAATTCGGAAATAACATTTGTATTTATTTTTCATTTTGAAGTTTGTAATATTTTATTTGTTATCTCCGGTTCTATAGAGGCCATTCGAAAGCAACAAAAAGGTTCGATTTAATTACATCGATTTTGTTTTGTGTATTTAAACAAATGAATAAATTTATTGATTATTATAAAATGGAATTTATACCAAAAGCACTGAACGACTTGCATAACTGCATGGAAATATTGATAAAGTTTGTAAGGTTCTTTTTTTGCGCTCCGTATCAACAATTAGTTCAACATTCACACAACTGAACAAAACGACTAAAAAAAATGAACGCATTGCACATTTATCATCCAGTTCTGCAAATAGATTAATATATTAAGTTCAAAAAGACAAGTCGTCTGACTCTTTGTGTGCGCTCATTAAATATAGAACAAAATTTGAAAACAATGTTATGTCAATCGTATGTGATTGTATCCGATATTTTTATTCCGTTTTCTCCATTTTTTTTAAATATTTGTTCCAATGCATGTTTGATTACACCGCCGAATGCATTGAACCAATCGTATGTTACGAATAGATAAATGACCTCATCTAAAGTCAAATCGACCATTTATACGAACGCACTCAATGGATTGTTTGACTTACATAATCAAAACTACCGATCGATTTCCACGTATATTAATCATTTTTATTTTATTGTTTTTATTTTCCGTTTCTTTTTCTTTTGCAGCTAGTGCAATTGTAACGAGTGCAACAACTACGGCAATACATTAAATCTAAGAGGGAACATATATACGAGGAGCCCCCCAAAGACCAATCATCATCATCATCAGCCTGCAACAAAAACACTTACACAAAAACTCACCCACTTGAACTCTCCCTCAAACATATGCAAATAATCTCAACGAATAATATACGGAAAAAAATAAAAATCCATTCGCATAACTTCACACACTGAATTGAAAACGGTCAATGTGTGCAGACTGCGCGAAATCGAACACACAAGTGCAAGTGAAACGCACAGTGCATTAATATTTATTGCATTCGTTTAACATATATAGATGTTATGTATTAAAAAAAAATCCGCCAAAACCCAAATCGTAAATTACAAACAAACAAAAAAGAACAAAAAGCAAATGCGTGAATAATAACAAATCATAAACGATTAATAATAAAAGTGAAGAAAAATTAAAAGAAAAACGCGGGCGGCAAAAAATAGAAAACAAATAAAAAAGAAAAAAAATCAATTTTAGTAGTAGATAAATATTTATACGTGTTCATGTTGAGTGCGGTAATTGTTCATTGAATAACAACGTGATAGATTGATAGAGTATTTGATTTTCTATAATTTCAATTTTTTTTTTTTGTACCACTGTATGTGTATTTTTGTGTGTAAGTTAGTCTCTGTTTCGAATTGAAATTGCTGTTAAACGAAGTGAAACAGAAAATCAAATTGCGAATTAAATGGACGTACAAAAATAGTTGAACAAAACGAAGAAAACTATTGAATTTAAAGCCGGCGTCGCAATAAACGAACGACGAGGACAAAATCTAAATATCACGAAAGAAGACGCTGCAAAGAAAGAAAGAGAAAAAAAAACACAAGAACAACACACAAAACGAAGAACGATATTACATTTATTGATGATTAATTTTGCCTGCTTAGGATTTTTAAATACGACGCACAACAATTGAACGAGCGACCGAGTTCAAATGATCGGATTAACAAACAGCGAGTCTATGTGAATGAAGTAAACAAACAAAACGCGCGCGCGCATTAGTAACAAAACTAACAACATCATTGTAAACGAGTAGTACACACGGCCCCGGCGGTGCAAATACTGATTCGGCAATAATAGATAAGATAACGCAAAAAACAACTGCAATCATTCGTGTTACCGAATGCACCAAAGCAATAAACGCTAAGATTTTTTTTTTGTTCATTGATTTGAATCTGTACTTGTGTACGAAAACAAAAGAAAATTCACATTTTTCGGCCATTGCCAACGTCAATCTCATCAACATTCATTTGAATTGACTACGGACCACGAACAACTGGAACAAGGCGGCACATTTGGTCTGAACACACGCTGTCAAAATGGTGTTATACATATTTCACGTGAACAGCGGCACAATGCTGACGTTCGACATGGAAATGGCACTACAAACGTAAGTTTCAATTATCAATAATTAAATTTACGATCCATTTATATATTTCTCAATTGAATTCAACTGGATTGTACGTCTAACGACACAAAACTGTGCAAATATGAACGAAGCAAAAATAGCATATATTCTAACTTAATATTAACGCAATTGAAATCCATTTTACAAACACTAAATTGTTCTTGACGATGAAAGAGAAAGAGAGGCAATTCTGTTTGATGTGTGCCTTACTGATATCAATTCTTACTCGCAACAATTTTTACGTCAAAAATCATAATAAAAAAAAAAAATGCGGTGGCGAACGAAGGCAGAAAGATCAACTAAAGTAGTAAAGAAGAGAAGAAAAAAAGGAATTATGGCTACATTAAATACACAAGTAATTTGTAGTATAGTCATTCAAGTTGGAATGATAAAAATAGTCGCGCAAAAAGCTACACACAAACACGAAATGCAGTGGTTCGTTCGTATATTCCGACATTGCAATTACGTTCAAGTGAACTTACATGCTTTTTAAATTCAAACAAACATGCTTTTTGTTTACAGCTTTAGAATATCGGCGAAATAAAACAAAAATACAAGCAATAAAGACAACTTCGACATCAATGGCAGCAACAAAGTAAAGTGAAAAATAACAGACATAAATCGATAGAAAACAATTTGAAAATGCTACTAACAATTTGATTGCGAATTGAATTGGTGATGAAGAAAAATGGTTGTTTTTCAATTTCCAGTGGCGAAGTGACAATCGATAAGTATCCCTTCGATGTCATATACTATTCAATATAATCCCTATAGCTCATTATCCATTCGGCCGTTGTTGCCACACATTGATTTTCTTGTCATGTAATTTGAACCCAATTCAAATGACTTTATCTTTTTTTTTCCATTCGCTGTGACTGCCATTTACAGAGTCGGATTGTCTACGGTTGTATTAAAACTTTGCACAGTGCATATACTAAATTCGCTTAACGCATACTATATTTGCAATTGTACAACTTTAATATATTCAACATTTTCATGGGGTTTTCCAAATGTACCACCAATTATCGACGTCATTCTCAACTGGCACTATAATCTTATTAATCATTTTATATTCACGTTATACGACATCGACACAGAAAAAAAAAGTTCAGTCGAGACCGAACAAACACAGCAAATAGAATTGAACATAAGAAAATACAGAGAGACAAAAAAGACAGCAATTTTACATTTACATGATACCGTTAACGCTTAATAACAGTCGTTGTATTGAACTTTGACTCATTTCATTGGAATTGATGCAAAACCAAATTGTATTTGACGTTGTTTCTTCGATAAAAATAGAAATTTCGTTCTATGGACGAGGACGAAAGGAGAAAGTATTTGTCTGGCCGAGACAGTGGCGTCATTTTGGGGCTCATTCAGTTTGAAAGAATTAAAGTGACGGTAACGATATACAATTATGGACATTTACATTGCTTATGAAATTTCCATGAAGTGGCTTTGTTATTTTTGCATTCGAATGTGACATTTTTATTTGTTTTGATCGTTTCGTTTCGTCTACAGCCGATGGTTGTTTATTTTTTTGTCTTGAAAGTTTCGACAGGGTTGAAAGCTGAAAGTCACACATTAAGTATTCACTTACACACTGAACGTCAATATATCATGCCGCACACATTAAAACAGTCTTTTTTTTCGCAAAATCAGATACCGTTTTCATTTCGATGCGTAATGTTTCAACGATTTCTCGATACTCACACAACTGTAACGTTGTTGTTGTTATTCGTTCCGTGTATGTGAAGGCATTCAACTCAGCCCATTCTTTTCTATATAAAAATGCGTATTTTATTTTTCAGTCTATTCGAATTGTCTGCTATTCGAAGTACAAAACACGCGAGAGAAAAACGAATTAAATTGTTTTATTCGTTTGACATAGTTTTTCGTTATTGCGTCTTTTGCACGGTTTCGTGTGCGCCTGCAAATATTATTAAATAAATGACGGTGCAATTGATTATTATTTTGTACCCCCCATTGCTATTACATATTGTGATCCACCACCACCACCACCATCCCATATTTTACTCCGCCAATGTTTATTAATGAACACGACGGAGAAATAAACATCGTGTAAAAGACTAAACAAAAACAAATTGCGCGACAAACACACGAGCAATGCTTTGACTGCGCATCATGCTCCCTTCGAAGTAACTCTGCTGTAGCATTTCTTTCAGTATAACAACGATGTGTGCACCCGTGTAAAATGTCTTTACATCTTTGTCTGGCTGGGTGCATATGCCCCATCTATCTGTTCAATGGCTTTCCAAACGCTTCAAAACCATGGCCAAAATAAATGAAGCGAAAATGAAAAAAATAATATATATCGTATTCAACCTGATGTATTTACTATTTACATGAGAGTGTATATGTCTAAGGTCGTTCAACTGGCTTCACAACAACAACAGACGCTTTTCAATACACTTTAAATCAACACCGAACACCACACACTTTCCTAACGTTCACTTCGTCATTCACAACATGTATACAGTATATAGTTCGAATGTCATTGTGGTTCCCATTCATGAGAGAAGTGGAGAAATGAAAGTGCAACATGGAAACCTTTTGTGGATACAGTACAACACAAATGCATCGAGCTATATGCACTTTTTCCAATATTTGCTTTGAGCTTTTCATGCTGTTAAAACAAACCGAAATCAATTTTCTTCACAGAGAGCGAGTGAGCGAACGAACATAAGAGAGAGAGAGAGAGAGAGAGAGAGAGAGAGAGAGAGAGAAGGAAATTCACAGAAAATAGAAATGAATGAAGAGTCGCACTGTTTATTTTTCGTTATTTTCAGAAAAATTCACATTTCTTGTTGCTAACGATTCACTTCGAACGCAGTTCAATAGACTTCGTATTTGACACTTGCCCATTACAAACTCGTACCAATTCCCGAAACGAAATATTTCACGCTTTGTTCCACCAAATAAAGACGGTTATTACATACTCTCCTTAACAAGAGTGTGTGTATGTATAAATAGCTTTATTTCGATGCCTGGTAGTCAAGAGTCGATTGAGTGTTATGAAAAGTCATCGAAATAAACACCGTGAATAATAATGTGGCAATTACACAAAATGAAATAAACCGCATGTTTTGAAATGAAAAAGAAATAAAAAATGTCTATATAAAACTAAATGCGTTGTTACTTCAGCCATTTGTAAATGATCCAATGCTATTTATTTGACGGAGCGTATCATCAGACGAATGGCAAATTGTCGATACATAAAAAACGACGTCATCGTCTTAAAATTCATTCGTTCTCTATATAAAGGAACAAAGAGATCGCTTGAAATGGCGGACGAGACAAACAAAAAATTGTGTTGAATAAATTTGTTGCAGTTTATTATAGTGTAATGATCAAATCAAGCCGACAGAATAATGAAATCAAGTGGCATTGACTGTGCGACCACACCAGTGAAATTGGAGAAATTAATGGACATCTAAAATTTTATGTCATTTCACTTTGGCCATAGGAAGACCATATAAAACGGTCAATTAACTAAATTCACACCATATGATTGTGCACACTAGAAATCGAGAACGCAAAAAAAACAACGGCGAAAAAAAACTATATATACCAGGAAATGGTATTGGCAAAGCATATGTGTACGGCATGTGCAATTTATTCTATTAGCATACATTCGCTTCAACATTCAGCTGAGACAGATGCAACAAAAATAAAATAACAACTATAAAAGTTATTATACCGTTGAATGTGTGTGCATTCTCTCATTCACTTGCAACATAATAGAACACATAACGCTCGCACCACTGCCAGCCATAACTTAAAATTTATTGTTTTATTTACATGACAACCTCTTCTAGTTTTTCTTACCTAAATGCTTTTGTTCCAAATCGGAAGCTGAGAACGGCAAAGAAATTAAAAACCAAGTCAAAACATAGCCAACGTAATCGTGAGCTTGTGTATGTATGTGGCCATGTACACCAGAACAACGAAAAAAAAGAGTCGAAGGTTTTTGCTATTTTGTGTTCTTATTAATGAGTGTGTTGTTGTTATAGTTTCGTTATTATGCGGCGAGAGTAAAATCTAAACAAAGCAAAGTAATTTGGTGCTGCGCACATTAAAACTAACACACTTAAATGGTAACGATGTGCCGTATTATTTCTAATTCTCGATGTTTGACATTGATTTCCATGTGAATTCGAATATTTTTTTGTTCAGGCCGACTAAAGCAAGTCAGTCATTTGTATATATGGGTGGGTTACTTGTTAAAAAGGTTTATAGTTTTATCACAAACAATCATATTGAGAGCGAAACTGAAATTGAAACTTAGCAAAAACGAATGAACAATAGCAGAATACTAATTAAAGCGAGAGAGAGAGAAAGAGAGGAAAAAAAGAAACTGTGCTTACAAACTTGGTGTTGCGACTTCATTTACGGTAAAATGTGTCAATTTGTCGGATACTTTTTATTTCTATTTTTTTGTGTGTGTGTGCGCGCATTTGACGCTATACAAATTATTGCTGCTGCTTCACTTGGAACACACGCAACTCACTCAAACGGAAATTATGCTTAACAAACAATAACAACAGCTATCAATCTAATAATTTATTTGTGCAATGTGTATGTCGCGCACACGATATTTGTTTCATATTTATTTTCAAAGTATGAACAATTTATATCCATGTTCTCTTCGTTGGTATCATCACCATTTCTGTAATTGGTGCTGCTGCTGATTGTGTAGAAAGTCAATAAGCGTAAATGATTACATTTTGTGAAAATGCAATTTGTATAAACGATTCAGCAATGTGAGGCAAATCGAATAAACTTCGATCAATTTGTTTCATGAATAATTTTCATTTCATTTATTGAGAAATGCAAGCGATTACGTGTATTTGCGTGAATTCACATGAATTTACACATTCTAATCTTGAGATAGAAATCAATGCGCATTCGTTAGATGAAAAATAACCATCAAGCAATTTTAATTATAAATTTTTCCATTGATAACTTGAGCACTTTTTAACTTTAATATTTTCAATGTATTTTTGTTTACAGGGTTCAAAATCTTAAAGAGACAATCGACCGATTGTATTCAATACCATCTACAAAACAAGTCCTAATGATTAGCGGCGGTGAGGTATTAAATCCAATGTCGCGTGTATGCAGCTATCCATCTGGTACCGATGAAAATCCTATTTATATGTTTTGCACATATTTCGATAGTTCAAAATTAACGCAGCCATGGCCAAGCGAGTGTCGTAAGTAACCTGTTTGTCATTTCAATTAATAAGCTATTTTGTTGTTGTTGTTTCGTTGTTGTTCTATTCTATCGCTCATAACTTTATATCATCCATATTTTCTTTGTTGTATATGCGGTCGATAGGGAGTAGCGTGCATAAAATCACATACACCAACTTAATCGATTTTATTTTAAAATAAATCCCCAATTGAGATCAGCTTAATGTCAAGTGGGTTTGTTCTGGCGTTTTTTTCGCTTTGTACTACAGATTATGTCGTGTCGTTGTTTCAGATTTAGATAATTCAATTTATATTTCATTGTTAATGAGACCCAATTAGTATGTCATATATATAAAAAAAGTCACAAATGAGTTTATGAAGAATTTCATTTATTCCATTTCCGATATACGTTCTTTGTCATAAATAAGTTTTTTTTAAATTGAGATGACCATCTTTTTTTAAAATTGAGATGACAACGTTTTTTAGGTGATCATCATGTGCATTTTATTCTTTGACCTAAAAATAATTTCAATGGACAATCAGATAAATAGAATTCGTTGGTCATTCAAAAGTTTCATGAACTTTTCCAATGATGCTATATCATTATTTACTCACTTTCTACAATCGGTTGAGATAGCGAGAGAAAAAAAACATATATAAATATATATAGTTGAGCGTTGCACACAATGTATTTGCATTGCAAAATAATAATAATCATTGTCTAGGGGGTAGACACGAATTATAAAACTTTGAATCATGTGAATCACAGTGAATCAAATGAATCATTCAAATGTCAAATAAGCATCACTTTTGGTTTTACTAACAAGATCGTTCAACAAATTCTAAATATTATTTTTTCATCTATTTCGTGTTTTTCTAGTAAATTCCAAATAAAATCAACCATAATGAGATAATACATTTAAAAAAACGTCAAGAAATCATTTTTTCGAAGACAAATACTTTTAATTGTTCAATAAATATTTCTTGTATGACACATAAATGACATTTCAAATGTCATCTAAACAATGTGAATCTTTTGAATCACAGTGAATCAAATGAATCATGTCTACCCCCTAGATCATTGTAATGCTCTTTCAAGATCATGCCGAATGTAAATTAACCGATATGCAGGCTCGCGCATTCGCGATATCGTAAAGCAAATAAAAACAAAAATAGCGCACGTTGACAATACAAAACGCTCAAAATACACAGACATAATATAAACACAATGCGTATTATTGCCTGGAACAGGAGATAATTCACGGAATCGAATCACAGAAGCATTACCATAAATGCCATATCATTGTCTATATTTCATTCTAAGCGTATTATATTTTGTTGCATGTAGACAGACAGTTAATGCCATCAAATCTCGTTCGCTGTTGTCCTACTTATTTTTTTTTGTTTTTTTGATTGCCCATCCATATTTTATAAAAGTGTTTATAAAATTGAAAAAACAAAAAAATATCATCATAGCGCCAAACAGATGTGTTCAACATTGGAAACAAAAAAGTAAGAAAGAGATGTTATTCATTTCGATTGTTTACGAATGGACAAAAAGGTTGACAATTCATTTTTTATGGATTTTTTTTTTTATTTCGTTCGACCAAAAATAATAATCATTGTGTACATATGTAGAATGTTTTGGTAGATAATGATATTATATAAAATTTATACGTATATGGCAAGACTGTAAGGTTATAAATGCTTATGTTTATACCTTTGATATCGATGAAGAAATTTCAAGTGTATTGACAGATAAAAACAGAAGTCGGTAAACAACATTTATATTCTAATCGATATTTACATTGTAAATGCATGGATGAAAAATAAACACATATTGCCAATGGCATGATAAATCGGTGACAATTGACCGGTATATTCTAATGAAAAGAAACAACAGCTCATATATTATGTCTCTGAGTGCAGAACATCGAGTTGATACATGATTCAAATGTAATTTGATAAATAATAAGCATAGACTAGTTTAAAACGAGACACACTTGTTTCATCACAATCTTGGTCTCTTTTATATCGCACCGATAGATATATAGTCGGATAGTGCATTGCATTTTTTTCTTCTTCTTCTTCTTCTCTGTTTTTCGCAATCGGACAAATAGATTCCCATATTACGATAAAACTTTTTATTCGACTTATTGGCTGCAATTTTTCACGCCAATTTATGCATCTAATGACTGTGCTCATAACCCTACTTATAAAATAACACAAATATACATATAAATCGATTAATTGACCAATTAAAATACATAGTGCACTAGAAAAAATGTTGAATTTAATTAGCACTCACACTAATTTAAGCACATTGTTTTTGTTTTTAATTTCAACGTTTTCTTCCCTTTGGCATTTTCTCTCATTCTTTGTTCCTTTTTTTTTATTCATATTTTTCAGGCATTAAATACGAAGACGAGGTGAGCAAATGTTTAAAGATGCCAGCTGAATATAATACCGTTGTGATTCGAGCGAAATTAGCTCAAAAAATGTACGATAGTGCCACCAAAGAGATAAAAGAATGCGAAAGACATGTGTTTGATCAGCATTTACAACAACAAGGTTGGGCCGCTGTTATGGCAAATCTAGAAGATCTAACAAATGAATTCAAACAACGTAGTCAAATGATATTAAATACAATCAACGACTATCTGGAAAAGCGGCCAAAATATTTGGATTTATTAAATTCATTTCCGGCGGATCTAGTTGAATTGTCAACGGTGCCCATTTTAAGTGAATTGTTGCCGTGTGCACAACACGATTTTCATGGATTCGATGAGATTTTCCATGATACCGTCTCGTATACGGGATCAACGAGTGCCGATAGTGGAACAAGTGTCGGTGGCAGCAGTAGCAATAGTCGAAATCGTGAATCACTTAGCGGATGTGACAGTGGAGGTGTTGGCGATTCATCTAGTCAAACACAAGGACAAATAGATACAGTTATTTCAACTGATAAAACATCAGCAGCAGCAGCAGCAGCAGCAACAACAACAACAACAATACAAGACAAAACATCCGTAGATTCACACAATAACGAAGCGCCGAAAAGCCGAACACTTACACTTTTACAATGGATTTCATCGAAAGAAAATCACAAAGCATTAGACGAAATGGCCAAACATTGTGGAAAGGTTCTAACGAAATTCGATGAAAATTCCATTCAAAAAGTTAAAGAAGGCATCAAACGAACCATAGATATTGCCGAACAGGTAATTATTGATAGTTTGGTCAGTGGACTTTTTTTATTATTTTTCTTTTTAATTTTTTTATCGACAAACTTCTCGATTGAAATGAAATTTAATGGATATTTTGTATGTGGTTACAGGAAAGTGTACGTGAAGTTGGTGGCTTAACAAAACGACTGGAATTACTCGATACGACGATGTGTGAAGCTCGTAAATTGGTTCAGGATCAAAAGGAACTGTCAACGGCATTTCAACAGAATCAAACACGTGCCAATCATTTGGGCGACGCATCAATTCTACCCGATCTCTGCTTATCTCATTCCAATCAATTGAGCGTTATGCTTCTGAATCACAATAAACTTTTAGATTTTGAAAAGCGAATTTTTAAAGCGAAAGAAGAATTGGCCGAAAATTTGAACAAACGCTTGGATTATGTGGCCAAAATTGAGAATTCAATCAGTGATTTGGATTGCAATTTACTGTTACACCATGAAAATTTCAAACGATTGAAAAATCATATGATGATTATTGAACAAATTCATGAAGCACCAACCACCTATGTAACGGCTGTGACTGAAATTGTACGCCGCAAACTATTTTCAGATGCTATGCTTAAAGTAAGTTAATAAACTGGTTTGCTACGATTCGTAATTGGATTTGTAACGTTTTTCTTTTTTTTTTGAAAATTTTCTAGTGGGCTGCTGAGCTTTCATCAAATATGTTTGTCATTCATGATGAAGAACGTTCACGTCGAGAAGAATTTGAAAATACATTCGATCAACATTTTTTAAATGCATTATTTTTGGGTCTCGAAGATGAACCACCAACGTTTGCAACACAAGCACCAGCCATATTTGACAATCGGTTACCTAATTTGACCAAAGCAGGTTAGCATTTTTACCAGAGACTATTTTTGAGGAATAAATCAGAGACTATTCAATCCGATGCCGACCGATGCCGACCGATGCCGACCGACGCCGAGATTATTAAATCCGATACCGACCGTTTGCCGACCATCTTTTTTCGATGCTCGAAAATCGAACAAAATTTAATACAAAATGAGATAGAATTGAGAAAAAAATGACAATTGATAAAAAATCCATTCAATTTTTCAAAAAGTCGCGAACTCGGACAAAACTCGCATGGCGAAATCATTCCGACGCCGACCGTTTTCCGGGCATCTTGGGTTCGGTCGGAGTTGGCGGTCGGTAGGCGTCGGAGCTCGGTCGGAGTTGCGAACACTGTTTAAAACACAGATTTAACATCTGGGGAGCTTGAGAAATTGGGCCAAAAGATTAATATTATTATTTTAGATATTTTTTTAACTGTTAATATTTTGCTCAACAGTGCTTCTCCAGTTCCTCTGAAAAACAGTCCTCAATTCTTACAAACTTGTTTTTTTTATTTAATTGATCACACATTAATGACAAATATAATTTGTTTGCAGATTTACAATATCTGAAGGAAGCCATTCCAGATATAGCTTCAAAAATAGAATTGCCTGATTTGAAGTTTGCGTTAGACTTTTTTTCCACACGCTATGGTAGCAGCAAAGACTCGTTAATGGACAAAAAAAGTACCGACGATGTCAAATTGATAGCAAATAAATTGTTAGATATTCGCACCTTCAAAGAGTATGTTACAAGCTCAACAATAATGTGTCTTATGCCATAATTTTATATTTTTTTTTTTATTTATTTAATTTTCCTATTATAGTGGTTGTGAATCGGAAACGGATACCGAAGAATTTGAAAAAGTTGGCCAAAGTCCGATCGATCGACGAAAATTGGCTGATGGCAGAAGTGAAACTGTCTCAAAACCCGAATCAGTTGAAATGGCCACATCCACTAACCAAGTTGAAACAGTATCCATAGAAACATTGACAGAGGTTAGTTTTGACATTTTTAATTTCACATTTCGATTTTATTGGAATTTATTTAATCAATTTTTCTAGGATAATGCTGGAACAGCGCAGATTGAAATAGAACGTTTAAAAACACTTCTCGTTGCGATGGCACAAATATCACGTAACTCAATCGAATTACTACGAAAGCAACTGGTTGAGCTCCGTGATGGAGTAAACTGTGATAAGAACGATGTAGCTGTTGAGTTTAAAAAGATCGAAACGATGTGGTCAAATCTGAAAGAAGGAACTGAAACGAATGAACGTGAGATCATCAATCGTTTGACGGTAGATCATGAATTGGAATTAACTGACGTACGAAAACTATTGACAATGAAAACGGACGAAGTGGTCGATTTGAAGGCAGAGAATTCAAAACTTTTGGAAAAATTGGCAAACAGTGAATTGGAAACGGAAACATCAAAAACACGTAGTTCGAATGAAATTGATGCACTCAAGGCGCGCATTGCACAACTCGAAGATCGGGTTAAGGGTCACGAAACTGAAAAAACAAAGGCTGTGAATGAAATAAAAGATAGACTGATTCGTGAGCATAAAACCGAAATTGAGTCGTTGCGATGCCGTTATAAGCTGATGAAAAATGTCGATCGAACACCATCCGATACAAGTCTCGAACGTGTCGAACGTCCTGAGCTTCAAGCCTGCTCACCGACATCTAGTCAGAGCTTGTATCGTCGAATCTTAGATGAAAAAGAACGACAATTGGACGCAGCCAATTCACAGGTCGATGTGTTGAGCAAACAAAATGATGAACTTAAACGCACCATACAAAATTTAACCGAAGGTGAAACACTCGAGAGCGTCGATCAAATGAAAATTCAAATCGATACATTGCAAAAGGAAAAATACAAATTACGTCAGAAATTGCACTATGAACGATCGAAGAATATCGATTTGGTTCCAGCTGGAGCGTAAGTTAACAATTAAAATCACAATTTTCGGAACTTTGTTTTAAATTTATTTATTTTTTGTACAGATCAACAAGCGATCCAGCATCATCAACTCTAACGAAATCATTATATCGTGCTCGTTTATGCACAAAGCATTGCATCTCAGTTAGCTTATGTGAAGTCGGTGTAAATGTGCTTATCATATTTAACGAACAACTGTCTCGATTTGTCATTGTACAAGTGAGTTTTCAATCCTTCGATTTTATTCAATTTTCTGAGTTTTAGTAAATGAACAAAAATACTAATGTATGTAATTTTTTTTCTATTTAGGATTCACCAATCATTCATTTCTTAGAGGAAGATAGTCATACATTCTTCAATCTTCCTGTGCCAACACGAAACGAGGAAAAGTTTGAAAATGTTCAAAAAGCACCATACTATATTGGTGTGGTCACTGAAAAACAATTCTGTTTGGTTAAACGCGAAGGAACGCGCTATCGTGTACCAATCGGCACTCGATTCTATCGAATAAAGGTGCGACCATTGCCACCAAATAGTCGTACCAGTTCCATATCGGAGAATGAACAAGGCACACAAAGTGCTCGTAAAAGTTCCGTATCCGAATCGATCGCACCAAGTTCATCACAAGACACAGTAGCTGCAGCTGCCGCCGCATTGAGCACATCGAAAATTACCACTGATTGTGAGAAAATTACTTGTTATTTTATTGAATAATTATTTATTGAATCGTAACTAAAAACTATTTTTTCTTCTAGTCTGTCGCCCAAATCCACCGGTAGTTCGTTCGTTGAGTGCTCAGTTCACCGATTCGTTTGCACAAACTGAATCGACCGATGTTGCTATCACCGAAACAACGGAAATTCCAAAAATTGTAGAAAAGGATATGGTGGACTCAGGTGTGGTGGACAAAGGTGAACGGATCAGCCCAAGTGGTTCTGTGTCAACATCATTTGTTGGACGTTTACGTTATGCAAGCGTTGGAGAAGATGAAGCAATCATCGTTGACAACGTTGACAATGTACCATCATCACAAGAGGTATGCGTCTAATGTCATCGGTGTTTGTTTCTTGTTTTGATCTGCAATGTTGAAAAACATACTCACAAAAATTCAAAAAAAAAGTGCTTAACTGTGTTGTTTGTCACATCTCCCCATTCCTTTTACACCACCCCCCACTGTTGGCTTATTCTACTTCCTGCAAATGTGTTTTTTCTCCAAATTTACTTGCTGATTGTTCATACACATACAAAATGATCATTTTATGCATAACACTCTAAACAAAATCACTACTTACTTATTCTAATTGAAAATCGAAACAAAACCGAACCAAATAAACAAACAAAAATCAATAAAAATCCACATCCATATGTATAAATTTGTAGGAAACGGCCACAAACTTGATTGAAATAACTGATGAATTTGGCACGGATGGTGATCAAGATGAATCCGATGAGTATCGTTCGCTTGACGCAAGAAGCGATGATGTCGAACCGATTAGTTAGTTAAAAATTTTCGTCACCATCGCATCATATTTATCGACGTCCTGGTTTTTACGCGAATGAGACATGTTATACATATTATTGCATTAAAAATCAACCACATCCGATGACATTTACAAAACTCTGGACTGAATCAAAAATAATCGAGTAAATGTTAATATAAAAAGTGAGTTGCACCGAAGAAAAACAACCGGATTGTCAGAATGAATTTAATTGTAAAAGATTATTGAATCTAAATGGATTTCATTCCAAAATCGCATAGTATTTAAGGATTAATTAATTTAAACATAGCAAACAACAACAAACGTGATGAAAAAAAAAGAAAATCAAAAAAGATAAAATACTTTTATCAGTTGACATTAAGTTGAATCTTTAAAGATTGATCTTAAAAAGAAGATATTCGCAGTTGTATCAATTATTGGACCCAAAAAAAAGAAGAAAAGAAAAAAAATATTTGTATCTCCATTAGTTACAATCGCTTATATTTAACTTTTCAATATAACTAAATTTATATTTGTAATAATTTTTTTTAAATTTCTTCGCACAAACGAGTAAGAGAAAAATTCGCAGAATTATAGGCGATATGTCTCATTAGAATTGAACTCTTAAAATTTGGATTTTTTTGACAAACAAACAAATAAATTCAACTCAATAAAATGACAAAAAAAAATAAAAAAAAAACATACAACAGATTATTTCAATCAGTTAATTTTTTTTTTCTCTTTTTCTCGCTAAACATTCACTTTTCATTTCAGGATGCCTTGCTTTCTCTTTGAAATATAACACAGTAAACATTTCATAAAACACCGGCATGTTAATTCATTCATTTCAGACCTTTTGAGTATATGACAATTTGGGTTGCATGATTTTTCTCAACTTTCATATCATCAATTTTCGATCTGACCTTCTTAATCATTTGTGTTGTGCTTTGTCTTTGGTACACCCAATTGTTTTGTGTTTCTTTTTCATGGCTTTTTTCTACTTACATTTTTATGTGGTATTTTGTGGTTTCTTTTAGTTGCTAATAGGCGTATAAATATATACCCATAAACAAATAGTTCCAACTATATTTTGGTCCACCATTTGAACTTCGAAGAAAATGAAAAATAAAAAATAAAAAAACAAAGAGAAAAAAAAACGTTTGTGCTCTGCTTTTCACAGAATTGGATCGTCGAGGCAGGAAGCGGCGGCATTGGATTTTTTACATTAATCGAACCACTCATAACACCACTACAAAATTTATTGGAGAAATAAAGTATACACATGCTATAAGATCTGTAGCTGATTACATCAATGTGAGTGTCATCTTCAGCGCAACAATTGTTCGTCATAATTTTAGTGAGTTAAAAAATATGTGTTGTGTGTGTGCGCCACTTTTTATATCCTTCATATGTTTTGCGATATTTGGCTTTATGCAAACGAAATTACCCATTTTTAATCGAAAAAAAAAGTATCATAAAAATGTTGGGCGTCTTTGAAAAAAGAAAAAACGAAAATAAACCAAATCGTTACTGTTTGATATTTTTCACACACACTGTTAAAATTGTTCTCGCGTGATTTTTTTTTCTGTTAAAACTGTTGAAATATAGAGATTAGTATATGCACCAAGAAATAAAATTGAATGTTATTAGTTATTTTCTTTTTAAGTATTTTATCGTCGAAAAAAAGAATTGATAAAACAATATTTAAACTTCAATCTGAAAAATCTGCTTTTTTAACATAGATTTGGGTATGTGTAAATAAAATATCAATAGTAAACATAATTGGGCGTTTGTCAAAATAATGAGCAGATTTTATTTGAATTTTATTAAATTTGATGAATTGTATCATAAATTAAATATTATAATATCCATTGGGTCAATGGATACATTTTGATACGTAATCTCATTAATGCAGAAAATACTTGGTTTTTAGGATAAATCTTGTTCTTTTCTCAAAACTGTTCTTTTTTTCTCATTCGAAAAAAAGTGATTTTTGAATCAAATACGAATGAATACAGACCGCAAATGGTAAAAAAGCGCATTAGTTGATTGCATTAGCGTGATTAGTTGTTAAGTTTTTGCAGTTAAGTCGCTTATTATATTATTATTGAAAATAATAAGGAGAAAATGATAAGAAAAAATATGTTTTACTTAAGGTATGTTAAATTTAACGCAATCATTTTCATAAAAAAATACAAAAAAAAAATCATTTTCACATTTTCTTATCTTACAATATGTATGACAAATTTAAAATAAAAAATACGCCTAATAAAGAAGTTTGCCAAAAAAATCCCTACACAAAGCTTACATATTTTGCCACGCTTATTAATCAAAGGTGTTAGTTTCTGCGTTAGGGACTTTGGAAGCTGGAAATCTTCTTTCTTCTTGTATACAGACTAAGTCAAGCCCACAAATAATATGTAAAATCTCAAAGAGAGCAAATCTTGTAAAATAAATAAAATAAAAAATATTTAACGAAACGTTTTTTTTTTCTCATAACATTAGACTATTTATGGACATACACAGGGGCGTATCCATAATTTCATGACGGGGGGGTTTCAAAAAAGTCAACGTATAAAAAATAAACAATATAAAATAGTATAAATTGATCTAATTCAATTGATATAGTCTTACAATAACATTTTTCTATTTTTTGCTTTTAATACCGAGAAGAGTATTTGAAAAACGCAGTTAATGAATAAAAAAAATGAAATTAAAAGAAGCGACTACAAAAATACTTTAAAACTCGATGGCTTAAACGGCTGGATTCAATCACTACAGTGAATCTAATTTTTTTGATAGACAAAATAACATGCAAAGTAAGCAGAGAAACTCTCCACTAACATAGGATTCATATACGAATGGCGTGTGAGTGGAGTGTGTCATGCAAAATTTTGTCTACCAAAAATATTAGATTCACTGTACTTTAAGGAATTTCTTTTGCCTATTATAAATTCTCTAGAAGTTATACAAGAATCTTCGAATAGAGAATCATCTACAAAAGCATTCTTATATCTACTCTCAAATTTGGAAAATTTTATTGCTGCTATGATTCATGAAATTTTTTCATCCCCTTTCTGTATCTTAGCAAGCGAAGAATACTGACTTAGCAAGTGCATTTGCATATTCTTGGTTTCAGTAGAAAATATGTAATAAAAACAATTTTTTATTTGAAAGAACGTCTGAATGACTGATTGTAGCCAAAGCTAATTGGGTCTAAAAGAGTGTTATATACTTTCTATCTTTATTGAACTATTTGGCTGGAATGTTTGAAGAATTATATGGTAATAAGGGCTTTGAGAAGACTTTTTTGGTTTGTCAATTGAAGCGCAGTGTAGAAATGACTTTTCATTGGATTTATCTCTCATTCTATTGCTTTTTCTCTTTCATTCGAATGAATGACGATCGTCTCTACCTTTCATTGATACACAACTGATACGGATTTTTTTGTACTTCATTTTCCACTACTTTTCCAAATGCTTGTTCATATCTAAAAGACACTCTATAAATAATTGAAATGAAAGTAAATTATTTTGGCAGTTTTCAGAACTGTTCAATTTCTATCGTATGGAACTTTATTTTCAAACCAAATTTTTAATAACAAATTTCTCAGAAAATAATTTTATTCATTCAAAATATTTGAATTTATTTGTTAGGTTATTTTGAACAAAACATTTTGGTAATAATGTTTTAGTTAATAGTTTCTCTCGTAATAAATAGATCATTTATTTTGATAGATAGCCTTGCTATACCAATTCTTGACTTTCTCTTTGTGTTGCATCGCCGGTCTTTTTGTTTTCGCGGTAGTTCTTCAAAGCGATGAAAACATAAATCGAACAAAAAGCTAAAGGAAAATGACGAAAAACATAAGTTCAAAAACTTCATAGAGATAAATGAAGAGTTTAATTTACCAAACATAAAAATTGTCACCCAGAAATGTGTTAAATGCTCCAAGGATTTAGTTGAACCATGTCCAAATAACATTCTGCAGATCGAACAATAAAAATTGACAAATTATAAATAAATGCATTTAAATTGTTGATCGTCATATATTTAATCAATTACTGGTGTGCCTGGAATGATATGTAAAAACTCCAACACATCAACGGCATTGCCAACCATATCAATGACGTCACCAATAGTTCAGTTAAATTCTGCTTAAATCGAAACAAAATTGAAAAAAAAAAGTCGAAAATTGATATAGTAAAATGTTTGATTCAAATTCGCTTACCAATGAAATTCCGACCAGCCAAATGAGACATCCAATTAAATTGAAGACTAAACAAATGTACGAATAGTTCATGGAAAATTGTTGGAAACAATTAGATATCATTTTTTTGGCATAAACGAACATTTAACTCACCAAATGTTCCAGCGATAAAATCACCGGCAATTCCAACACCTTCGAAAATGAAAAGCAATATTGGATTCATGACAACGCCAAACCAACCAATAACTTTTGCGTCATAATTATCCATTTTGAGTTTGTGTGATACCATGTGCTATACTTACTATAATAATATTTGTTGTAAATGGCCTGTGGGTCAAAGCGTGGTATCGAGATGAATTACATAAAATAATTTATTTTGAAAATGCAGCTACTTTTTATTTTATTTGTTTGTTTTGGGAAACTCAAAAACGAAACGAAAAGACGATCAAAATAAAACACGTTTTTTAAGCGGAATACGACAATGGTATATGATCTCAATCGTTTCAAGCGGCTATTCACAAACTATAGTGATTTTCCAGAATCAAAACCACCATATTTATTTTTTGGATGACAAACGAAATGTCAAAGGCAGTGCCAACACCTGATAGATATATAATTTTGTATTGAACCACATAATCGCAATTGATTTATCGAAAAATAATGCCGACATCTTTATAGATGTGCCAAACTCGATATATTAATACATTTTGTATTAGAATAGATACCATTAACCATTAAGACATAATACGCATATTAACATGATTATTATCTATTAAGATCGAACATTTGCAATTTTGCACGGATTTTTACAAGTGTGAGTTGTGTGTAAATAGAATGTCGAATGTAAACCAGTATGAATCCAAGGGTGAGTGAGACAGCATGATTTACCAAGAACGATTTGGGTGACAGAGTTCTGATTACACCAGATGATGTAGACCACTTAGTTGTGTTCGAGAATTGAGAAAAAAAATATTGTATTTTTTTTTCTTTTTTTGTGTCCTATACCGAGTCTCCGAGAGTTTCATATAAGGTTATTACATTTCGACTGTCCAGTTCTTCTCATTCTATTATAAAAAAAGGTCTTTTTAAGAAGTCTTGTACAAATTGTGAAGAAAATGTTGTGTCGAAAATTATTCATTGCATAAGTGATCGCATTTATTTGTGCGCTGCAATATTTTTTGGATATAAAATGTTTGGTAGTAGAAGATCTCCTATTCGAGGTGAAATACTTATGTTTATTGTGTAAATATCTATTTCCAGTCGTTTCGGAAATAAAACCAAACGAAAATTAGTACATTCATCTGAATAATTATCATTTTGTATGTATCACAAAATGTTGCATTTAAAATTCGGTGCTGTCACTCTTATATATATTATAAGTCCATCTCTTTCCTTCGCCCACTGTGAACTTTAGACAGTTGTCGTTTTTTTCGCTCTCAATATTTTGAGTCATCGTAAACACAATTCTAATTTTATTTGTGAAGTTGTTAATGAAGCCTTAAAATTAATACCGTTCCGTCTGTCTATTGCCTGAATTTCCATTTGTTAAGCGCGAGAGTTGTTACATTGAAAGAGATGCACTCAAATATATGAATAGAATGTATTTTTTTACCGCGGTGTGTTTCGTTGCCTTGATGCATTCACTTTTAGAGTTTATAACAATACCAAAATGCGAGTGTTGCTCTCATTTCCAAATTCCCTGATAGATTTATTTCAGCCCAAAAAAAATGGAGACATTTTTACGATATGACTCTTTAAGTCGTGTGTCGTTTTGTTTTCGTTACGGCTTGTTTTTATTTCTTCAATCGAAAACTTACGAACAAAAAAAAATAGACGAAATTTATAAATAGACATAGAGAGAGAGTGCTCAGCCCATGTAATATATAGCGGCATGCGCATACCGCACATTAAATCATCAAATTTTGTAATATAAACGAACGTAGAGATAGAAACACACGGCTCAAAATGATTTAAGCAAAAGTGAACTGGCAAACACTTAAACGGTGCAATCTATTCATCGAGAATAGATAAAAACAACTTCTCTATTAATGAAACAACGATGCGACTACGTAGAGAGCATACTCGAAACAAGACAAGCAATGTCGTTGTCAGAAGAGATGTGTGTACACCGAAAGCACACCGAAAATAGGGAATACACGGAAAATGGTGCAGTTTTCATTCAATTGAAGCGAAACGATCATTGGAATTGTCAGTACGTGGAGAGTTGCTTAGACCGCCATACATTGAATATTGTGTTATAAATTTAGCCATTTAGAAAAAAAAAAACATTCGCCAAACTCACATTCAGGAATCAGTAGCACAAATCAGAGAAGTGGCAAGAGTATGTGCTGGGCTATGAGACGGAAAGCCGAGGAGATGAATTTTTTTTGTGTTTGCTCAGACCCACTGGTAGAAAAACAGATTAAAGTTCAATAGCCCTGAATGTATTTTAAATAGCATTAGCGGTAATGTAGGAAGAAAACAACAGTCACACATGCATTTTTGTTCGTTCTTTTCTCTCTTCTTTTACATTTGGCTTTAATGGAAATAACATTAGAACTGAGAAAAGCGCACAAAATTAGGATCATGTCGAACGATTGAATACAAAAAAACCATACATACACACATAATGTGAAAAACAACAAAAAAAATTGAAGAGGTTGAAATGAAACACACATGTAAGGAAAAAAACGAAAAAAAAACACAAAACGGAATTTCGTTATATCAAATCGCCAAACGAAAATAACGTGCACCGGCCAAAAAGGAAAATTGAAAAGAAAAGAGCACACTTTCGATGTGCTGAAACTATTAGAAGGGGTTAGAGCACGAATAACAGAGTGAGAGAGAGAGAGAGCGATAGCGAGAGAGAAATACTTTGGCGAATGTGTATGTAATGGTCGATATGCATGCATGGCAGGCATCGTTGATTGTTTTGAAAATGTTCTGTTTACGAATTCATTTGTTAATTGAGTGTATAAAATTAGAAATGGATGCCGTTGGTTTGACCAGATCAAAATGCATAAATACGTGATATGTTTGCAACAATTGATTATTATTATTATTCAGTCGCACCAGTGCCACTATGAAAAATGGCATTGGATTCGTCTTTGAGCCCGCATTTTAAGAATTGATTACGCAATGTTTAGAGGGAAAAAAGGCAGCAACATTTCAAATATAGATATAAGCTGCGCATAGCTTTCGACATGCCCACGACATGCAGGAAAAAATAGATCAAAAAAATTCTCAAATTTTAGATGTCAAAATGTTTTTGGTTGAGGAATTTCACCGATTTTTCTTTAGCCACGTTCATAAAAAAAACTTTCAGTTTTTTTCTCGATCCTTGTGATGCATTTCGACAATTTCTTTGCAAGCGTTTTTGAAATTTGTTGTCTAAATTTGGAAATGTCAACTGTAAATTTCGTATTTTTACATCCAAAGTATTTTCGTGTTCAGTCAATACAATTTTTAAACCGTTTAAAATAGCTGCAGCTAATAAAAATACCTGACGACCTCCTCCTCGAAAACAAAACAAAAAATAGTCGTAGTCGTCGTCATCTAAACGACGATGAGTGAAATGGGTGTTTTCGGTCCGTTCTTCGTATGGGATAACATGATGAAAAATATGAGAATCTAGAGTTAAGAGAAAGACAGAGACGAAATGTGAGTTGGTGTATTGCATATCCTGGTATGTTTTCTTAAGAATCAGAAGACAAAAAAATGACAACGACGTCGACGATGAAGACAAAATAACCAAATACACATTGTGAGCATAAAAAGGCCAAACGAGTGCATATGGAAATGGATGGAACACATGTTAGCCTTTGCTACTTTATGGTAAAATTTATGTGAACTGAAGAAAATGAAATAAAACGCACACACGCACTTCGAAAATTGAACCACATAGTTGTTGGTTTTGGCTGCCATCATCTCAACTAAACACGATATTTTTCATTTTTTTTTATTCCTTTCTCCGAGTTGCCAATGTACCGTGACTACTATCCAAATTCAAAGTTAAAAATCTATAAATGAACTACCGTTTCCAACATAATTACCGACCATAAATAAAACAATAAAATGAATACGTTGAAATGAAATGTTTGCGATTGCTGTTGAATGCTTATATTGCTTGCGTAACCTAAATATTCTTTAATGAAGCTATCCTCCGATTTCACTCCCCCCAACGCACTTTTCAATGATTCACGAAAGAACACATTTTATTTCCATTCCAAAGGCAACAACAAAAAATTAGGTAATACGATCACATGAGTAACAAATCAAATTGAAGGAAGTGTTAAAGCTGAAAGTGAATTTAGACATTGAAGATAATGAGAGAGAGAGAAAAAAACGGCCGATGTGAGGAGAAAAAAGTCATTTTGACGGCTTGAAACATTAGATCAATAATGTTGGATTTTGAACGAGAAATGTGTGAACAGCACATTCGAAATCGAATATTAAGCACATGATTCATTGAAATGAGTGAGTTTTTTTCACTCTTGTCATTCATGTGGCTGATGAATTTTACGTCAAATACATCTCACTTCGACGAGGGTATTTTTCAATAAATGGCATAAAATCCCCTGCTTCGCTTTAATTCAATACCAACGCGCTCACATTATTTTTTTCATACATCGCATCGTCCAAGATCTCTACAATCAAGATATCCATGATCAACTTTATCTGGCCAATGAATTTTCGCATAAATTTGTGAAATTTTTCCTCTGCCTTGTGGCCATTCTGCCTTGTGACCCATTCAAATCAGAGATTTTATAACACCCATTCGATTGAATCGCGCATAACATTCGTCATCTGAATCAAGTAATCGAATTGGCATGCGCTGATGGTCGTCGCATCAACCCGTCTACACATTTGATTCTCGCCCAAATATCGTTTATATAGCTACATATTTCTTCTCAATTTCTGAAAGAAATTTCTTTTTTTTTTCTATACTCAGCCTCCGTTTCGACACGAAGACACGATCATCATACCGAAAGCAGCGATGGGAATACACATATCCCCAACGAACACACATTGACACATGCAAATTCAGGAACACACCACAACGCAGACATTTCTCTATTTATATTTCTCGTTCGAATTAGGCATAATGTGTTTTTTTTTTCTCTTCTCTCGTCGACTGAAATACTCTCATCTGTTTTTGCCGCGACGCATTCGCGTTGGCTTTGCCGCTTTTTTCTCATTCTATCTCACTTTGTTACCTCCTTTGGGATGGTTTTTTGTCTACTTCTTTCTAACACATGCTCAGTTATGATCGCCGTTTGGGTTCATTTCTACACATAACTCTCAATGTTCTCACAAGCAAAATCGAAACGATCTTAAAGAAATTCAGTTCAGTCTTGTTCGTAGTGTCTTTGGTACAACACATAAAAGTTGAACATTTTTCTCACTCTCTCCGAAATAAACCATATTTTTATTTAAAAAAAAAACTTTTTTCACAATTGAATATATATATATATTTTTATAATTTCATTGCCGCTCATAGTTTTGTTAATAACTTGCCGAAACTCGAAAAAAGAAGGTGAAAATTCAAACGAAACTTGTGCAATTTTTACGAATATTTTTTCCATACATTTTCACGTTAGTTTGTGTCCGTGTTCCTTTTTTTCCATTGAATTGTTTCTTTTCAAGTTCCATCACATATTCGAGAGAGAAAAGGATGAAGAATATGGCAGTTGACCGAGTTTCGTGCAAGAATTCACTTTTTATTTTTGAAATATGTTCGACGAACAGTGCATCCTACGCACGGAAAATATTTTCAAGTCGCATCGCATCCTACATAAATATATTTAAACAAAATTACAAACTAAGACGATTGCAAAAATACTTGACGGAAGAGAGGGGGAGAACAACATTTATTTCTATTCCTATTCGAAATGAAAATATATTTTTCAATGGTGAAAATTATTTTTTAAAAAATGACCCGCAATAGTTTTTAAAGGATCAATCACGTAATATGGGCTGAAATAATAAGAAAAGTGATCAAGTAAGATAACATTTTCCAATTTGGCGCAGGCAAACAAAAGAGAGAAAAATGTTGAGGGAAAAGAGGAAATTGTAGACAAAAAAGGAATCAACAGCTTGAAAACCGTTGAAAAAAAAGAGTCATAGACATTCGTTAGCAAGTGAAACGAAAATATCGAAGAGCAAACATGTGGAATGAGATAGAATGATGGAAATGAAGAAAATCGCCATTTCAGAGTGAATCGTTTTCTGAATGCTCGAAAATAGATGAAAATAGCATCAAGCTGAATCCGTGGCCAACAAATAGACAGAGAAAGCGAGATTTTTTCTATTTTCCATTTGTAGTTCGGCGATAAAAATACAATCGTTTGCCCGAAGTATGTACACTCGTGTGTTGTCGGCCAACCCATCACCATCGTCATCATCATCAACATACATAGACACCACTCATTAAAAATAGCTCACGAAAGTTCCATTCTTCCTTGCATTCGATAGTATTACATTTATGCCGTATGGAATGTAAAGAAGTATGGAGCGATCGGGCTTATGCAACCAATATTTTCGCCTCGTTCCGATTCAAATGACGATCCGATTTGATGGGGCCTAGAGTAAGTCCGGCTATTTTTATTTTTTTTTCTCCCTTCATCTCCCGTAAAAAAAAGTTGCAGAAAAATATTTTTTCAGGATTTTGATAAAACTCATACCAAGTGAGAGAATAAAAAAAAAAAATTCATAAAAGACGTTATTGCGTGGGTTTTACATTTAACGATAATTTACCGGTCATCGTATTGAGGGCCCATTTTTTGTTTTACTCGACAATTTTTTTTGTCTTTTTTAAAAAAAGATTTTTTTATAGATAGATGCATGCGCGCGAGAGGTCGGCAGTCTTGAAAAACATGCTTCATGAGACAAAATTCAGATGAGTATGTGCCGAAAAAAGCAAAAAAGGTTATAATGATTCATGCTGCTTGGCGCTGAGTGAAATGACAGCCGAAGAATCGAATTTTTTTTTTTGTTTCCAACAACCGGAGTTCAACAGTCGCATTATGTGTAAGGGAATAGGAAGCGATTAGAACATTTACCAACTTAAACGATGGATCGTTATAGAGTTTTTTTTGCAAACAGCATCATTTCAACACATCTGGTCACCACGTGACCAGAGATAAATTCCAATTTTACATAGCCATGAATTGTGTCTATTCGACAAATGTGTTGTTGCGACTTGCACACACACATATCGTCTCATTAAAATGTGCATCGTACGTCTACATAGCAAACGAAAAAGGATCACATTTTTTTTTGGTAAATTTTACATAACAAAGATGTAAAAAATATGTGCAAATTGAACAAAGGGACAATAAAATTTAAAAATCTGACAAATTTGTATGTGTTTTTTTTGTCTGTTTATATGCATATGTGCATGAAATTTCATATATGACTTCATCATGTTTAGCCCATAAATATCGTATGTATACTATTTAACTTGAACTTCGCGTGAAGTAGGAATGTCAGAATGTAAGTATTTTATATAACAATAGCCTTCAAAAACTAACATCATAAAATGCAAATTCGTTCCATTCCGTACAAGAACATATTGACAAACAGGCCATATAATTTGTTGTTTTTTTTTTTTTCAAATTCTCATGCATCATGGAAGCTAAATCGCATTCAAACGCTTTCGAGTTACAAACAGCATTACCGCAACATTTAAATTTTTTTTTACAATTCATTTTATAAATAAAAAATTGTTTTTTTATTTGAAATTAATTTGAATTTATTCTAATGAAAATATCTTCATTTCATTAACACGATTATTATCCATTCAAATATCCATCAACTTCATTCTATATCTATATATTTTAAAAATTACATCATATTTTAAATCAGTAGTGTGCGAGCTCAGATTCTCAGGAAGAGTAGGGGTGATTTCAGAAATGAAGAGTAAAATTGGCCACTTTTTCCACTTAAAATGTTAAAAATTGAAAATTTTGGTTGTTAAAGAATGATAAGCCCCACACGTGCACATTACTGTTTCAAATTTACGTTCTTATCGTTTAAAGACACGTAAATGGATTCCTCCAAGCGGTGCCATCAGGAAATGTTTCGGATTCAGTTTTAAATCGTTATTTTTGTGTCGGTCACCCAATTCAAAACGGAACTTTTGTAACATCATCACTAATCCAACTTTAGATTGAATTTTCCCCAAGTTGGCTGCGATACAATTACGAGGTCCATCACCAAATGGCAAATAAGGTCGATTAATTGCGTTCTTTTCCGTCAAATTTTCTTCATTGAATCGATCTGGATCAAATTTGTTCGGCTCATCGTAATATTGTTCATCCAATTGTAATGAATTTACTGGAATGAATATCGGAGTTCCTTTTTCGATAATTTTATCTGTACCTGGAATTGTATACTCTTTTACACATACTCGACTTATAATCGGCATTATTGGATATTTTCGTAGAGTTTCTGCAACGAAAAAAGAGTCAAACATTTAAAATTTAAATAAATATTAATAAAAAATAATTGCTATCGATAAGGCTGAAACGAACCGTCAAAACATTTTTGAAAATATTTCATATTAGAAATGGCTTCAAACGATATTTTTCCATCATTTTCCATTAAAACTTTATCAATTTCATCGTGGACACGCTGTTGAATTTCTGGACTCTTACACAGCTCATACAAACAAAACGATAAAGTTGTTGCCGACGTCTCAAAGCCGGCCGAAAAGAAATTGAATGCTAATGCCGTAACTTCATTTTCAGACATTTTTTTCTTTTCATTCGAATTAATTGTCGTTTCCCAGTCATCGTCCGATTGAACCATTCCCGAGTTACGCAATTGTATCAATAATTGAAAGAAATCTTTGCGTACCACATTGTTTTTCTCGCGATATTCCAAATTCTGTCGTGTTATCGCATACATGAATTTTTCAACGTCTGAATTAAGTAATTTAACTCGAAAAAGGGTCATCAATTCGGGAGCATTTAAAAACAAAAACAAACGAATCCCTTGGCTGATACCACCTTCAAAAATCTGAGAACCATACTTGCGAAAATCATTATTCGGATCTGTAATTGAATCAACATCGAGGCCATAGCCAAACGATGAAATAATATTTGTTGTATAGCGAGAAGCGAGATCGCGCACTTCAAGCTCCTTGTCTTTATCGGCATAATTTTCCAAATAGCTTTGAAGAGTTGAGCCACAATTATGTAATGTGGTAAACATTGCTTTTAACTTTCCCATTGAAAATGCAGGAATTAATTTCCAACGTAATGGTTTCCAACGTTGGCCAGGCAAGGTGAATATTAATCCGGTTAAGGGGTCAAATTTTTCATTGCAATGAGCAAAACGATCAGTGAAGTGTGAAAAATCTTTGATTAAAATTGAACGTATGAGCTGTGGATCACGCACCAACAATATCGGACGAAGAATTGTATAGATTCCCACAAACGGTTCACTTGTACTATTATACAATCTTGTTGCCAAATCACCCAAAAATTCTCTTTGCGTCAATGTCTTAGTGAAATGTCCGAAAAAATAGTTATATCCCGATAAAGTTTTAATACCCCGACGTTCCCAATACGAATAAGTACGTTTGAGAAAAAAATAAATTAATGTTAAAATGCCAATTAATATGACCAAAACATCGATTTTCCAACTTTCGCTAGATAACAACATTTTTACACAAAAATACTGTTTTAAAATTTGCACAATGTACTGGTCTCTCGCTTCGATTTATTATGACTGAAAAGATTTTTATTTATTTCATACTTCAGTAGATTCATTTAATCGCAAGAAATTGTTTTACTTAGATATCAAATATCTTATCAATTACTGTTCACCAGATTATAGAATGTTTTTTGTTACAAATTATTCCATTATATGTTAAAACTGAAGAGTGTAGAAATAATTCATCACTGTCATACATTGCCATGCATATGTTATCAAATAGGTAAAGTCTTATCATTCGTTTCAATAGAAATTCCGTTTGATTTGTCTATAAATAGAATTTTTACAAGAAAAAAATTATTTGAAAAATGCAAGTATACTCATTGTGAGTTCACATTTGACTCTAAGGGGTGGCACATTTTGTCCGAAGCAAAATGCGCATAATTCGTATGACTTCATTTTGATTAGCTCATAAATTTCAAATGCATAAATATAACTCTTTGTCGTATTCAAAATGTATAGTCATAAAATCGTTCCGTTTCGTTCGAAGGACGTATTGATACATGGGCCATATAATTTCAGTGAATAGATATATCAGCGCTGTTTTTGCGGCTCCTGTACACAGCAAATATCGACAACGATTTTATGATATAAAACTACACTGAATGTAGAACAATAAACATATTGATTTGTTTTTATAAACAATGTGCTCATTTTTTTCGTTTTTTTTATGAAATGTGAATGCAATTCTATCAGTATAAGGTCAGTTTGACTCTCAGAGGTGGCACATTTTCTCCGAAGTTTCTTTTATGCAGAGCATATATTAAGCATAGATATATATCCTGGATATTTTGTTAGTATCCGATATTCATTGGAGCCAGACTTTGAAATAGAGTAAAAACAATAGAAGTTATTTTTATAGTGATTGTAGTAATGTAAATGGTTTTATACTTAGACCTATAACAATCACTTCTATTGTTTTCACTCCATTATAATGTCTGGCTGCGATAAATATCGGATACTCACAAAATATCCCGGATATATATCTATGCTCAGTATATTCTCTGCTTTTATGAAATAAAAATTAAATCATGTTTAGCTCATTAATTTCACATGCATCACTATTTATTTTGAATGTTTCATCCATTTATGGTATGTCAAATGCAAGTACTTAATGCAAATTAAAATTCAAATTATCTTTGTTCTGAGAAGAAAACATAGCATTTGTTGAATCCAAATTCATATCATTATTTTTGTGTTCATTCAACACGAAATTTCTTCCAACTGGATATTTATTTTTCCTAATCTTATTCTCATTCAAAAGTGTGTAACATGAAACTTGATTAGCGAGTTTAAAAAAAAATTCTGAACTTATTACAGCCTTTTCCTAATGTTCTTAAAAAGAAATCCTATTCTTTTTTTACATTAAAAAACGACCAAATCTCCAAATAATTTCAAATATGTACCGAACCAGTCTGAAGTTGGTTGTGATTGGTTTATTCGTCGTTCGTTATGGTGATATGCTGTGAGAATACTGTGGTCGGCAACTTCAATCCAATGTCATCTGACAGCAATCAGTTTTGTTATTATTATTGATGTGCACGATTGGTCCGTACACAAACAAAATATCGATTTATTATTGTGTGTTTCAATTTGATGCGTGCTGTTCGCTCCGTTTGCCATTCGTCTTTGCAATATTCAACGATAAAAAAAGAAATAAATAAAACTCAGTCGTAATTCCGTTCATTCATTTGTGTAAAAGAAATTTAATATTTCCATCGAAATAAGAGCAATAATTTTCCTTTAACATTGAAGTAATATTATACGGTGCGAAACAGTAAAGTGCTAACATGTACTGATATTAGTTGTGCTCAGAACCCTTTTTTGGAAAATAATCAATATTCGAAAATTGAATTAAAATCCGTGAATACTCTGAGAGAAAATCATAAGTTTTTCGCTCAATTAAAGGAAATAATTGAATTTCATCGAAGAAGTGCATTTTATCTGGGCCAAAAAAAAAAAATACAATTATAATCAACAAGGTAAGAGAAAATTTGTGTTAGATAAAATTAATATGCTTTTGTCGAATGAAAAACCGCAAACAAGCCAAATGAAAACGTTCGTTATAAATTGGCAAACGAAAAACATCAATTTTAATTGGAAGATTTCATCATCTCACCATTTCGCAATTTCATCACTTTTTTTTTTTTTGAAAAGTCAGCGCTTTAAATAAAACATTGCATTATTTTGCCGCAGGGGCTTTGTGGGAAGTGCGCCTTTTCAATGGGTATTTTTCATCATATACATGAACAAAAATTTGATACGTGTATGCACATAAAAAATGCCTTTTAAATTGGCTTGGGTGCATGCTGGAGTAAATGCATTTCATCGTGCTATCACTCCACATTTCCATCCTAATCGAACTCTTATATACATCGAGAGTAAATGGAACAATATAGTCTTTATCAAAAAACTATTTGACACAATTTCACTTCATCAGTTTGGCGATGAGCTGAATACGGTCTCGATGCGTTTTGCCTAAATGCGACCGGGGCTCAACATATTTAGTATTTGCTTAAAACTACCTATATACCGTAGATTTTCCATTGTTTGAATAAAATTTTGTTTATCAAATACATTTTTATTGCGATGTAGCTTTCCGAATATTCTCGTTGTGTTTGTTATATGCTGGTGTAAATAATCGGGTGTGATAAAAGTAAACACGCATCCATCGCGCGGGTGTGTGTATGCATAACTGTGAGAATTCTATATAATTGCTAGGTGATGCATGTATACAACGTCCTTTTTCACCACATTATTTACAATTTGCTGATTATTATAATACATACATGCATTCAGAGAGCTCATTCGAATCATTGCTGTGCCAGTCGAATGTACACATTTTTTGAGGATGTTTATTTTTTCGCTCACATAACTTTATTCAACAATCAAAAATTCGATTCATTGAAACGGGAAAAAAGTTGCTGTCTCTTCATGATTTCATGAAT
Source organism: Contarinia nasturtii (assembly GCF_009176525.2). Lineage (NCBI taxonomy): Eukaryota > Metazoa > Arthropoda > Insecta > Diptera > Cecidomyiidae > Contarinia > Contarinia nasturtii. The sequence goes on from NW_022198046.1 coordinate 6,949,324, forward strand.
GTGCCGATAAAGCATTCACCGAATTTACATTTCTCATTTATTCACATTTAGATGACGAACATTGACAAACTTCAAATGGTTAAATCAAGCCTGTTCCAATTTGTGAACAAACACATTAAAGCAGCCGATTTGAGTGTCGTTGACGACATTGTCTTGAATTATGTGATTGCCATTTTGGAAGAGGCAACCGAAGATCCAAATTTTGATGTTGACGGTGAGTTTTTCTCTCATTTTATATTACTTGTTTGGAAAGTAATTAGCTTTATTTATTTCAATGACTTTTTTTTTATTTCTTCTCTTGCATTCATTTGTATTTATAATTTGTTTTTCGATGATTTTTGAAACGTGTGTTGAACAATGGAAATGTATTACTTAAATGTAGAAATTTAAAATGTTAACGCCATTTTTTCTCGCAACGACAGGTTTTGTTGAAATGATGTCAGCTTATTTCCCGGATTTCTCGCAAATTGAAACAGGCAAGGTGTGCGAATGGATTTTCGAGTTGGCAAACGAGATATCGGAGAAGAAAAACACCGTTGAAAATAAATCAATCGAAACAAGCTTGAAGTAAGTGTTATGATATGAAAATAAACAAACTTGTATCGAAAAGATGTGAAACGATTCAAAATCAATAACATAGATGAACGTAGTACAGAAAAGTGCATTGTACTAAAGTGTCTTCTTATCACAAAACTTCGTTTTATTTATTGTTTGCATATAAACTTCGAGAATAAGCCGAGTACATTTTCATCGAAGTGATAACAATGGATATTTATTGTAAACACTAAACAAAATGAAAATATATCATTGAGGAAAGTTTTTGATATGCTCGATGATAATAAGCGTAGTATTAAACAAACTTGAACTTTTCCAATCGTCTAAATTGTTATTTTTCCATTTGTGGTAGGTCACTTCGATTGTCGGACATCATTCCGGAGTCAATGCTGCGAACAAAATCGAATTCGGAGAGCAACGATGGCAAAGATGACTTGAGTGATATAACCAATTCGAATGAGAATTTGACAACATGTGATTTCTTCGTGGAGGAGAGTGTTGCATTGCAGGAAATGTTTCCAGACAGTTCAGCATTGGAGATAAAGCATTGTATTACAATTGCAAATGGTGATATTGATCAAGCAATCCAAATGATATTGGATCGTGAGGAAAAGGGTGAAAGTCTAACCGGAACATTGACTAGCAATCATGCAAAGCAAAAAATTGATGACAATGAGTTGAAGAATCGTATTATATCACGTTATTCGTATGTTGATCGTAGCACTGAAAGCAAAGAATATAAACCGGTTGTGCCAAAGATTGAACCGAAGAAAATGATTCGATATCGTGATAATAAAATTGTATCGTTGCGCGGCGAACGATACACTGAAGTGCGCAAAGGTCAAGAGGTTGAATTGCGCAAACCGAAGAAACAACATGTTACACCACCATAATCAATGCTCAACCACAACAACTACAACCACAATCACATTGCCACTGAACAGCACCATTTTACAAATATCACACGCAAAAAATTATACTACAACAATTCACCGCAATTCAATGCAACTAATTGTATTCAATATTATCTATATGGTAAATGTATTCAAAATGTGTTTAGAATTAAGACACGACTGCGTCGATACAGTTGGACAAAGGTTTTGCTGAGATAGAGAGTAATGTGAAAATATTCGGACGATCAATCAAAATTTGAAGAAAAAAACAAACAAACAAAATATATGCGTGAATGCAATAGATATGTATTAAATGCAATCCAAGAAAAGAAAAATGAATCTGCCTCAAAACAAAACGGCGCAGTACCCAAATATTGTACTCGCATCGATATCATTTATGTTTTCACATTCTCTTCACTGTCGTTGTGTGTAAAGGCAAAGCCAAATTTTTTTATAGATTTATTTAATCTCTATATTAATCTCATTGGACGTTTGGGTAGAATTTTATTCCTACTCGAAATGATCATATTGTATTCGTTAAATGATTTTACTATGTTTATAAATGACCCGAACCTCTTGACATGCATTTCAATGTGTGAGTGCTTTTGTGAAAACACCATTGACAATTTGACATAGTGGTTGCAGCACCATTGTCCGAAAATCATCGATTTTCATGAAAATGTTTGCTCACCGTTCGATTGAAAAAAAAAAGATAAAAAAACGATTGAAGATATACACAACTGATTATTGGTGCACAGTCAAAAATAGCAATAGCTACAAGATCTGTAGGGAACAAAAGTAAAACAGTATTTTTCTAAGACCGTTTCACTTCCACACATACACATACATTACACTAATGATGAATACCTACATTTCATTTGACGCTTATTTGAATTAGGATATTTCTCGTTCTTTTCGTCATTTTATTTATTTTTTTTTTTGCCAAAGTAATTTTTAGTTTATTGTAGTAAGTTTTTACATCACATATTCTTTTCGATATTTCTTTTTTTTAATTTTAAGCTAACATTTTGTGTTAGGCGTGCTTTTTTGCATTAATCATTTGCATTATTCAGATCTGTTTTAGAATCAACATATATTGTATACGTATGCTGGAATGACGTAGCCAAAATCAAAAACACCAGTACATCTTTTTATCATTAGTTTAACACTTTATGTTATCAATTGATTGATATTTTTAATGCGCCATTTAGTAATTATTATCACTTGGCGAAGAAACGAAAGAAAAAAAAATCGAATATATTCTCAAGTGAAAATTTGTTACTATTTGCTGGTAGTCGCAAACAATCAATAAAATTATATTAAGCTTAATTATACCAATATATATGAAAAACAACAAATTATAGTTGTATGTGGACATAAAATTATGCCAGCAATTCGGCTTTCACAATGTTTCGAATAAAAACCAATTTACTGTTTCTTGTGAATCAAAATCAGGCGTTTTATTTATTTTAAAATTGTCACATTTATTTATTTGGAACTTCTTACTTTTACAAAACTTCCTGACGCATATTTTGCTCTCTCTTGATTGCTACAGACACAAGAGACGGAGCCAAATGAAACATAAATTAAAAGGTGAAATAAATTAAATAAATATTTTATTCTCAGGACTTTTACCTCAATACAATTACATTTAAGACTTTTTTTTAAATAAATTTTTTATATAAAAGACTTAAATCTATTTCCATTCTTAAACAATTTTTTAGATTTATTTTCATTTGAATTTTGGGCAGTTTTTTTTTTTTTCGAAATTACACGTAGAAATAGCATGCTTCTTAATATCATACTCTAACATTTATTTAATTCCATCGCATTAGTGATGTCCGCCTTTCAAACTAATAACGGCTGCAAAAAGTGCAAAGAAAAATCCTGCCATGCCAGTCGAGCCCACCAATAGCACCAGTCCACCGATCAAAATTGGAATCAGCGCAAAAAATTTCAATTTATATGCAATCAATAATGGGATCAGGAATTTCTTAAACTTTTTCTTGATTTTGAATTTTCCTTTTTTACCACGACCTTCCATCAGCGGCGAATTTTCTGAAACGAAAAAAAAAATTTTTTTGGGTTAACTATTTTTGTTCCAATTCGAAATTATTTTTTATCAATATTGGCTGGTCCCAAGACAACTTGTATTTCGCTTCAATTACTAGCACATGGTGAAATGGCTTGCTCGCAATAATACTTAATAATTTTTTTTTATAAAATAATAAAATCTTAATTCAGCTCAATGGTTTTGATCGAAAAAAAAAATATGTTCTTTTGCTTCGAATGACCAGTTTCCGTGTTTACAATTGCAAACGAATTGAATTTCACTGCGTCATTCTGCAGATGAATTCACACACACATACATACAAAGCAAAGGTGTGTCATATAAAATTGGACACAGTTGATTTTAAATGGTTAACAAGCAGGCCATTCATGCAACAATGACCAAACAAATCAAATCTTCAAATTTATGAAGTGTAGAATGAATGCTACCAATCGCTGATCATTTGGATTTTGTAAATAAGTCATAAATTTCGGTAGATTTTCAATTGCACGAAATCGATAATCCCGTCAATATCGTTAAATGAAAATCCAAACAATATTACGATAATTGATAATTGGCCTCTTGTTAATGTTGGCAAATTGTTTTTATTTTCTCTTGCTTTTTCTTTCTTCATTTTCTAATTTTGATGATTTGCCATGCTCAAAGTGTCAGCACTAATGCAGTGGAAAATTATTCTTTCGTGTTGAAATAAAAGAAAAACGATTTCAAAATCGGATGTACAAGAACAATTTGTTGGTCGGTGAACGTGAAAGTGTGAAAAATACGAGGTGACAAACCGCCCGTAGTGTCATTCATAGAAATATCGCAAACGTTTCAATTTCCCGCTTGTTTTCTTTTTAACTTTTTGTTGCGTGACAAAGATGCGCCGAAATTCTTTTGACATTGAGTGAAAATGAAAAGAGACACATTTTGCGACAGTTCAATGGCAGTGCATACAAATATCGGCCATTTAATACAATAAACGTTTCTTCTAAAAATTCATGAACATTTTATGGTAATTCGTAACGGTATCAATGTGGAAGAGAAAGTATTTTTGTTCAATGTTATCGAAAAAATTATCATTTGTTTTTATGCAGCAAAAACACTGAAAGCCGAACGACAATGGACACATCTAAGGAAGGAAAAACAATCGACGTGATGATGGTATCTTGGTGTTAATAGCAAACATCAAATGAATTGATTTATTTGAACAAGTACTTTTTTTAGTTAAAAAAAAGGTTGATTGACGTGGCCTAACAATGTTCAAACGGTATTTATATATCTGTATCGACAAGTTCTCATTTAGAAACACAATAGATCACAGAAGTGTTGTTTTTGCACGGGTTGAAAGTAAAAATAGATTATTTTCTCATGCCCATTTCATTCGATGAATATGTGCTATAAACAATATGTGTTTGTTTGTTTTTTCGGGGCCACTCAATATGAAACGAAAATAAAGCAAATTTTCTTTTATGAAGAAAAGCAAATTTTGTTGAATCGCTTGTCGATAGGCACATTAAACAAAACCAATTTTAATGTGGGTCGATCACATACGCTAATAATGGGGTTCAGTTACCTTTTTAAGCCCATCAAAGAGGAAAAAATAGTTCTTCATACGTTATGGCGAATGTTATGCGTGAACATAAACAAAAACTACGTTTGAGCTTTAATGATTACAAATCAAATCCAATTGTAATGGTATCTCGATCATTAGACTCAGTTCCGGTGATCACAAATGTTTTATGAAAAAAAAATCTTTTAATCAATTTTCGAATTTTTCTTTCGAATAGCATTTTTTTCTTTTGAGCACACATCGCACAATGTGCGTATCTTCTAAACAGTTAGATTTAACATATTTTCAATGGCGAAAAAAGGCCGCCAATTTTGGGTGCGAGAGTCATACCGTGATTTCATTTATGCGACTAGCACGAATTCAACATTGAGCATTAGCACGAAGTTTTTGCATAAAAAAAGATAATAATTGGTCGTTAAGTGGTCGCGAACAGAAATTTACGCTCATGATTACATGCGAAAAAAAAATTAATGTATGCACAATGTACGACTACTTAATGAGCGCACAAAATTTCTCCATTTATTGGTGCGCGCGTCATTCACGACGCTACACAAGTGCATAAGCGAAAAAGTGCATATATGTGGAAAAAAAGAACAACATAATGCAAAGAGCCTAATAATAAAAGTGAGAAGCTATGAATAAAACAAAAATGATCATAAATCATGAAAATGACTTTTCTTTTGTTCGTGCACAGTTTACCAAAAAAAAAAACCACAGCAAATCGCTATCGACGTTGTAATTTATAAATTTGAATATGTCAAAGTGTGTAAGCTTACCCAATGTGAATAGGTTCATGATGTAGCTAACAAAATGTTGCATTCGATAGTAAAATCCCATAACCGATGATTTAATGCTACGAAATGTGGCGATGTATTGATTTTCCAATTTGTAAACTTCTGGCGCCCAAAATGGTTCACGGGTGACCTTTACTAGATGATTTTTGGACGATGGTATTGGTGGTGCAGCCGAAATATACGTATCACTTGGAATATTCGGAATATTTGGAACAGTCGGAATGTATGGAACGGGCTCAAGTTGTGGATAAAATGGTTGATTCAAATCCATTTGATGGATTGACTGATGATTGTTCGGCACATTTATCGACTGTGATGATGATGACGATTGTGATGGTGTCGCTTCATATTTCGATGTGGTTATTGCTATCGAATCATCGTAATATTGAAATTCTTTTGTTATGTGATCGCCAATGATCACCGGATTCGTATCACTGATCAAATTTGTGTACGATGTAATTGATTCAATGTCATCGGTTAATTTTCGTGATTGTTCTTGTACATTTGTTTGGCTGTTGGCACTTTGAGAACATTGGCATTGTGCAATTAAATCTAAACTACTGATTAACCACACATACTGGATCAGAATTTTGGTCATCATTTTCGGTAAACCCTTTGACAATAACATTTCTAATTTGTCACCGTAATTTTTAGCACGCATATCAACAATAGTTTTAAGTTTGAGTCAAAACAACAACAAAAACACAAAAAAATGTCTAACTGTAACGGTAATTTACATGGATTATTTAAAAAAGAAAAACAAGCAGATCAAAATGTCGATAATTTCGTCTCCAAGTCTTGATCTAAATCTTATTAAACCTCGCGCACGCAAAAAATTCAATCATCTCTCTTCCGTTCTATCATCATTCACTTTATACAAATTTTTTCGTCTTAGTTTTTCCACGGAAAATTAACAACAACAAAAAAAACCTACTCGTTAGGCCGTCGTTTAGCTGAGTAAAACTTTTTCAATTGTCTTTTAAATATTCACTTTATGTCAAAACACATAAAAACTTTTCGGACCAAATAACAACAATCTTCCGGTCTTACAAATTTTCATAGCTGATGCCAAAAAATTTTTTTTTACAAAAAATTGCCCGAAAAAAAAACGAATATTTCAAACGCAGAACATGTGAAACATAGTTCCGAACACAATGCCTATCAAAGTAAGACTATCATCGTTTGATTCCAATTTAAGAACTGAATAAGTTCCTCCGTTGTCAGTCACATTTTATTAAATTTTTCTTATGAAAAGTAACACACAACAGTAAGCGCCGCCGCGTACGGTACAAATTGTACAAAATAAAGGGTACGCGTGAAAGAGAGGGAAAGCAAGAGCACAACAGTAAACAACAGAAACCATGAAGTTTGTGCTAAACATACCGAATCCATTGAAGTCTTTTGAGCATTCACAAATACGTATACAACTAGCTATGGGTAGTGTGCTACACAAGATATGATCTAAACACATTTACCGATGATGAGAAGAGGCACTTCTTTTTTTTCTTCTGTCGAGCTAATGGTTCTGCATCAATTGTCGCGTCACTATAATTTTTATTTTGTGTTTTTATAATTCGCATCTCTTTTCGGATTGACGATAAAAGCCACACTCGACTTATTCTAGCTCATAATGTCGCCATTTACACGATTCGTTATTCATTGTTCAACTTGATCGACTCTCTACCTACAGTGTGTTCTTTTTCAAGTAAACTAACTCAACCATTCTTGAGATCAAATTTAAGAAAAAAGCCACATTGATTAAATGCAATTACGCGTGTATAAAAAATCACAACTGTATTTTCTGAACTACATTTGACGGTTGATTTTTTCGCCAGAAACAATTTCATTATTTCACACGAATTTAGATGCTAACACCCAATTTGAGACCTTATTACAGTAATTATATTCTTTATGTGTGGCTTTGGCAGAGCGATACATATAATAATATCTACGTTTGACATCGATATCCAAAAAGAGATGGTATCAATTGCTAGTCCACATATTTTTCTGGTATTTTTACAGGAGAAATAGAATAGCGTACTCTTGGTTCAAAAGACTTGATTTAAGGATTTCGCCGTCGTGACCTATTTGTGGTACAGCATCACTGATGTTCAAGGGAATTTTATTTCGTTTAAGGTGTGAAATTCACCGCGTCATTGTTCTTATGGAATAAACTTTAGATTAAAGTGATAAAAAAATGTGATTAGTTTTAATCAAAGCCTTTTGAACAAAACCACACCTAAACCCATTTGCATGTTTATGCAAATGTTCACGTCGAAAAATTTATTCATTTGTAGTTCTACGAAATAACAGCATTAAAAATAGTAAACAACTCTTGCTTTTTTGTGCATTTCGATTACGCATAATGCATAAAATTGTATTTGCAGTGAAATCTGTGCAAAAAAATAACAAAAATATGTTCGTTACAATATATTCATTACTTTGTCGTTAAAATCCAGATGAAAGCATCTAAAAAGATGATTCTTTGATTTGTTTTCACTTCCTTTGATGCGTCGTCTCTGTCTCAAATGTGGAGAAATCTGCTTTCGTTTTTTTCCCTATCGATTGTTTGAAATGCAGAAAACGTTGGAGATAGAGAGAGAGAGAGCGAAAGAAAGAGAGAGAAAGGAACAAAGAATAAGAAGAAGCAGAAAAATTGATAAACTCATAAAGATTCGCGAAGTAAATTGTGGATGAATAGATTATTGTGTAGTTGATTGAAAGTAGTGTATTTTGGATAGATTTAAATAGAAATGATGATAATAACGATTCGAAATGATCGACTAATGACAGAGAAGATAAGTGAAATTTGGTTTATGACTCTTTTCTCTTCTTTCAAAATTGGACCGAATCATAATAATAGATCTACAATTGGTTGACAATGAAATGCGTTCGCAAATGATGTGTTGATTTCCATGTGAAATTGAGAAGCGTCAGGCAATTTCAATGAACACCATTCGGATTTGCAATATGTCTGTCAAATCAATGTATTCAAATTTTAAGTGCCCATAGAGATTCATGCGCGAACATCGATTTTTGTCGCGAGTAAATAATAAACGAAAGAAATTGCAATAAATGTTCACTTGTTTTCACTTTGGCCATTGTTTCTGCAGTGCAAAAGAACATGAATTGTAAATAACGATACACAGTGAATTGGCATACCCATCACTTTCATCGGTCAAAGATCCACATAGATCGATATCCAGTCTTGTGATATGGAGTAGCTTCCATGAATACCATGCTTCCTGATAATCTCCATAAATGAAACAATTAAACTAAACAAACCGAGGTCAAACAATGCCACAATTTAATTAATCATGTAAAACGATCAAAGTACTACACGTGCACTTTGAAATGTAAAACAATGTTGGCACAGATTTGTTGTTGTTGTGGTTTTTGTCCAAAAAATCTCACTTTTTATTTATCAACGACGATTGTTTCCAATGAGCGCACCACTCGACTGTGAAAATTCGCTCAACTGTACTCGGTCATTAAATCAGTTTTTCGTCGAAATGATGCATACGCAAGCCAACCATCTGCCTATAATATGGGACTCGTTCCATATTCTGAGCACTTCATCTCAATTGTTGGCATAATATGCTACGCACTACACGCAATGATTTCATTTATGTACATTTGTGGCATAGAAACATGAGTTCGATTTTAAGACCAAATTAAACCGTCTTAAATTTGTGGGCATTTAACAGTAATCTAATTTTAAATTTCGGTAAAAACACACGTACAAAGTAGGCAATTTATGTCGGAAGATTTGCACGAATCCATCCCACATAGAATTTTGTTAGACATGCTCAGTTTTATGCAGAGTCATCAATTTTGTGCCCGAACACAAATTAATCACATGATGACTTCATTTTTTTAAACGTTTAGTCGTGAACGGTTACCCATTCTTCTTGAGGTGTGTAGCATTCAACAGTGAGTGTATTACAAAGCCACGCAAAAAAAATATAACCAAGAAAAACAGTTTGAAGCTCAAAGAAAGTATAAGCTTGAGATGAAAGTATTTGCTTTGCAGTGTGGTGAAAGTTCTGCACTCAAGCTTTTAATCGCTATGATGTTCAGCTACCAACACCTTCTTCAACACGATGGTTTGAGAGCTGGCAAACTGTTACAAATGTGTTGCATGAATGCAGGAGTATAATTACATGGTTGCCGAGGCTTTAAGAAATAGCAAAAAAGTGTTTTGAAGGAAAGAATGAACATCAAGACACTATTTTTAAAAAAATATTGCCCCACTGAGTTCAAAGCGAAAATGACTGCAAAGGTTTTTCGTTAAGATTTTTGCAGCAAAACCTTTGATGTACTACAATATTGAATTGTTGACAGGTTTTCACCGACTTTCTTGATTCCCAAGCTTCTTGATTCACGTGCAAAAGTGATTAAAACAAAATCATGACACTAAAAACTTTATATGTATATATTTATTATACATCGAAAAAGAAAATGTTACTATCATTTCTGACATTTTTAATTGAACACTGATTCAACCTCATATTTTCAAAAAAGAATGGCATTTTCGAAAAAATAATATATTGATTGATTTGTGCCTCATATTTTTTATGATTATTTGAAAATGATTTATCGAATACTTGTCGATATAAGTGCTCGTTTTATGTTCGAAAAATTGATTTTTTTTTAATTATTTAAATCGAGTTTTATATTCTTACTTCCTTCTTTGGAAAGTTTGAAGCAAAAAAAAACTTGCTTCCGTAAATCACAGAAAATGGATTCATGTCTTATTAATTTTTTTATTACTCGTAATAAATGTCAGCTTAAGGCAATACTTAGTCATTTCAATCAGCAGAAAAAAATACTGTAAAAATCAACAATCAAATAGCAAAAAGAGACACAAATGGCTTAAATGATTTATTAATTGTTTTTATTCGAAAGAAAAAAAAGTTTCGTTTGCTTCATTTGAAGTGTGAAAGGTACATGTTCTCTATTGCTTTAGAAAATACAAAAAATATCGTTAAAAACTAAACTGTCTACAGCAAATATAAAAACAAATAAATGAAAACCGTATTTTGAGAATGGTGTCTGTGTGTGTGTATGAGTGAGTGAGTTAGTGATTTGTACGAGTCTAACTAAAACGATGAACGGAAATACGAACACTGATCCGGATATGTTCAAATGCAAGCTCTGGTTTTCTTCTCTTTCATAGTGTAATCAAATAAATTAACATTTTACTGTTGTCGAAAGCTGAAGAGAATCGAACGAAAGTAGAATGATTGCGAAATTTGAACGAATTTTCTCTCACTTTGAATTTTATTTCTTTTAGCTCATTTTACATATAAATGTGCAGCGCAAAAAAAAATCTCAATTTAAATTGAATTAGGTCAAAAAATGGCTTCATTTCCTTAATAAACTAAAAAAAAAATATTGTATTCGTTAAGAGTATTTTTCATCGTCCAAAAAAATGTTTCGTCCTTCTTTTTTCCATGCCATTTCCCATTGGTGCTATTATAATTTTTCCCTCCTGAAACTGTCAAATTGTTGATTGCAATAAAAGCCTTGCTCTATGAATATCATATACTACAGTATAAAAAGGGAGAAACATAAAGAAACTTAAGGAAGAAAAAATAGAAAACAAAACATTTTCTCTTTCGCCAAATAACGAATAGACACAAATAAATACATAATAAATAAATAAATAGAATTTTCTTAAAAACTACTGCATAAATAAATATGATGAAAAGCAACTGTTTTGTTTTTTGAATATTACAATGAATGCAATGTCTAATAGTAAGTTAAAAAAAATGCTGCTTAAATTTTGTGTTCCAACTGTGAACTGGAGTTGCGAGCAAAATTCGCAGCAATTTTCGATGAAATTTTAAATTATTCGGTTTTGTACGAATAGGCATTGTATGCAAGATTTTGAGCTTCGTTCGAGCGACGATCCCATCCGCCGCCGCCACCACCATGACCGCCAGACGATTGCCATCCTCCACTTGAGCCACCAGACGACCATCCGCTTGAGCCACCACTATTTTTGCTCGACAATAACTTCTTAATACCGATGATACCGGCCAACAACAATGCTATCTTTGACACAATCAACGCTTTTCCAGCCAATAAATACAAGCCGGCAATCGCGACTGGAACTAATGCAGCCATTTTCATAGCAAATCCCATCATCATCATGCTCATCATCTTCTTCATTTTACCACGACCTGAAAAGAAAAGAAAAAAAAAACCGTTCAGTTGTTTTAGATTGTTGCATAAAAAATGACATTCTCATTGCTAGATCTAAAACAGAAAAAAAATATGTGTCATCATTGTTGAATTGAATTTTATCAAAATATCAAGTTTTATTGCACAATTTCGACCGTTCCATATGTACGATGTGACAAAACGGTACATCGCGCCATACATTTGTTTTAGAACAAAGATCTGCCACGGATTATGCGAAACTGATAAATATGCTCTGATCCACTGACTTATATAACGCACACCAGTGAATAATTGCTTACATCGTGTGTGTGCACGCAATTCAAAGAGTTGCACAACCATGGTACAATTTTGGCTAGTTAAAAAAACATCGTACATGTACATGATTGCCACAATTCCGTCAAAAAAATGATGTTGACGATGAGCTCGATTTGGTTCTAACGCATAAATACACATTAAAATTGAAATCACGTGCACGAAATCTCACAACATAGCGGTTTTTTTTTCTTGTTTCGGTATATCTTTTTTTCTTCCATAAAAAAGAATAAGATTCAACGCGAATTGTTGTTAATGCGAGAAGTAATCATGTCGGTTATTTTCTTGAAAATGTAATTGTTTTTTATTTATTCTGTTCTCGTGAACTTTGATGAATAATAGTGTTGTTTTGCCTTTAAAATGAAGCAAAACAAATTATCCAAAGTTTATTTGCTCTACAAATAAAATTACTATATTCGTGCTGTTTCGCCGTTTGACGCAATGTTTTATTTCGCTCAATGTGACAAAATGAAAATCAATTAAATGGCCGATTTGATGTGATAACTGTG
>NW_022198046.1:6967198-7082798 GCF_009176525.2 Contarinia nasturtii
TAATCGTTTCGTTAGAAATTGGGAAATTGTCAAGATGAATTTTGTGAAAAAAAAAATTGGATTTAGCGCTCCGATGCAGTGCATTTTGAAAGTAAAATGCAGTCGCCATTGCGCAAAATTGCTAAAAGCACGATTTTTTTTCCGTTTCAAAGCGAGAAGAAAAAGAGAAAATTCCTCTTTGTGTTTTTGAGTATAATTGAGCTGGAGTGTGCATTCTTATATAAAAAGAAAAGAAAAGAGTAAACACATCGAGCACACTCACTGCCATGAAGGCCTTTCAATTCGAGTAAAATTCCAAGAGGTGCGCGCACACGCGCACACATACACACCCAAACGATCGGGACCGTAGCATTTGATTCAATGCATGATCACGATTTCATACATAATGGTTTGGCGTCTATTTGCATTTTGTGTGCATCTTTTCAGTGAACAAAACAACATATCTGGCCATCGTATAAATCATACGAAATGGTACTTTTATTACCATTACATCCATGGCCACTGAACTGCCAGCAAAAGAGATAGTCATTTCGAGATTGTGTCCTATTTTTTCTCTCTCCAGCAAATTCAGCACGATGAAGAGAAAAAAAATGCAACCTCAACGTATTTATTTGCGTATTGCTGTTGAAACCAACGTAGGCTTCTTTGAAGCGCATTAATTCTATGCTTTGCATTCGCTAATGGCTTATTCCTTCCTTTTTGAAACATTTGCTGCTCACATACAATAACTCTATGTTGCAAAATCTAAAGAGAAAGTAATGCGCCTTGACCTAACGGCAATGAACAAAACGATGAATTTGAATTGATAAACAAAAATTAAAAACAACAACTGTATGATTCACAGTGCACATACTCAGGCGAACAGTGATCGCAAATGATTTCAGGACGTTATTATCCGACTGGAAATGTTTTCATTGGGAATTGGTTTGGTGAATTTTTATTCGGACAAAAAATTGACAAATTTTATTTTTATTATTGTGATTTTTCCAATTCAAAGAACCAACGTTATTTCTTTGACATTCATGAAATCGTTTTCAAGCCATTGCATCAGGTCAAAGGTTTTCGTCAGATTAATCAATCAACGACTTTGACATGACGAATCGATTACTTTTCCTCTCGCTATGTCCTCTCTGTGGGTGATCATGATAATGATACGTCAAAGGTTGCACGCAGTGAAAGTTCAAAGTGATCCATTCCATCGAAATTGAGTTTATTCGTGAAAATTGTGCGATATTTTCACATGTGTTACATTTCTTTACATAAACTAGGGGATCCGATCCAGAACAGTAAAATCTGTTTTCTCTTAACGCACCGAACAATTGTTTAGGTTTTCGGTAATTATGAGAATTTAGTCATGTATGCAAACAACACGATTCAATGGAAAGTGGTTCCATTGCCCCGTGACGCTGAACAAAACTATTTGAAATACTAATTTTTTTTAATTCTTCGTACTTCAACCCCAAACTCTACTGATCTCAATTTGAGCGCGTCGTATTACCAATAAAAACCGAGCAATAATGGTATTATATCAAGAGCGCATTTTTATTGAGCTCAACAATGACCTGCCAAGTACAAAGTCGGCATAAATTTTTGTTCGCGTTATATTTTTTCTGTTTTTTTTCTCTCTTTGTTAACAAAAGTTAACAATTTTGATCGTTGTATTGTGCGTATGAGAGAGTGTGGTAAAGAACATGAACTATATTCAGATTTGGCTGTTGTTGTTATTTCTTCAGACGGATTAATGTTCTTTTCCATATAGATTTTTCATTCACAACAATAAGGCGGTCGATGCACGCCGAACAACTGAAAAATAGCATAAATCAGGTTAATTGTACATGTAATAAAAAAGTATAGGCGAAAAAAAAGTAAAAAGAATACTCGCTAAAGAACCGCGTACATAATTAAATAGACACACACAGAAAGTGGTACCGAAAACCCAGAAAAAAAATACAATGCATATCATGTTCTGTTGTTGTTCGGTAAAGTGTGAATTACCTCTTTTAGCCAGTAGAGAGATAATATGCGTACGAAACAAGCATTCGAAAAATAGAATATAAAAGAAAAGCGTACACAAGCGCGCGAGAATCAAGAAAAAAATACGAGAAATAAATCAACAGCCAATCTGGATCATACTTACTTATGAATATTAGTAATTCGTTTTAAATGTACCATTTCTTTTTTAAATGAAGAAAGAATCGCATGTTCTGGGGCAATCACTTGCGTTCAGTTAACGTAATTGAATAAAAGAAAAATACAAGAGAATGATCCCAGTGGCAAGAATGTGCGGGAGTTTGGAAACAAAATGTGATGGAATGTATTTTTGCTATTATTCCATCATTGCAAGAGTTCTCATCAAATTTTTCCATTTATTTTGCCGTAAATGAACGTTTTAGAGAGAAATTCTTTTTCTTTTCTGACTAACAGATAAAGGACCTGAAGCGATTTGAAATTACAAAAATGTGGCATATGTGAGGAAAATTGTTTCTCTCAATATTTTTCGAAGCACACCGTTACAATACCAAAATCAGAAGTCAATCAAATGTGGTAATTTCGTTTGATTGGTTTCATGCGATTGTTCTGGAAAATACGTTGCCACTCTCATTATATATAGGCAGCAAACAATTGTGTTGTTAATTTTTTTTTAAAACATTAACACTTGGCCCATTTTATGTGACTGACGCATAAATTTCGAACGGCGCGTCTAGAATAGAAATGAGAGATTTTCAGTCGGAAATCTATTATTATAATCACTGATTGTTTCTTCCTCTCTATGCACAGTTACACAGAGAAATCCGATGAATGAATTCTTCGCTAAATATGGATAGGCAATTTGAAGCGAGTACAGATGATTATTATGTGTACAATGTTTGAATTGTGTGCAATCAGATCGATGCGTACGCAGTCAAACTTGGTGAAATCATCTCAAATGGTGAAAGAAAGAAAGTGAATGAGAGAACCTTCAATAAAACCTTAATGATTTGAACATTGTTTTTTAAATCGAATCCCATTTTGGTTTGGATTCTTGACCACGAAATCAGTTTTTTCCATTTATTTAATTGTTACTTGTATTTTGACGAAATGGAATAATACGAATCGATTTTTAAATTGTAAAAATCGTGACTCGTGGATTTGGTCAACAACACATGCCAATCCATTTTATACAGCGGGATACAGACCGATCGAAAGAGCGATTAATTAAATCACAAAAAAAATTGTAATTAAATCACAAAAAATTGTTTTGATTGTTCAAATAAATCAAAAAAATATATATTCAGAGTGAAAGAAAGAAGCATAAAAAATCGTTATTAAATTATACGTACAGAATTGACTGGAAACGAAACGAAATGAAATGAAAGATATAGGAACGAAACAACTGAACTGAAACCCATACCACATCAATTAAATCGATAATAAATCGCATCGAATTCTCGCCATGCACGATATTTTGCTATACTTTATACACGCTTGCTCAGTGTAAATAAATACACTGTTTGTGGACGCGTGCAAATACAGCGTAAAAAATTGCTAATCATAAAATTGTGTGATTGTTATTGGTAATATTATGGATGTGACTCGGTGTAAAAAAAATGTATATCAACCACTCAATCGATGAAATGTGAGATTTTTATTTTCGATTTATTGAAAAAGACTGCAGGCAATCAATGATCCTGCAAGTAAATGTGAGGAGAGAAAAAACTGATGTGGCTTCAAAGTACTTCAAATATATTGAAAATAACTATTATTTTCAAATTATTCAATTATTTTTTGCAGAACATCACGCAAATCTAAGCAAACAGACAACCTATTGAAACACAAGCGACCGACGATTGTATGGAATTTCATTCTATTTGCTATTCTTTCATTCATCCAACACCAATTCTTCCATGATTAATTTTTCCGCCGTAAAAGAGTTTTGTTGTCTGTTGAAATCTTTCATTCAATTACGAATGGGAATGGATGTGGAAATGAGCCATTGACCCACTTTTTGTGTAGTGTTCGGTTTGGTTTGGTTTTCCTACTGTGCAACGAAGTAAACAACAACGAATCAACTATATAATAATGAAATAAAACACGAAACGTGATCTTCTTTAACCGTTTTCAAATAAACAACATTCTGACTGGATCTTTTCACATACTAGAATTCGACGATTGTAATGATGCGTTTTATTCAATGTATGCGACACCACGTTAAATGACACTATAACAAAATGGCATTCGTGTACAATTTGCCAGTTAGAAATTGCGTTTGGTGCATGCTCGTATCACAACATGCAAACCAATCGAGTATCTTCTGCGAGAAATGCGATAAATGCAAGTATTTGCACCGTGCAATCAACCGAAAGTGGAAACGTGATAAATCGATTCGCTTTAATGCATTTGTAATGATGTTTGATCTGACTATAGTCAGTTATAACCGGCAAGCTCTTACTTAGTATGATAAATGTATTCAAGCAATTATTGACTTTGACTTCAATTTGGCGCATTTCAAACAAGTTACATTCTTTTTTTTCTTTCGGTCATATAATTTTATTGTCATCAATTTCTGACAAACATAAAACTGGATTCGATCAAATGGAAATACGTATGCGTTCTTCCGAATATCACGTTGACAAATATATATAAAATAATTTCCGATTTTACGAATTATTCTGTCCAAAGCACACAAACACATGCTTTACACATATATTTTTCAACCATTGCGCGGTTACTTTTTTATGTAATTTACATTTTACCGGTTGAATACTAACCAACTTTGTTGTTTTAGTTAACTTTTGTTAAGCGCGAATCAACAAGAGAACTTGTTCTGAGGCACGTTTTAACAAACGTTTATGCTGAATACGTTTTGCATAAAATAAAATAAAATTGGTTAGCGGAAGAAAATTAATTCAAAATCGCTTGAAATCGGTGATTATCCGCGCAATAAATTGGTTTGTAAAGCAATGGTTTGGCACAAATTGGATTCGATGTTTGAATGTGATCTGAAATGTGTTTCTCTCTAAAACTATTGATGGACGTATATGATATTTTTACACAAATTCAATGAATAAAATGCTATGCTCTACAACAACAAAAAAAGAGTGCCAAATGATCTCACCTTCTTCCAGTCCACGTCCAAGTTCGTTTGGCGTAACTTGTGGTAGGCTGATTTGAATTTTGCGACCGCTAATGTAATTGGCCAATTTATCCGTGAGCATATTGTTTAAGAAATAATCACGATCTTCTAAGCTGCGTGGCATCATTTGATCCAAATCATTTTCGCTGAGTGATTTTGCTGTTTTGATTGTTGCCGCTGCAGCTGCATTATCAACGCCAACCACCCGAACTCCATCACCAACATTAATCACATCGATTTTTGAAATTCGATCGATAAATGTAACGGCTTTTTTCTTCAGGCACATTGTAATACCGCCATCAGATCTCTGACACTCATCATAGATTCTCATTATTGAACGTAATCCAGGCGCCGCATTATTACTACTATTTGTCTGTTGGTGTTGTTCATCGTTGGCCGTTGAACAAATCACTGACCATAACAACACTATGACAAAACCACAATATACTTTCTGCAACATGGTTTATTGTTTCTATTCTTCAGATGCGTTTAAATAATTTAAGCAACAGAATAAATCCAGAACGAACAAAGAACAAACAAAATCTTTGTTGTGGACACCGAATTATTTATTAACTCAAATTGGCTGAATTTACGCACGTACTGACCAAATCAGGTAGAAAATAAAATCACACAAAAAAAATCCACTTCAACTGAATTTGGTATTTTGGCAACGAGCACTATGAACTAAGTTTTTTTATGGTCTTTGTTTTTATTATTGGTGACTTTGACCGTGCGCTGTCTAGATTCTAACTGGTGGTTTCCGTTGATAAAGCAGTCATATTTATATAAAAATCGTGTGAACTTGCATTTTATTATTGTAATCAAATTGCTTGTATGTGTACCACAAGAGTAATGTGTGCACAATGAGAGAGTACAACAACAGCAACAGCAACGGCGACGACGACGACGTTTTAGTGTCGACAATGGCACAAATGTCTCGGTGAGAAGTCAAGATGAAGTTACGTGATGGAGCGAACGAGACAGTCAGAAAAGCTAAGTGGAAAAATAGGTAAAAAAGAAAATACGAGAAACACAACAAAGTCTACTAACATAGATTGAACCGCATGCAGAAGGAGAATTTCATGTTAGCATGATGAAAAGTAGTAAAGGCCATGTAAGCTGTCGACAGTAGAATGTATTTGTGTGGTGCTTGTATCGTTGTATTTGTTGGTGTCAAAAGAGGAGAGGTGAAATGAAGCAAATCTGATTTCGATTTCGGTTGGCCAAACCAAACATACTGACACTCATACCATGATTTGCTACCATTGGAATTTGAAGTAACCACAGATAGATCATAGACATTGGGCTCATGTGCTATTGGCCAATGAGCGTTTGTGTATGTGCGCACCATCGAATTGAAGCCGCATAAGGTTAAACGGCACGCGAAAGCAAGTCAATAAGCAAAGAAAGCTGTGAATTTGTGGTTGTAACATTCGAACCGTTTTGATATTTGTATTTTTTTCTTTTATAACTGGTACAATTACAATATTTTATACGCTTTTTTTCTTCTTCTTCAAATATATATCTATCTATCGATTTTATGGCACTGTTTTTCTTTTCAGTCACGAGCTTGTTGCGGGACAAACATCGTCGACCGTTCAAGGAATCTCTCACAACACTCAACCATGACTATTTTGAATCTTTTTTTTTATTGGTAATCAAATCAATCCGGATGCATCTTTATAAATTAGCTTCTATAATGAAAAATCATCGAATCGAAGAGAAAGCAAAAACCAACAGCATTGCTTCAAATGCATACCATAGGACCATTTATTATTTTAGATTTTATAATGATATCGCATTTATTATTCTGTGCATATTTTTTTCTCGTCTTCCACTTCTTTTTCATTATACTATTGGAATTTTTTCTATCATTAGTTATATTTTGTAGGCTTTTAATTCATTTCGACTAATTTCATGACCTTTCTCTCCTCATTGTTATTATTACCGTCAATGAGACTTACTTCACGATTCAGTTGCGTTTCGGTCGAACACCATTCAAATCAATCTCATGCATAGCACTCTGTGCTATGCGATATGTTTTAAGTGCATATGAGATGGCAATTCTTGAAAGCGAACAACAATAGCTGCAGCATCATCACCATCATCATCATCATCAACAAACGATGTCTTTCATTCTCATTCCGTATGGTTGATGCTTGGAACGATGTTGGTAACGTTTTGCACGGTGCATTGAAACAGGCACATTGAACACCTCAACTCATTTGACCTCTATACACAATTCCCATGTTTGGAAGTGCGCCATCATAAACGCGACCGAACAGAGAAAATCGCATCCAAAGTGTGTGCGCACAAAGCACATGGATGAAAATGAGTCAATGTTCACAACAAAGGGAAGACTATATTGAAGCTCGATGACGAACCACAATGCTCGAATCCAAAAACCTTTGTATTTTCCGTTTTCTTCTTCTTCGCTGATGTCGTTTATCAAGCTTTTCATTTTTTTCTGTCGTTATCGCAAAATCTCAAGATTAATCGCATTTAATATAAATGTTGACAATTAAATAAGCGAAATGAAAGCATGCAAAATACGAAAAAACGATGCAAAAAGGTAACAGTTAAATCTGGATGAAGTGAAAAAAGCATACACACACAAGCGGTTGAAAACCGATCTCAATGTCATACATTAATTACATGATAATGTTTCGTTTGCAAGTATACAATTCAAAATTCATTTTCTCATATTTTCTTTTCCCTTCTGGGTTGATGTTGCGGTTACCGATGCTCTTTTTATTGTTGCTGTTATGAGAGTGAACCGCTGCTAGTGCATTAAATATTAATTTAAAGCTATAAATTAGATATACTCCGGCATACAATTGAGTATGATGTACATAACCTTAAGATAGGTCGCTTTTTGATCATAATGATAATAATGGGTGGTGAAAATTCAAGTGAAAGAGATACAACGAAATTGTGGCAGATAACAATGAAAATGAACACACAAAAAATGGCCGAACAAAGCCCGCCGAATTAAAGAGATAAACGCGCATTTAATGGAATGAAGAAAACAAAATCGTTTCATAAATACTTCATTTTGCATTGGTATGCTGTCGCATGTCCGAAAGCGGCAAAGTAATCATTTCGTTATTTTCCCTTCAAATACAATTCTTGGCCGATTTCGCTTGACCAATTCGTCGTTGTGAGTGCGAGAGGGAAAATGTCTGACGAAAATATCAAGAAGAAGAAGAAAAGCACAAATGCCATTGTCTTGTTTTGTAAGAAGCCGCACATAATTATAGTTTAATAGGCGTGTGTATTCATGGAACACTGAAAAAGTTAGAAAAAAAAACACAAATCAAAAATTAAGTTGTAATTACAAATTGGACAGTAACAACTGCAATAGACAATTTACCAGATGTCATCATCACAAAAGCGAATGATTTTTACTGTTCACCTCATCTCTATCGGATACAAAGAATATGGTAATACTCAATCAGTTGGCCTATTGTATACGTACAAGTGGCGTCATTTCATAAGACATAATAAGCGTAGAATGAACGATTTTCTGACAGATTTTTTATTTTGCAAAAAAAAAATGAAAATGGACCGCAATTTCTCTTGTGCATCTTATGATTTACAAGATAGAAAGGGAAATGTGAAACGAAACAGGTGTTTGATTCGGATTCAGTTTGTATGTTTTTATTGTATGAAAAATGATAATACAAAATGGTTAAGCGAAAGAACATATTTTTACTTTTTAAAAAAGAGGACAAAGTCAAGCACTTTTTCATCACCCAAATATTATTGTGCAGCTTAAAATGTACGAAGTTTCATTTTGCACAATTTTGCCACTTCAACCAGTTTTGTTAATTTCCAAGAACCAAACATATTTTCTTTCTATTCTCTGAAAGAATGTTCTTTTTGGTTGCAATAGTTCGAAGCCCCGGTGAACTCAAGGTATACTTTTGATTTTTAACGTTATGGCGTACGTGATAAAAAAAATTGAAAATTTCATTTTTTGGGTGTAAAAACATAATTTTGGATGTAATTTATGTCATTAGAACACAATGGCAAAGAAAGTTTGTTTTATCGCCATTTTTTCACAAACAATATTTAGCGCCTATTTCATTCACTTAATTTAACTGCATTTTAAGTTTTCCGGTGACAAATTTTGTTCGGTGGTTCTTTAAAGAGAAGACATTTGATATCTACACGTCTAATCAAATGGTGTGCACTAAAAGAACGTTATCTGGGTCACACATACCGATTTTGTTCATAAATAAAAACAAAAAGAACATAAATTTATGTTGATATTCAGTCGTCCGTGTGCCAAACTCGATTCAAACTGAAAACTAAACAACAGAAATAAACAACACACTGAAATCTATACGAATAAAAAAAAGTGAACAAATTACAAAACGTGAACGAAAGTTTTTCTCGCATGTCAATCCGTGCCATCAATTTTATCGATTTCCTTTGGTTCAGAAACGTTTCCCATGGAAAACGAAAAGACCTTTCCTATAGCTTAGCAAAAAAAAACTAAGATGTATGCAGCTGTTCTTTTGTTTTTTTTTCTTCATTTTCTTATTCTTCCTCTGATACGTTGGCGTGTCGAAAATCATATTTTAAAGCTATTAAAATCGATTGTTTCAAATACCGAAAAATGGGAAAACGTGCGCACAGCTCTCGCCATTGACGATGGTCAATAAATAATAACGATAATTTGATTAGTTTAGATCAATAACTGATACACACACATCATCGATTCGTATTAATAAATAGCTTCGCTGCTGTCTTTGATTGTTTTACTAAGCGAACAGTTTTCACATTTCCATTCAAATCCGTAAAATATTTGACCACTAAATTTTCAACTGAACTGGCATGTATTAGTCATTTCCTACCACGGTGATGATGATGATGATGTGGCTTTTTCTCCCTATCATATATCAATGTTAACGCAATTTCTATTGCGATCGCGCAAGTATTGGCTACAAAAGAAATTACCTTCATCAATAATACATATATTCTTTTTTTTATCTTAAATGGCGAGCACATATATCTCTTACAAATTCACATGAGGTTAACAGCAACCAATAGAAAAGTCATAGAGCTAATTTTTTTTTCTTCTTCAGACGAGAAGAAAGTGATTCAGAGACGAAATCATAATTGAATATCACAATTTGGTTTCACTTGGCTTTTCGCGTTATTCAGTTCGATTTGGCGTATGGCCATGAGCCAACTATATGAAAATCTATGGAAATGTATTAATACAAACATTTTATTTGAAATTTTTGTTGTTAATGCTGAATATATTCTTATGAATGTGAATTTAACGATTTTAACATCTTTATTTTTGTTCAATAGACAATACTCTCGCATACATGATTCATGATATTGATAATCTCGCCGTAGCCGATTATATTGTTACACTCTGTTCCGAGTAGTGTGTGTGTTTATATGTTTTTCATCTTTTCCATCTTAAAATTTTTATTTTCGTTTCGCGTTCATTGTTCATTTCACATTCAATTGAAACTCTGTTTTTTTTTTTTTTATTCGAAAAACACTTTCAAACAAAGAAAAATCGAACGAACAAGTGAATGCAAGTTGCGCACGCTCGCGAAACAAACATGAATGAGCGAAACGATTAAAAATTGAAGATGCGCTCCAACTTAAAAATTTATGTGTGCTGTTCAATGTGTCCGATTTAGCATTGAAAAATAAAATCATAGCGAAAACGTGCTTACCCCATGAACATTCCATATATATAAATTGTGTGCCGTTTGTAAAAGTCAAAATGGAGAAAAAGAAGACGGAGTTGATGATGACGATTGTGATGATGATACGGGTAAGAATGCGCCTATCGGACATTTTCCAAAAACTCATGCATTACAATTCATGTGCAAAAACTATAAGCGATAAAAACATTCAAATTGTGAATTCATGTTTAGTGCATTAAATATGTGTGTATTTTCTTTCTCTGTTTCTTGATACTAATACTTCATTCAAATTCAATGGAATCATTTTGTGCATGCATTTTTGTTTTATGGGCGCTGAAACTGAAACAAAATAAGCAGTTACATGCGCATGACATTACAAACGCAATATGTCTCTCTCTCACTCACTTTCTTCGTGTGGTATTTTAGTAAAATCGAGTTCTTTTTCTTTGAATATGCAACAATTCAACAGTCAAATTGTGCATTGTATGTGAATTGAGCAAGCAGATCGTACAATGCAGTCAATTTTTGCATCAAGTTGATCTTTTTGAGATTTCTGTTTTTGTTTTTCATTTGTATTTTCTCTTTCACTTGCGATTTTTGTGTGACAATGATTTTTTTTTTTTTTTTTACTTTTCCCATTGAGAAAAGGTGCATGGCCTGGCCAACAGCATTTTATCAAACAATTTTAAGACTTTTCCACAGTTAACCTTTCATTCGGGTACAATTGACTTTATCTCACCGCATCTATCTCACTATACGTGGCCAATTTCACTTTTAGCGAAATAGATGAAAGAAAAAATGGTGACATTGGGTACGGCGCAATGAAAAACTGTGACATCCCTGATTTCATTTGTCGGAATCACATAAAAACAACAATCTTTAATGTAGTTTGCGTGCCACGCGACGAAAATATGTCGCATGAGAAAATGCGAAATTCTAACATTGTTTTTTTTTTATAAATCAAGAGTGTCACACCCATCGAAGTGTGGCCGCTAATTTGGCGTTAACACTAAAAAAAAGTGTTTTAACGATTTCTAACTAAAGCGTTGCCGCCAATTTTCGTGACGAATTTCATCATCGGCATGAACAATTTGTCGATATGTTGCCTTTGTCGAGAGGCGCACATTGAAATGATTCACGTTGTTTCTTGTGTTGTTTTTTCGTTTTGGGATTGATAGAAAGGTTCTCTCACGTACCACAATATTCCGCTTTTACTTTTCCTCTCGCACCATATCGAGTTTATAACTCAATTTTCACACCAAGCACACCAAAATAAAAGTCGGTATTTGTATACATACTTTTTTTTATTATAATTATTTCTTTTATGTTTTCTCGCCAATTTTGATTATATCAATTTTGTCGATGCTGGGAAAATGTGAAACACCACAAATATTTGTACATAAAAAAGCCGTAATTAGTTTTCTGTTTGACTATTTTACCGAATGTTTACATTCATAAGCAGTAGCTGCAGGGTTTTCTTTCGTTGTTCATACGTGGGGTCTGGCCATTGACAACAGCCGGATACAAAGCCGTGTCTCTTTCTTTTCAAACTCAAATCGACCGATAGTAATTGTTATCAAAATAACAAAAGCCAGTCTAGTCACAGTTGTTATTTTCTCTTTGTTCGTGTTGTTGTTGTTGTTGAATGGGTAAGAGATGCCCATGTCATCTGAATTTGTGGTTTTCTTTTTATTAGAGTGTGTGTGCAAGGTAATAAACCGTACTCTTATAAGCGGACAGTTGTTGTCGCCACCGTTAGTTTTTTGATTAAAAAAAAAGTGCGCAACGAAAAGAAGAGAAGTGAAAAGCAATTTTCTCTGTGGATTTTAAATAAACTCAGGCCATTCAATATGTTCGACAATCGATTATGGTCGTAAATTTTCGTTGAACGCGTCAATTTCAATAGAAATTATTTAGTTGACATTCATTTTCGATTCGCTACGCATCATTGATTTTCACTTGATTATCGCTCGCACGCACACACACGAATTTCTCTCTTCGTCAACATTTTGTTTTCTTCACTATTTTGGTTCTTTGGTCTTTTTGTATGTGTATTGGTTTCAATTAAACACGTTACTATCGCAATTGGGCACACCGCAATTGCAAATTCTGTTTACATTTGCAATTAACCCATGCTCACTTTTCCGATTAACTTTTATTCTGTGGACCATCATGTTTTGATCTTTGCATTATTGACAAATAACTCTTGAATGTGGTTTTCGTTTTATTTTCTGTTAAAGAAAAGAGAATTTAATGTGAAATGAAATGTGTGCAAAAAGTCGCAATTAGTTGGGCGAAAGAATTAAGGTTAAACACAAGTAAAAGTGTAATTCTTCATTCATTTGTGTTTATTGGCATTGTTTTCTTGTGGCCATGGTAGCCAACAATTGATGAAAAATTGTTGTGTACATCTAAGTGTGTTCTGATTCATGTTATAAAGACGTGCTATGCGCGTGCCAATCTGCAAACAATGCTAACCGTCATTGCTTGAATGTGTCTCGGTTAAAAAGAAAAAATAGTCATTAGCAGAACCGTCATTTTATTTTGCATTCTTTGTCACTCTCTGTTTTTCATTCACAATTCTATGCCGTTCACATAAATTGACACATTTTAAATTGAATTTCAAGAATTTTAATTCACATTTGCAAATTGTTTTCTCTGGGCCCTTTTTATGGGCGCAACAAATCATTTTCATGATCACGATCGGTTCACGGAACCGATCCTCGCCCCATCGAGCGGGGCGGGCGGAATTCGTTTCATGAATCACTTCGGTGACGAATTGAAAATAAACAAGATACCTAACTCATAATCATGACAGATTGTTTTCTATTCCACGTACAGCTTGAGAATTCCTCGAAAACGATGTACCCATGTATGTGCGGGAAAAAAGGCAAATTTTCAAATGACACTTTCGAAAGAGATTAATTTTGGTGCGAATTTTGTACGCGACAAAAGTTTGTATGGGTCATCCGAAATGTAAATAGCATCGAGTGTTGTTATTGCGTGTAAATACCGACACATGACTTGATACATTCAACCCACTGAACTCGGTTGTTGTTTATGATTAATTTTGATGATCATCGTTCGCATTTATCTACCTGTTTTTCATTACTTTCTGCATTTCTTGCCGGCGACTTGAGATGCGGAACAAAAACACGTTTACTGCACAAATTACGGCAGGCAACACTTTTTTCTGGACTTTTTTTTCAAACAGTAAATGGAATAAATCATATTGCCGCCACGTATGACCATATTACGATGCTGTTTTTTTTGTATTATTCGCATTATGTCTACACTCTCGAGTAATTTAAATCGAATTGGCAACGTCTTTTGGCTATTTTGTACTCGTAACGCCACTATTGAATTTGTCGAGCGTCAAGCCCATTCAGTTTTTCTTCTCTAAATAGGCAATTTCCGATAATGGTATTTTCTCCATCGTCTAATGGGCCATTCATAGAATTTAAGATAGAAACGTTTGTACGGGATGGAAAAAAATTCTTTCGTCTCAATTTTAGAATCATTATGATTGTTTAACGTATATGAACTGCTGATGCTGCTGGGTACCGACACGAAAATTGAAAAAAGTAATACATGTATAATGCGGCTGACCGTAGAAAATGGCCATTAAATTGGCCGACACGTACTTTGATTTTGCGGTGTGTATTACACACTGAAACCGATGAAAAATAAAATGAATTGTAAATAAGTGAATGGAATGGAATTTGATTTGGTGGGCGGTGAAATTTGTTATTTTTTATAAATATAAAATGTGCAGCGGCGATAATATCGAGAATTTTGATCGTTATAAATATAAATTGATTTTATCGAATCTCGTTGAGAATGCATAACTCTCTGTGTTTAATTATGATACTTGAGTCTGTGAAAGACTTTCATTCCAATCCACCTTGCAGCAAACTGCTATTCAGCAAAGGTGCTTGCCCGCATGCAAATGATCATGCATGTACCAAGTGTTTTAACATTGCATTGTTCACATACTCGATTATGTGTACGTGTGTAAGTCTTTTTGTTTGGTGTTGTGGTCGAGCATGGTGCCGATATTGTACTACTACACAACTCTAGACAAGATTTTAGATTTCAAGATCATTCGTTTGGTCTCTGTTGTTGCGCCCAGCAAAATCTCGAACCAGCATTTCTCTTTTATATACTCTATCGTGCATATGCTCGCCGTTTTGTACCAGCAACACAAATCTTATTCGCAATTCGCTTACAATGAACCCAAAATGAATAAAAAAAATATAGGTAAAAAAGAAATGAAGGCACGTTGAGAAGGGATTGAAATTCAAAGCGAAAAAATAGAAACAAAGTATATATACTAAAGTACCTTGTTATTTTGCGGCACAGAAAAACAAAAATACAACAAATTAAATAAATAAATAACTAACAAAAGATGCATACAACACACCAAACCAAAGCAAATAAGATGAGATAAAAGAGAGAGAAAAAACCTAGTCGAGCCTACGATGTAAAATCAGATTGGAGCGCAGTCACTTTTTTTTCTTCGTACATTTGTACCATGCCAAATACGAGCCACAAGAATTTTTTTCTCGAAATGAAAAAAATGCACATGTAATGCTACAATCTTTGTCTGTCTTCATAGATACACAAAATACGAATCAAAACAATCTTGCAACAGTTAGCAAGAGATGATATTTTCTTTTTCAGATTATATACACACTTAAAATAGTTTCAATGCAACCAGACCATTTCATTCATGCAAAATAAATGATGTTCTCTCGGTTACTCTTTTCTTCTTCTTCTTCTTTTTCTTTACATTGCGATTTTGTTGTTACGGTCTTTTTTTTTCAGCATATTACAAGCCATGCTTTCCCATCGCGCGCAATTCGCAAATTATTGACTCAGTTTCAGCAGTACGAGAACAACAGAGAGACAACAACAACAACGTAAAATACTCACACGCGTACAATTTGTTCGTCATTTTGTACAGTTAGTGTTTGTAAAAACACATACTACATCCGGAATAAGACAAATAGAAATAATCATAATAATCGACGTCAAATATTTCATGTGAAATAATTAGAAGCTGTGGGCAGTCGCATTTTTCAAAAAAAAAAAATGCACATGCATAACATTTCAATAAACTGAAGTGGTTTTCATTCAATTATGCGAAATATTTTGACCTAGGAAATCTTAGAGAAAAGTTGTTGTTTGTGATTGTGGTTATTCAGTTGACCCAATTTAGAAGAAACAACATGAAAATAAAAATAAACTCCTTACAAATATAAAAAAAAACTTTACCGCTTCAAGAAATCCACTTGTCGATGGCACTTTGAAGTGGACTATGATTGACACAATGGTTTCAGCAAAGTGCTTGTTTGCTCAGATCATGAGAAATTGTTCATAGATTTTTTTTTCTTTCAAATCAATACTCCGATATTATCAATAAATATTTACGCTTTGCGGAGGAGAGTGAAGATTTTGTCAAAACTTTCATCGGCACCAATGTGAATGATACACTGTTTGCCAATAGCTTGTTGATCGTCGGGAAACCATTGATTCCACTATGTTTCAATTGTTTCTTTATCGCCCGCCGATTTTTAGAAAGCACTCGATAATTTAATAATAACCGACCAAAAATCCATATTTCCATTTTCTGTATACAACAACATTTCTTGCTGGGAACTCAGATTCAAACACCGACCGGTGCATGTGTGGCGAAGAGTGATTTCATCAATTATTGTTTATTTTTATTTTTTAATCGTGATTAAATTAATGGATTTTGACTCTGTGTTTTCCGGAAAGTCTTTTGTAATTTATTGATTCTTATCAGTCGATCGTTCTTCTTGGCTCTTCTAATAAATTTCGCTGCACTATTGATCCATTGACATTTCGTTCAACCCGAATTTAATTTAAGTGATTTAAAAAAACATTCAATCGAACGATGTATATACATTTGCATATTCACCTTTGAAAGCCCCATTTTCCAGAGGCACACCGTGTCAAAGTTCTTTTCGATATGTTATTGCCGGTTATTGCATATTTATTGCTTGTAAATAGAATATATTTCATTCGAATAGAATAGAGGTTGTCAATTATTCAAGTGAAATCGAATCGTAGGAGTTCCGTGATCAAGTGGTCGGCATTCATCGAGAACAGGAATCGCTTGACGGGTGATAAAATGTCATTCGGTCAATTGTGAAACTCTTTTTTTTTTGTCTATTTCAATCATAATTGTTGTTTTTCGTTAAATGCAATTTCAAGATAACAACGTGTCGATCGAGAGAGGTCGATCGTAGAAGAATTAACTTTCTCTGTGTGTATGAAACAACAATTCCTTCTTCCGTTCTTCCGCATCGCCAAAACCACATACCACATTTTTCGTATATATTTATTTTGTTGCTGCGAATAAATTAACGAGTTTTCTTTTTTTGCATAACTAAGTGCACAGTATTCATTCAAGTTACCGGGCGGCCAGTTGAAATACAAATCGAGGAAAAGTGTAAAGTATTTCATTTTACAGTTTGAAAAGAAGAAAAAAACACATTCATTTGCATAATTTGTGCGCGTATTCGTCGTCTGCAATACAATATATACTTATGCTTGCTTGATTACTTGTTGCCATTCTTTTTCATTTTTCTCTAATTGCCGATGTGTGTTGCGGTTCCTTTTCAACGTTTACACAGGCAGATGAAGTGCATGCTCCAAAAATCCACCGCTTTTTGAAGTGAAATCGGATGTATGCCGAACTAATTCAAATTCTCTCGCACTCAAATCCATTTAATGCGCCAAGATTGTGAAGAAGATGCGGGCGAAAAACTAATCTGCTTCGAATATGTGTGAGTGCAAGCTTGTGTGTTTTCATTCTATGTGCCAATATATAGTAATCCATCATGGCATTTCTCTGCCCATAACAAAGTGCTTTTGATGCCATTGTTGTTGTTTTCTTCGCACATCATTCTTCATGCGATCTTTACATCGAAGTAGGTTTTATCCATTTGTTTCCCATTGTAATCACATCAAAAATTTTGTGGAGAAAAATCCAAACATTTCGTTTAGTTTCGATGAATGCTTCACACATATTCG
Source organism: Contarinia nasturtii (assembly GCF_009176525.2). Classification (NCBI taxonomy): domain Eukaryota; kingdom Metazoa; phylum Arthropoda; class Insecta; order Diptera; family Cecidomyiidae; genus Contarinia; species Contarinia nasturtii. Next base: position 6,985,052 of record NW_022198046.1, read on the forward strand.
CAATCAAACATATCATTCAATGTAATTTCGATCGATTAACGAAAAAAAAAAAATTGCCGAGAATAACAACAATTCCAACGAGCGACCATAATAAATGGTGAAATGATAATTCTTATATGTATGTGAAAATGAAGAAATCGCAACCGCGTAAACGTGTTAAACAAGCGGGTAACAGGCACGCAAACACGCAGCCCTTCTAATTTATTTTGGAATTAAAACGTGCGAGAGGCGCAAATGGTGCGCTGTTGTAAAAAAAACATTATTTTCTTTCTTTCGAGATTGAAATGAACGAGAGAGAGCCAGTGACGGTGGCTGTTGTGTTTGAGTAATTTCTGCGTTGCGAGTATATGCTCAACAATGATTTGGCGAATTCGTGTACACAACAAATGAAAACTATGGCAATCGGCCAAATCGAAAAATGGTGAGCAATTGAAGAGATAGAAATTAATCAAATCATCAACGGTAGCTAACCAAAACAACTACATTGATACATGAAAAAAAGAAGACCAACAATATTGCAACTGAATGCAATGTGCAGTGCCGAGAAGTGAAAGAAGAGATAAAGAAAAAAGAGGCAAAGCAAAAAAAAAACCTAATCTCAAGCACAAACACTGCAATGCACCGCACAGCACTGAAACCGATGGAAAAAATGCAATACATTTTTATGCCTTAATAGATTTGCTCTAGCAATTTATTGAAGCTAAAAATTTTATTCAATTATCATTATGCACATTAACACGCTCTAAAACCATTGGTTCCCTAATGCGATCTTATTTAATCGCTGATCATCGGCAGCTCTGAAACAATTGCTCAAGATCGTTCGTTGGATGTACATCTCTCGTAATTCGTTTGGGATTTTTTTCTCTTGTTTCGACGCCAGCAGTCCAGTAGAGAACCGACCAAATTGCATCGTGGATTTATTTTTGTTGTGCATCCTTTAAAGAGATCATTGGCTGGCAGTGTGCGATAGAAAAGTTTAGTGCAAAAAAAGTTCATGCAGTGTGAATTTGAGAAAATAATTTAAAAAATACACATATATATATAAAAAAATAAACGTAGCCAAAATGGGAAAGTTGCTGGGGATTGTATGTGCTGTTTTATGTTTTGTTGTTCTAGTTAAGGCTCACAATACCAAACCATTGGCAGCAAATAGTGGCAGCAGTTTAAATGCATTCAGCAAATTTTATAGAAATTGTGAAAATGCGGAGGATATATTTCGTTGTATAAAGCAACAAGCATTGAAATTAGTCAATCGTGCATTGAATTTACAATCGATTAAAGTGGTCGATGGTGTGACATTGTTGCAACGTGATCAACAACAATCGTTAAATGCCCAACGCAAATCAGCTGATAATGATATTCTACAAAGTGAATCGGAAATTCGTAGTCTATCGTCCGATCAATTGGACACAACACTTATGAATGGTATTGGTAAATTGCTAACCAATTTTCAATTGCAATTGAATTTACCAAAAGTGATTGACTATGCACAAAATGAAGTTGTCGAAGTGGAAGAAGGACGAAAGAAGACGAAAAAATATTTGGGTCCATTTTTAGCAGCGATGGCCATCAAAGCGGGAATTTTAAAATTGGCCTACCACTCGATCGCTATTGTTGCCGCCAAAGCATTGAGTAAGTTTCACTGATTCAGTGTAATTTCAAATTGAAACATATCACACAAAAGATATCTTTTTCTAATTGAAAATTATCATATTTGATCATTTTTTCTCGTTTCAAATATACAGTTATTGGTAAAATTGCACTTGTAATCAGTGCAATTATCGGTCTCAAGAAATTGGTTGCACCCGAAGGTCATGAAAAAACAACATATGAAATCGTGAAACATCCACATGTTCAACAATCACACAGTTACTCATCGTCCCATGGTGAATATGACAATCACGAAGGCGTTGGTCAATATCACCGCAGTTTTGACCAATACGACGAGCTAATGATGAGAAATCCGGCTTTCCGAAACAATTTATCTCCTAAATACAATTAATTTGGCACAATTAATTGATTCTAGTGAGGAAAAATAGGTAGTAGAGGAGAAAGTGAATGGCTTATTTAGACAGAAAAGAATGGAACAAAAAATTAAACGTAGACGTTAGAAGCAGACAAAATCAACCAAAAATTTAAACCAAAAATAAAGAGAAATGAATACTCAAACGAAAGCTTCACCAGTTTTTACTAAATGCGATGACTTTAAAAATGATAGCGGAAAAGGAAACGTAAAAAATGTACACCAAAGTCTCTTTTGTCTTTATTTGAAAACAAACATGAAATTTCGTATTATCATCAAAATATCGGTACAAAATCGTGCTCCAAATTTCAAGACGAAAAATGCCAGCCAATTGAAGTGACCAACGAAGAAAATCGTTCTATTGGATATTTGATTGAGGACATTTATTTTTCGTGTGGAATTTATGCCGACACGATGGAGAATCGAACATTGACCATTTTTTTCAAAACATTTATCATCCATTCATGCCAAACGCAAAACTCATTCCAAAACATAAAAAGACTATCTTAAACATAACACACACACAAAAAAACATACAAACACCTACAGAATTTTGATTTTGTAACATTTAAATTGATGATTTTGCCGAGAAGCCTCTCATACTGCGAGAGCCTTTCAATTTCGAGGATTAATCACATATTGTTGTTGTTGTAGACGAACGGGCTGACCAAAAAAATATATATATAAATATAAAATGAAAATATTTCTTCTGTTTATTTTTTTGCATCAAACAAATGATGTTATTATTTGTTTGGTAATAAAGTGTAAGTGAATTATCCAATAAGTATTTATTTATTTATTTATGTATTGTACTCCCCCGAAATACCTATTTATTGTTTTCTATTTACATTGTTTATATGTTTTTTTTATTTATTGAACATTACTAAATTATTATCCATTAATTTAAACCTTTTTTTTGTGTTGTGTGTGAACAGAACAACGAGACGAAAAACGAATGGCATACATTCCTTTAGCAGTTATCATTATCTATAAAACAAAATGAGATAGAAAATTGAATTAAAAACCGTGTATTGTAACAGCAAATAGCGAGCTTGAGAAGTTTATGAATAAAATAAATAAATAAATAAATATTACGAATACGTAATTTGAGACAACAAACATTTTCTTCTCTGTTTTTCTTTCGTGAATCATTTGCGACATTTTATATAATTCACCATTGCAGCAATTTTTTTGTCTTTCCTTTTCTATGTTTCAGATGAAGAATTTTACAAGTGCATCAAGAATATCTTGCGCTGGATCACAACATAAATCAACGCTTTTTTTCGCAAAGAAAATCACATTTTCCCGTTGGTGTAAAACAAAAGCCATAACCGTGTGACTGCAGCAATAAAAGTGCGTTGTTACTGTTGGCACAGAAAAATCATGAAAAATCGGTTCCTATTCATTTTTCAAAATGTTTCTTCTAACTAGATTTATTGCCGTACATTATTGTGTGCAACACGTCAATTTAACATGCATTTCAAATCTAACATTTCGGTCGACATTTGGTGGTTAATAAATTTAATTAGCGTGAAATGGCTTAAGAATCCAAGTAGATAGTTAGAATAAGCTACAAACGAATGCAAAAATATTATGAACAAATTATCGCTTTGTTTCCAGGCGTTTCCCAAGTTTCACTTTATAAGACTGAATTTCAGTTGAAACGTCAATTGAAATATGCAATGAGAGCAAAGAGAATGCTTCGCTGTTTATCGCATAAAAATGGAATTTAATGAATATATATCAAAAATGATGATGATGATGATGATTAATGCTGATTCATAGTAAACCAGAAATTGAATGTATGTCTGTGGTACACAGAAGTGCCAGAAAATCAAACAAAAATTAACTAAAGACATTGCTTGATCAATTCTTCACAAACCATTTTCGATCTACTTTTTCTTCTCATTTGCTATTATTATGAGAGAAAATACATTGGTAAATTGGTTGGCATCAAAATTAAAGAGTTAAAAGCGAACGCATTATGATTAACTATGAGGCAGTGAATTGAATGAAATTTATATTGAAGCTCGTTAGTTTGAAAGAAGAGGAAGAAAAAAAACTGTTTTCAACAAAGGCATTGCAATGAAAACGAGCCCCAAATTCAGGCTGTTCTTCACTTTCTGTATCAAATGTATTAAGGTAATGTTTCACTTTTCCTTTGTAGATGTGGTCGGCCAAGTAAATGTGCCCACTAAAGTAACAATTTCAAAAATGAGATGAGAAACACATGGGCAGAGAGCGAGAGAGAAGTCTGGCAAATAATCAAAATGCGATATTTGTGTGTTTGTTGGAAAATTATGCGAGCTTGAATAGGCAATATTGTTCGTGTCAAAAATCGATTTAAATTAAAATCAAATTTTAAAGAAATGTAAGTAATCAACGATACTAACAAGACTTTGTACTGAGTGAAGAAGTAAAAGCATCGCAAATATTTTAAATGTTTCAATCGGCCCGCCTATATCAAATGCCGTACTTTAACAGTTGACATACATTTTGAGCGATCTGAATGCCGAACAACTGTTCAGACTTTATGTGTCGTCGCAATCATATGCGTTACATCGAGATGCGAGAATGTTGAATTTTTCTTAGCGAAAGTAAAATATGCTAACTGTAAATAATAGCCTATTTTGGGAGTAAATGTTACGCTAAATCGATCGCACTGAAAACGAATTAGCGACTAGTGAACAATCCATCAGAATAAATGGTACAACAGACAAATGGATCGTACATGCGAGCCATGTCAAAGAAAAACGAACGTTTTTTTTTGGTGACAGTTTAAACGAATGATAGAGAGGAAATAAAGTTGAGTCGAATCGACAGACATATCCCAAGTAGGTAAAATTGACTTATTTGGCGCTCTATCTTATCATTGGTTCAAGTCGTTTTCATCAAATCAAGAGAAATTCTAGTAATACTCTATGATTATCTCGGCGTTATGATCGGTTTTTGTTGTGCCTAAGCGTTTGCTTTGTTTCCGATGAATCATTTCTTGGTATGCGGCTGCTTTGCCGCAGAGAGGAAGAGAAAGAGAACTAAATCTCTCGACACCAAGCACTCTGCATCCGTATGTGTAATTCAGTTTTGTTTTTTGTTTCACTAGTACTCTACATACCCATTCATTTCCATGGCCAATAAAAACTAATTATTTATACCGAAAAAAAAAAACTCAACTCTATGTAATATAAAACAAATAGAGCGTGATGTAATATTACTTCTTATCTTGAGTTTTAGCTCTATTCCATACGAGCGCATCGTCGAACTAAGCACAATCTCGTTTAAAAGACAAACTAAAACAGCGTATAATATGTATATGTTGTTTCGTTTTGGTGTGTATAATTGCTTTTTGTCTTTGGTGCAAATTCTCTGCTTGTTTTGCTTCCCGTTTTGTTCTTGTGTTCAATAAAAAGTGTGCGCGTTCGCTCGTTTCGGCATCATCCGGAACAAAAAACAATCAACCGCGCGTTGAAACATCTAAAGAAAAACATCAACAACACGCAAAACATCGTTCAATTCACTTGTTGTCTATGCTTATAGACTTCGTTAGATCAAGCAAGCCTCATTTCGAATCTTTTTACCCCGATTTTTGCGCCACAGCACACACACACACACACGAATCTATACAAAAAAACTGTTTCAATTATATGCGATTTCCCTCTTGTAATGATTCGATTTTGTTTTGCACCGACCAGATTCACTCGCGAAACGGTGTATTACTTTACATTTGGTTTTGTCGGAAAAAAAAGAACGTTTCAAGCACGAGAATTTGGTATTTGTCTATTGGACATACAAAAAAAATAAACAGTGTCTTAAACGGTATCTCGTTTGACGTCGTTTGGATAGCAATTAGGTCCATTTAACGATTCAAATTTCTATTGCTGATATGGTTATGCCGCCTCAAAATCTAATGCCTCTTTCCCTGTTCACTTGCAACAGATTATACAGTATGCATTCTCTCAAAAAAGGCAAACTAAAACGAAAACGGCTCTTTTTAAGCACAACATTCTTTCTTTGTTCTTCAATGTTTTCTTTCTTGTTCGATGCTGTAAATTAATTTAAAAAACACTCACACATTTGCTGGAACAATTCATGGCTGATATATGTTCTACATTTAATAAATGTAACAATTCTCAAGTGTAATTAAAACTAAATTATATGCGATGATGATTTTGCCAAGCGATCACATGCGTGAATCCATCAAATGGAAAATTAGTGTCAATTGAAAATGACATCTAACACACAGAGTGAAAGAGACTTTTTTTTGACAATTTATCTTTACATGGATCACATAGCTTAAGATTCAAATCATTTTGTTATAATTCTAAACTTTCAATGTAAATCGAAAAAGCAATTAAACATTTTTGAATATAAATGGAAATGATTCTGCTCGCGCATCTTTAGTTTAGCGAAGAATTTTCCGTGTGAAACAAGTTTGTGAATTGTTTGATTTTCTGCGTAAATATGATTCGTTGTAAGCATCAGTATCGAAGTGATGGTTTACATAGTATCTTGATTTGAAGAAATATAAAAAAGAAGAAGAAAAAGCACCTGCATTCGACATTGCAATTTTTAAGTTGATTCCTGAAAGTAAAAGAAATCTGAAAACTAGTAATCAGCAACTATAAAAACCGGGCCATAAAATCCAACGGTTAAAATCAAGAAACAACTGCATAAAAATACCACTGACGGTGTATAAAAAAAATGACTGTATTCAAAAGTGGAATATTTTTACTGTTTATGTTCATAGAACAATCGACACAATTTTCGATTTCAAGTGAGATGAATAGTGAATTGCCTTCGTCGTCACCGTCACCACCATCGTCATCAAATCAAACCGGTTGCCTGAAGACAATCGGACAATGTTTTCGACACCGGCCAAATGAAGTGGTCGCATGTGCAATTGAACATGGCATGAACAATATTGAATGTTTCATTTCGAGCAATAAGACATGGCATCTCAATGAATTCATTTCACTGAAAAAGAACGACGATTGGAAACCGACCGAAATTGAGGCTCGTCATGATCAATCGCTTTTCGAGGCGGTTTTAAGTAAATTGAGTGATTTGATTGCATCAAGATCGATTCAATTTTCGATGCCACAAAATGTTGATGATATGTCGCCCGAAGGTCGTGTCAAATCGGGCTTTGATTTTTCCGGCTTGACAAATTTTGTTGGAACGGGCATTGGACCTGGTAAAAAACAAAGTGATTTTCAAAACCACATTTTTAGTCCATTTTATTCGCTCGAGGAGATCAATTTGCTAACAATATGAATTCAAACCAAATCCATTTCAGAAGGCAGAAAAAAGAAAAAACATGGAATGATGGGCATGACAGTTATCGCAATGATCGCGCAACTTTTTCTCGGGAAGATCGCTTTTTTGGCCGGTGCAGCATTGCTGCTATCGAAAATTTCACTGTTGTTTTCCATTGTCGTAGGACACTTTTTTCTTATACTTTTCATGTTTATTATTTTGAATTTCAACTGAAATATTAATAGCATTTTTAAAATATTTTCTGTTTTGGTGCTGTGCGTGTTGGCACTTAGAACGCATTGAAAAAGCATGGAACCGGCAATTCGGGAGGCAGCGGAGGTGGAGACCATGTCGTATACAGTGATCCAGGGCACGGTGGCTATCAACGAAGTATCATCGAATCACCGATGGATTGGGTTTTCACGGATGAACCACCAAGCACATTTTCACCGATTCTAACGTAATCAATAGCTGGATAGCAGACCTAGTATACTCCCCGTATAAATCCAATAATCCAATAATCCAACGTAATCAAGATATTTATACATTTGTCCACTGCTAGAAATATACTTAAGTGAAGAAAGGCATTCTTATACTTAAGGCATGAATGAAAAAAATAAGTTTCATATTAATTCGTAAGAATTGCCTATATTTCGGCATTATTTACAAATCAACTATTGGATATTTTTGTAATAAAAAAACACAAACTGAAACAACCTCGCATTTTTTTGCGTCAAAATCTTATAGTGATTCCTGATTTCATTTTTTTCGATTCCTTACCTCTCATTCGATCTCTCTCTTTTTCTCTTTCTTTCTTTCTTTCTTTCTCTTACTCTCTCTCCGCGAAAATATGAACTTCCTTTGAGGAATCGGATGTCAAATGCCCCAAAAAAATAATAAAAATCTGCACTTTGTGATATTTGGATGAAAATTTGACATGACAACTTTACACTAAACTCACAGACTCGGCATTTATTGCACACAAAAAGTAAAATAGTTACAAAACAACCAAGAAGCACACAACAATGAAATTTGTTAAAATGATAAAAAATACTTCCGAGCCCCTAGGATGAAGATCGTGCACTGAATGACCAAGCCCATCTTTTGCCATACGAAAAAGACTTTGAATTTCCTATAGAAAATCTTGAACTCGGAAAATTGCTTGGTACTGGAGCTTTTGGTGAAGTCCGCGAAGGAGTTGCACGTGGAATCTTACCTCATGAGGAGAAAACTAAAGTTGCCGTCAAAATGGTGAATGATAAATCGCCTAAGGGAGAAGTAAGTTTACTTTGGAAATTAAATTATATTCATTTACTTTGAATTTCAGTTAGTCAGAAATGCTCATTCACTTTTATATTATGCTCACGTGCTGGCACTAAAAGCTTTGATATCCGAGCTTAAGATTTGAATGTGGTGAATTTACTTGGAGCGTTTACCGATAATATTGAATAAAGTAAATAAATCATTTCCATTTTATGGATAATTTTCAAAAATAAATTTTTTTTTCAATATTTTTTCTACATATTTTTGGATAAAGTGATGGTAATTGTTGAATACTGTGTTTACGGTAACATTAAGGATTTTTTGTGGCATAATCGTGAACATTTTATCAATCAAATTAATTATGAAAATGACTCAATTGATTCAACTGTCGCAAAAGAACGTTCTGATGTACATCACTCAACTGACCACGAAAGTGATGATGAACAAGAACAACAAGTAAGTTCTACGATCCTGAGATGGAATATTTCCTTTTAAAACGATTTCATTGATAATTTTTTCAGTTCGAAGGAAATGAACAATTTTCCATTGATTCCCCATATGCTGATGAAGAATATTTCACTAATTCTCCGTATGGTGTTGAACGAAACCAAGACGCAGAGTCAGACGAATTGACAATCATAAGAGCCAAGCAGAGCTAAATCATGAAGAATATTCATTTCTATATTATGAATAAAAAAATCCTAGTAGAATAAGTTTCATGATGGACAATTATACGATATTTTCCACAAACATCCAGTGAACAGACTAGTATGGGAACTATGTGTATTGTGTAGGACACCAATAGTTGATCAATTTTTTCTTTTTCTAGCTGAAAACGAACATGCAAAGATCGATTCAATTGCAACGTCGGATCTACTTTGCTGGTCATTTCAAGTGGCGCGGGGAATGCACTATATAACATCTCGCAATATTCTACACAGAGATTTGGCTGCAAGAAATGTACTGCTGTGCACCAACAACGTAGTCAAGATTTGTGATTTTGGATTGGCACGAGACTTACATAAGAACGGATATTACCGAACGCGTGGAGAAGTAAGATGTATATATGATTAAAAAAATTAATGTACAGTATAGACAGATGTGTACCCCATATTCGAATATTTATAGGAAAAAGTTCCAATGCGTTGGTTGGCGCTCGAATCTCTTAACGAACCAAAGTACAGTGTACATTCTGATGTCTGGTCATTTGGTATCGTTCTATGGGAGCTATTTTCACTCGGAGAATTACCATATTCTGAAGAAAAAATGCATACTTTTGGCGAGCTAGAAATGCATTTAAAAGACGGACACCGATTGAGTAAACCACAATATGCCACACAAACTATGTAAGTTACGAATGGTTTTTCATCGTTTAAGAAATAAGTAGTAGTGAAAATATTGACATTTTCCAATAAATGTACTGCCAGAGAATTAAATTAGACTGTCGAACTATAGGAGCGATCAGTAAAATTTGTTAACACGATAACCTTCCCCCTGGAAACTAATCAATATCTGACTTCACAGGATGATTGGGGGTTGCGAGAAATAGAAACCATTAGATTTTGAGCAACTTTGGTTCATAGAGTAAAGTTTCATGCCTGATGTGATACCTAGGGTGGCCCAAATCTCACTATCTGAACGGATTGTTGTTCCCCGACCGGTTTTGTTAGCTTTTGGTCCAAAACTAGGTAACTGGCATCATTATATTGTTTAAAGGTTGAAAAAACGACCCAACCCCGACCATATTTCAAATGAAAAAATGTGTATAAAGCAGATTATTTTGAAATCCTATGGACCATCATTTCTAGGGTAATTTTACTTTTATGCACACACCTAGTGTGTAAGGTAAAGTATTGGAATCGGTCGAAAAGTTAACACCAATCAAAAATAAGTTTTCTGGGTGTTTTGTTTATAACTATGTATTTTTGGCCATTTAAATTACAAAATAAAATGTCTTACATCCGTAAGATGAACTTTTCCGCACAGTGATCAAAAACATGCATTCATTACGTATCTTTTACCGTAAATATGAATTCATGAGAAAACTGAATCTGATATAAGTTTTGCGATACAAATAATTTTTGATAGACTTATCCATGCCTGTATGATATCGTAATCATGTGAAAATTTGCAGATGTTATTATTCGCAATTTCGAAACAAATGAAGAAGAAAGAGATTAAAGTTCATGGCAGGGGGAGGCTTTGCATTCCGACCGACTTATAAATCAGTTTATCTTGTAGAGGGAGACCCCTAGAATACATTGCAATCATAAAAGGATAAATATTCGAACTTACTTATTTTAGATACGATATTATGAGGTCATGTTGGAACGCCGATGCCAAGGCACGTCCATTATTCGATAATCTTGAGAAGAAAATTTCCGAGCTTATGGAACCTGGTGTTGTGCAGCATTTTATCGATTTAAGTAAATCGTATTTGGAGTCACATGTGAGCCAAAATGAATCAGGAGAAATGAACTTTATCTCACAAATGACATCACCTGTACTTGACGAAAACGCACAAATGTTAGAAAATTCAAAGACATCCTCTGCTGCTCACTTCGCTTCTGAACAACTAAACAAAACGGCCGAAATACAACCGCTTAATTCTCAATTGAATGAACATAACCGAAAATGTTTTGTACTGAATTAAATTTTAATATAACCTATTTGAACTTTCAAAATTTTTGCAAGTGAATCTTTTTCAATATAAAAATTTTAAAAATTGAAAAAACTTCGAAAAAGATGTGGACGATTTCGTGTGGAATTGTCGTATAATGATGAAGTTGTTATGATTAATATTTTCAAGTGAATCTTTTTCTATACAAGCCATAATAATTGACTAGTAGTTCCTGATATAGCATTTTTTACATACTAATCGATTCCATTCAATTATGTTTTTATTCATTTCTCCTTATCATCTAATTGTTGTTATTTTAAAATATGGTCCAAGAAAAAGATGTTTGATTTTGATGTTTTTTTTTGACTCAATCACATTTAAATAACTCTGTAATTTCAAATGATCAGATAAAAGAGAGTTTGAATTAAGTTAAATTTATTTGGATAAAACACACTCAACCGCTGTACTGTGTAAACTCATCGAACCGTGTGCAAAGCAAATATTAATGGCGACGGACAACGCATTCTCAGCAAGATATTTTTTATGCTGTGGATGGCAGCAGCGCTGAGTGAAACTATGCATATCGCTGTTACCAAAATATAAATAATTTTAAAAATAGCCGAAGATACGGAATTGTCGACTATTTTTAAATAACCCATGCAATAAAGACACAAACAATTCAAGAAATTTAGTATTAATTTGACATTCCTATGAACCAGTCTATCCATTCCCTAGTCCACTATAACTCAAATGGATTCATCATGAAAACGACTACCATCGTAGACTTGATGTCATCCCTTGTGGAAATATTTCGGCTTCATAGCCGACTATAAATTGACTAATTTGGGACAAAAGTGGCTGATATTTCAGCCAGTTAAAGTTAACTATAAGTGACTATATGCGTCTTCATGTAATTTGAGTTGAGAAATGTCGATTGTGATCATAGTTAACTAGTGACTTTTAATATAATCGCTTTTAGTTAACTCTGAAACATAACCGACTATATTCGATTTCAATCATCTATTGGTAATTTTAACCGAATAAAAGTGATAAAAATTGACTTAATTTATAGTCAGTCAGTCATTTTTTTTCACAAGGGATTGTACAATTTCGCCAATTCTATTGTAAGCAACGGATTTTCACATTTCAGATTTCTGCTATACACTTGAGTGAAGAAAGTTATTTTTATACTTAAGACATAAATAATAAAAGTAAGTTTAAAATTAGTTAATAAGAGTTGCCTATTTTCCGGCGTTATTTACCAGTAATTGCTAATTTTGTTCAATGTAAAATGCGTAATTTCAGAACAAGAGTTTTGAATAAAAAACTAACAAACAACTGAAACGTCTCATTATTCGCAATTTTACTTTATTTTTTAGGTCATAATTCTTTCACTTTTTATGATGATTACTGATCAGTCTCATCACAAATATGCTATAATGATATTACATTCCATCTTGCTTATATAAATTCAACCGAACTATTCAATTAAACGATTTCGACATTTATGTGATATTCTTGATTTATTGCCTCGCACATCGGTGGTCCATCGAACATCATCGGTGATGACAACCATAATTTATAAAGGCACAACAGGCATTCATGGTTTTCTTACAAACAAATGATGAAAAATATTTGTTTAAATGGCGACAATAATTTGACTGAACATTAATAACATTCACTTAATAAATGAAAATATGTGCACAATAAATTACGTGACTTCGTATCGAAAAATTCTCTTTAATACATTTAATCAACAAACTATCATAAAAAAAAACAATAATGACTATTCTCCACTTTGATTACTTAAGAAATGAAATACTTCCGTAAAAAAACGGTATCGAATCAATAACATGCACGATTTCAATGTGTTTTTAAAGAAATTCAACGATTTACGAGATAAGAATTCCATTACATCTGTGAGAGTGAGAGCGCCCCATAATAAAACGTAACAATTTGATCTGTCAGCGATTGCCTAGTCTATAAATCGATTAAATGTTAACTCGTACATCGTAAATGTAGAAAAAAAGACACACATATGTACACACAAACACACGATAAATAAGCCAAGAACTTGCATATATTGATTCCATTTGGGAATTTATAAAGATACAATACGTGTATCGTTGCATATATGTTATACTTTCACTCGAAAAGCGCTTGAGATTGGCGTAAGCGCATAACATTGCTTACGGGCTATTAAAAGTAAATCGGTCCGTCATCATCCATTGCAGTAACGGAATGTAATAATAATACATATAAATTGTTAAGTGAGCAAAGTGATAACGTGAATTGTTATACGGCACGTATGTATGGTTGGAATAGCATGTAATCTTTGGTGAAACATGCTATGACATATATGCATCGCCAACATATGACCAATTCTCTTTCGAATTTGGTGCAGTGTAATGAAGAAAATATCAACGGCACACGTGAAATTTTACAATGAATTGCAGAGTCGACCAACATTTCTTCCTATTTGAAACCACATTTTGTGGTACGCTCAAGCGCTAGATGATCGAAAATATGAATGAAGCAAAAAAATAAATCGAAAGCAGACCATTAACAGACAGCCGACGGAATTGAAATTTCACATAACTTCATTAACAATTTTTTTTATCGATATCAAGCACTCAACTTTTATTTACCGCAAATGAAATCAAATTCAAGCCGGAATGTGCACCATACAGTTAACTATTATGATATACCGTTATCGAACGAAAAATATATATATGACAACTAAAGAGTATCATCTAGATTGCGTTAGAGCCAACTCCATTGATGGCATTGCTATTTTTGATACTATTTGCAGCCTTGCTGCTATTGGTAATATCCGCATTTGAATTTTGAATATTTCGAATTGCATTTGGTTTGTGTTCGTTCATGAAGAAAAGTATATTTCATATGGTCAAACATGTGTTACGTTGAGCTCTGACTCAATTGGGTCGCACGGAATTGTGTTACGATAAGAAAGAGCGTAGTATGATGAAAAGGAAATAGCGAGCGAAAAAAAAAAATCGTGAAATTACCGCTCTGTATGTGTGTTTTTTACGGGCGCTGCCCTCGTTGTCTCGTCACTCACCTGCATTTGGTAAAACTAAATCACAACGGTTGTTGTTGTATGTGTGTGTCTTTTTTTTCATGTGCGATTTGTGTCATTTTCTTGACGAACATTGGTGTTGCTTTTATTCATCATTTACCTTCAACACGGTATTACACATTTGTCACATACCGTAGCGCGCGAGCGTGGTTTACTTACCATTTCATTCGCTGCATTTCACGTCCGAAATACTAAAAATGATAATAATACAACAGAAGCAACAACAACAGCAACACAATGTTTTTGTTTACATAATTAAATTGTCTTACTGTGACATAATATCATGATCAAGAAAGAAGCTAAACGGACCGCATTGTTTGACAATAATAACAAGAGACATACACAACTTGGTAATAATTGTCGAATATTTTGTCACCTGTCATTTGAACACAATAAATGGTATGAATAACATGCGCCCAATCGACGGAAATTCCAATAGAAATACGAAAGAAAATGAAATTATTATTCAGAAAATATCTAAGTGATTTCTCACACACAAAAGCCACTTTTATTGGACATTCGTTTTTGTTGCGTTCCATTCGTCTGCCACAACCTAGTCACACAATGATGTGCGTGCGTTTGAGGAAATATCCAATGTTTTTTTTTTTCATAAAGAGATTCGAGGAACAATGTAGCATCTACTTATCATCAAATGACAACGATCAGCAAATGCCTGACCAACTGGATTCCATAAAAAATCAGATGAACCACACGTTGTTTATTCATAGAAAACAAGTCAATAAACTGATTCATACGATAAAACAAGCAAAAAAAACCGTCTATGATAATTGTAGTCACATTTCATCTGCCGCCGAGGTCTTATTTATGCACACATGTACGAGATGCAAACTGCAAAATTCAAACTGCGTTGGTAATCGTATTTGAAATAGTAAATGAAAATTATAGCCTTTTCACAAATGCGTAGGATTATAGTTGTTGGTTGTGTTTTTTATGTAAACAAATATCGTAAAAATGTATATGTTTCATACTATTGCGCACATGAACAGTAGACACTGGTCGTAATGATATTTCGAAAGCAAGTCAAGACTTATCAGACATATTTATTTTATATTGTTACGCGGTTTGAATGTACGCGTGCAAGCGCTACGATCAATGTAAAATCAAAAAATTAATGAGCGAGAATGGCGGCGACGGCGTCAATGCATTATTACAACATACATACAGACGAAATGCGAAATATTTCTAACTCATCCGATGTTCTTGCACATTACATCGAAATCCGATTACATGATAGTGGTTATAAAGCCAAATTGGTTGGCATTTCACGCAAAAAAACATTTCACAATTCTTGAGCACGATAAAATGCTATTGTTACGTATCATCCGTGATACGGTTCAAGTGAAACGGTTGCAACTGTATGCGCTCTAAAAAGTTTTTTTTGATGTTGTTTTCGTCGGCGATGTGTACAACTGGAAATTGATACGCGTTTTCTTCTTTTGGTAAAGCAATATCAGTGTGTAATTCTTTTCGAATGCGACATTTCTTTGCTGTGTTTTTTTTTCACATTCAAATCTACGTTCGTCATTGCCATTGTGTTGATCAGCTTTCCATTGTCACTCGATTGATTGTGATTTAAATTTAAGCGGCGACCGTTATCGCTAATACATAGTGATTTTCATAGAAATACCACTCGGTCAAGCACTCGTAAAAATGCGAAAGCGAAAATGATCCAGCAGTCCATTTCAATGGAAACCATTAAAATGATTCAGAAAACATTGAAAAGACAATGTGTGATTTCTTTTTTTATACACAAAATATTGTTTTTTTTTCGTTTATTTGATTTAAGATTTAAATACATGTTTTCGTCGTTGAATTTCGTTACATTTTTATTAAATTTTTTTCTCTTTTTTTTTCTTCATCATGGTTTTGTTTCTCTTATAAATATATTACTTCATGTTTCATCGATACGTAATTATCGTAACATATTTTCATGGGGGGTTATTATTTTTACACTTTTGTTTTTTTTTTCATGGTCAATTCGAGAAAGGAATTTTCGGGCAATGAGTTGAGAAATTTTGGGCAATCACTGCTGTTGATAATTTTCAGTTGTCGTTTATGTTTTGTTTTGTTTGTCTGTTTATTATGATTTATTTTATGTGAAATTACAACCGCAATTTTTGCAAGACCGAAATGTGTTGTCAAATGAATGAAATCGATAAATAGATGGATGTATGTACCACGGGGGACAAGGGCAATCATTTATAATGAGAATTACTATTTGACTGGAGTATTTTTAAAAGGACAATCTTCAAAATAAAAAAAAAGATATATCACAATCACATTTGTTGAAACTTGTGTGTCGTCGTCGTTATTTTTGATTACTGTTTTGTTGATACGATTTATACATTAAATTTGAGATTTTTTTGAATTTGATTTGCAAATCCCTCGGTTTCAATTTGAGTATGATGATGAACTGGCACTACACTACCTATCTTGCGCCATATTCCAAATCATGTGCGCGCTCTCTAAACAACAGTAAATCTAATAACCATGGTGTTCGTCATGTCCATACTGTTCGTGGTGGTGTTCAACATGGTGTGAATGTTCAACGTGGTGTGGAGCAGAAATATGGTATGGAACGATTTCTTTGACAGGTGTTGGAACTTCTTTTACCACAGGGAATTTCACTAAAAAAATCAAAAAGAAATTTCATGATTATTTTAATATTAATTTTAATTACAAATTTAGATGGTTAGAGCTAACCTTCTTTGTAAACAGGATATGGCTTTTCAATGCCAACCTTAACTTCATAAGGGACTGGTTTTTCCACGGTGTAAGGTATCTTTTTGATCACTTCATAAGGCTGCAATGCGGAAAAAAAATTCGGTTAAAAAATACACTGCCAATTATGTTTTTATTTTACAAAAGAGCATTTAAATTCGGGATTACCTTTGGTACGGGGTATGGAACGTGGACGGGATATCTAGAAAAAATGGTCACCAGTTTTATTATTTACCATTGTATTCAATATACACTTACGCGTGCGTCTTATAAAACACAGCGTGACTGTGTTTTGTAAGATGCACGCGCGAACGTGTATTCGAATGAAGCGGCCGCGTCTATACTTTGTACGCGTACCGATCACTGGTTTATTCAACATTTTTTATAAAATTGAACTCACGGTTTGTCTACTTTGACAGGGAATGGCTGCAATGAGAAATACAATTTGATGTAGATCGATCGATTTATAAATGAAATAGATTTTTTTTTTCAATTTTTTACCTTAGGAACGTGCACAGGCACCTCGACTGGAATTTTCTTCTCGACATATACGGGGTAAGGCTTTTCGTGAATGACCTATTGAAATAAAAGTAATTGAGGTGTTATTAATTTGCTCCTGAAATTGTAGATATGGTGACATTGTAGATATGGCTTAAATACTTGCCTCGTACGGCTTTGGCACGGGTACAGGATAACTAAAGGAAAATTGCAAGCATTTTTAGTATTTATACTTCTTTTGTAGTATCAAATCCATTGAATATAACGATAGCACTTATGGCTCAATAAAAAATACTCCCTTATCGTTAAATTCAATATAGATGAATGGAACTTACGGTTTATCTACTGGAACTTTGACGGTGTATGGTACCTATTGAAATATATTTGTGTTTATTAAAACTTTTAGTCTCGACATGTTTTATTTACTCGCTCCTTTGTTTTATAAATAATTTAATTACCTTCTTAATAACTTCATAAGGCCGGGGCACGTCATAATGAATAGGCACCTTCACTGGGATTTTCTGAAAATATATTTTAATTTTTCGATTTAAAAAAAATTGAACGTAGAAGATCACTTAAAAAAATTGATTTTTTGTTGCGTTCACAATTTTCTTTCAACTTTAAAAAATGAACCTTGGTTTTTAACAATTATTATTCTTGAAAGATACAAATTATCCTCGTGAATAGAGCGATTTGTTGTAAAATACAAGAGAACACAGAATTAACTGATGTAATTTAATGCAATCAGTAAATATTCTACTATCGACGATCAGTTTTAAAAAACACAAGCATAAAATAAACTTAACACTCACAGTCTCGTGAATAACTGGATAAGGCTGAGGTATATGGACGTGTACTGGGACCTATGAAAATATAAGATCCTACCATTAACGCTAATCCAATTTGAAGTGATTTATGTCAGAGAAGATTTCAGAAAAAAATTGTCTTCTTTTAAATTTTTTTTTTTTTTTTTTGAAAACTCACCTTTTTTTCGACTGTGTACGGCTGTGGCACATGTACCTTTACTGGATATCTGAAAATAGCCATCACTTTTAATATTCCAACTCCAAACAACTACTTTGCAGTGACAGAGTCTGTCGATTCAAAAGTATTTCTGAAATAAAACTTACGGTTTATCTACGGGGACCTAAAAGACGAGAAAAAAAGAGAAATAATTTATTTTATTGCGTATTTTTATGTGCTGCACATTTTTTTCTTGCTGACCGCCTAACTTGAATTTCATAACCGTCCATAAAATCGCGTCAACAATAAATCAAAAATGCAATTTTCTTCATGTACATGACATTTTAAAGATCACTAATAATAACTCACCTTAACGTGAACTGGCACCTTCTTGATCACTTCGTAAGGCTATAATGGGTGGAGAAAATCGATAGATCGATCGAATTATAACTGAAATAGATTTTTTTTAAGTTTATACCAACCTGTGGCACATGCACTGGATATTTTTGGTATTCCTTCACAATGTACGGCACTTTCTGTGATTCATGAAAAAATTGCGATTTAATATTTTATCGTTTTTATCTTTTCTATTTAGAATTTAGCAAAAAAATATACCTTTTCGACAACATAGGGCTGCAAAACAAAACAGATAAAAGGTATAACATTGGTTTTTAATTTTTATTTTTATTTTTATTTTACCTGTGGGATTGGAACTTTAACTTCGTATGGGACCTTTTAACAATTAACAATTAACAATTAATAATTTTATAACAATTGTGAGAAAGAAAAAATAAATAAAATTTGGTATCAAACCTTCTTTTCAACGGTATAAGGAACGTGTTTAGTTATTGTGTATGGTACTGGTATTTTTTTCTCAACGGTAATATGTTTGACATGTTCATGATGATGCTCACTGGCGCCAAAATCGTGATTCTCATAGCCTCCATAACCGCCACCATGTCCTCCAAAGTCCCAACCTCCATGTCCGTAATCACCACCACCATATGCATAGCTTTCATGTCCACCGCCAAAAGATGCGTAATCACCTAACGAAGCGTGTAAACCTCGCTTATTTTTTGTCGTTTCACCATCTTTGGCTTCAACATTTGCGTCCTGTTTTTTCTCTGCTTCATTATTAACAGCAGCGGTAACGGCGGTGGCCGGTTTTGTTTCAGCTTCTGCTGATGTCAACGCCACTAACACAGCCAAGCAACAAGGGATAATCAACTGAATTGAAAATTGAAAATCGAAAATGAGGTGAAAAAAAGAGTCAAACAACAACTTCACACAACACACTGTCATTGAAAAATATTTTACAGTTGCACATATAATTAATTAAATTAATTAACACATGTTAATTGTTTGCTGACTATGCGTTGATTATATGTTCCGTTAACAAGTGCATTTAATAACGAAAATAAAAAAAAATTGTTTTAATTTTTTTTTCATTTGCCGCGCACACAAAAATCATGTTTTAAAATTTACTGTTTCCCGATATAGATTTGACGCGAATAACGAGTAATTCATTTCAAGCAAAAGAAAAACCGAAGAGAGAAAAAACAAATAATTATTTATCGATGTTTTTTCCGATAGCTGTTCAACTTCCACATTATTATGTGTTCAATCAACGAGAAAGCGAGCAAAAATAAACCGCAGTAAAAACGAAACCATTTCAACATGTATGCAAACAAAAATTGCATAAAATGCACATATTCCATACGCTTGAATTTGATAAAGTGAAAGAAAACAAACAACACTTTTCGTATCCGCATTTTTTTTTTCAATTTTTTTTCAAAAACTTGAGAATAATCCACTGACTGATACACACGATCTTTTTTTCTCTAATTTTTATTTTTTGCACTTGAAAATTCAGTCGGCACAGCACAATCAAAATAAAAATTGAAGATTTGAAATTAAAAAAATGATTCAACGCTTTGTGTTAGCAAAAAAAAAAAAAAAAATAATCCACAGGCAAAAATCAATAAGCACGTACCAATCGCATTTTCGATTTTTCACTAGAGTTTTTTTAGGTGTTGTTTAATTAGAAAAACAAACGAGCGACCAAAAAATCGGTACTAATTTGAAAACGGCTCCACACTTCGCTTATATACCAATGTCGATTTCCCCTTCTATCCAAATAGAGCGAACCATTGCAATCGGTGGCAGAGCTGTGAGTGTGCGCGCGCGCGGTAGCAAACAGCGTCTCTTTTCATTATATGTTAATGCAATAAAACAGTTTTTTTCGGTGTGCACGCGGACATCGCAAACGATCATTCCGTATATCTGTGTTCATATGGATGTGTGCGTGTGTGTGTGAGTGTGTATATTTCGAACGAAACCGAAAGTGGTTTATTGTTAATGTTGGCTTTTCATTTTCACTGATCCAATTATGCTTTACTTTTCTTTTGAGATCAACAGACGGTTCTCCGATGTGATAATACATTCACTCAACGATCGCTCAGCTGATGAGACTTTTAATGAACAAATATGCGACGCGAGAAAGAGATACGCATATGATAACGAACTACATAGCTATAGCGACACATAAAACGTATACATAAATTGGGCATTTTAGTGATTATGTGCGCCGAGGTCTGAAAATCATTTCAAGTCGAAAACAACGAAAGAAGCAGAAAAATATAAAATCTATGCATTCGACCGATTTATCTTGTTATGAGCTCATTCGAGCTTGGCGAGAAGAGGCAAATTACGTTTCGGATTGCAACAAAACAAAACGTTGTTTGGCACACAAATCTAAAGTAATGGCACCAATTTTGATGACTGATATTACATATTTTCGATCACTCATCAAACTGCAACAGAACTATCTAATAAATTTGCTAACGACTCTCCATTGGAGACACTTACCCACATATTACATACATGTTTCATTGGTAATGTGCATTCGAGCTTGCCGTTTAGTTGTTGTGTTGTATGTGTTTTTTTCTTCTTGTATGTATTATTGGGGTTTTTTTTCGTGTAAAGTGCATAATTTTAATTGAGTGTATCATTTGTTTCCTGATTTTTCCTACTTATTGGCTTTAATGCAAGCAAACGATAAATAATGGAATTGAAATACCGTCTACAATATGGTTTAGTTTCCGTTGCATATCGATCTATTTCATTCGTTCGCACTCGTTTGCTCATTCACAAAAATTACTTACAATTCGCTCGGTCGATTGCTCTGAATTGTGCATGTTAGATGCGATCGAATAGTGATTGTCCTGCACTCGTTCATGCCACAACAATACGCATGCGTAATTCAAACAAATTAATTCATTACATAATACCCAATGCTTTGATCTGCTTTTATTCTTCGAAAAAAAAAACCAAAAGCAAAAAGCATACGAGTTGTGAAATTGTCAACTGTCGCTTTTTCAATGTAACTGATTGCACAAATTCGATGATATTTTGTTTTATTTGTTTTATTTCTTAAGCGTTTACGTTTCTTCGGCATTATTATTATTATTATGATTATTATTTTTGCCTGTTCGTAAATTGATTCAGATTGCGTTCATTTTGGCGGGAGACACACACAAATACATATCTAATACATAATTAGAGAACAATTAATGGTGTGTGCCCGATTGGCACTTCGCGCAAATTCAATTTGCCGGATGGGATTCAAGCCATAAACATGGAATTTAATGTTCCATGAATGACTCTCCTCGTACGAAAAAAAATGGAAAATCTTGCACATTTGCTTGGAATTATGCCACAATCATCAGTGTTCATTGTAACAGCAATTAAAACACCAAATGGCAAACAAAAAATAGATATAATCACAGCAGTAGTTGTAGTAGCAACAATAATAGTATTAGTAAGAAGATCATGGCATGTTTCACAGCCCAAGTGGTCTAAATGTGGCAAAAAAACTTTATTTTAAATTCAAACATAACCGTTGTGAGTATGTAACGTACGTGTGTTTGAATAACGTACTCAATGCAAACAAACGATAAATCTCAGAGGTCAAGCAAAAGTTAACCATTTCAAAGGTTGTGTTCTTCGATGAGTGAACGCGAGAGTGAACATGCTGAAATATTATTATGTGAAGATTATGCATCTGTTTTGCGTTCCATTACAGTTGATTCTTCTGTAATGGCACACAATTGCCATTCGAGCGAATACCACAAAGTCTGACGTCTGATGGTAGTTCCAATTTTTTTTTTCTTTATTTAAGTTTTTCGTCTAAACCATGATCCATTTATCTATTCGGTTATGCAGACAATCACAACAATATAATTTCTGTGACACACTACTCGACTCTATTTGATATTCATTATTGTTGTTGTTGTTGTTACTTCTGCTTTTCTGCATTTATTTCATTGCGCACAACGACAAACCGTACACATTGCACAATAATAATGTTCATGCGACATGATTTTCTATATATACATTATATTATATGTATATATCTCTCTCTCCAATTGCTTCAAAACTTACAACAATATTTATGCTGCCGGTTTGCTTTTGTCGTTCACTGTGCAAAAAGTCACAAGTCATTTGTTTATTTTTAAACTCAATTGAGTGTATAAGCTATGTATATTAATAACACAGAGATGAAATTGAAATTTATAGAAAAAAACCGTGGTTATACTCTAGTTTGCATTGATTTTTGTGCACTGGATTCATTTCATCTGTTACCGGTGGGAGCTACCAAGAGCAAAGCCATTTCGATGATCGCAATTAAAAAAGCGTTTGTACACATTCTGTCTCTTGTCATTTCTGATCGTTGTGTATATTTGTGCACATAAAATGTTGGTAATTTGTTTTGAAAAAGTCACGGTGTTTGACGGTGATGTGGATTGCATCAAATTGCATTTTGGGCCGACGGAAACGATGAACACTGAACGGCCCAGCCCAAGCACAGTGATAATATGATGTAATCGAACACAAAAAGTCGAGAAAGAGAACCCGAGAAGAAAAAAACACAAGCAACGAAAAATAAAACTGATATTAACGACTCGAGTTGGTTCAACACGGCTATAACAAACCATGATGCTTCGGTGCAACAACAATTTTCCACATCTTTCACGATTACGTGGCATAGCAACGGTAAAGTAAGACACATGAAACTTGCAAATCGGTTTTTTTGTTGTTGTTTTTCGTGCTGCAAAAGTAGAAAAATGGTGGAATAATCAAAATAATTTGCATTTTACAAAATAAAATCGATTTCAATTGCGCAAAAACTGTGTCTTTCTTTGCAAATTCCATTCAGAAAACGAATGGTATGTTGATTGAAAGTAACAAAGTGAATTCTCATCTACATTTATTCACACATTAAATTCCAAATGCATCAATTTCAATGAACATCAAATCATCGAAATGAGTAAGAACATCGATTTGTTTTTTTCAATTTCAGTTGAAAATGTGTGTCTATCGCTTTGGAGAATATCTATATTTGCCATTGCTTAATTTTCTCATTTCGGTTCATCATATTTAGTTGATTCGGTTTGCGGTCGTGCAACAATATTGATCGCGATCGACACAACTTGTGTCACCTTTTTATTCCATTTCAATGCAATCAATTCTAAGGTGGCTAATCGATGAAACTGTGCTCTCGAGGAGATTGTGGTATATTTCGACGAAAGCTACCGTTGTTTCAAGCATCAGGGCTTAGAAACTTTAATCTATTTACACATCTCATTTATATGCAGTATGTCATTCGTGTAAAAGAGACAATTACAATGACAACACTGGATTTAAATTACAATAGAAGCAACAGGTAGGACCATTTATCAATCAAAAATTGCATATTTATACTTTCAACAATACATGAGACATTCGTTCAATGCATTGAATCGCCATTGTCATTGAAATTTACTTTGCGGACTGTGTCGAATGGGAGCTTTCCCAAAGAAACCTAAAAGAAGTATACCGACAAAACAAAAGACTTCAACGCTGAATATTAGCAAACGGCTTCCTATATCTTGTTCAAAACCAAATGGCATAATTTCAAGTATTTAAGTAAAATTTGTGTTAATTAAATTCAACGTAATTCATCATGTTATGCAAAATTGCCTTCACGTTGACAGCTTAAGAAGCTATTGACGCTATGAGAGTTCTGTTTCCATCAAGAATGAACTGATTCATATTTTCCTTACCTTAGTATTTACATTTGTAATTAATGCTACAAACATAACAATTACCCGACTGAAAATATGAAAATTCAATTTAAAATTTATGTGCATTCATAGAGAGAGAGAAGGAAGAAGAGAATACCCTTCACTTTGTTGTATACGATTGGTCAAAATGATTGCTTTATTGCGCAATGGATGTAAACTATCAATGCAAATTATCCACTGTAAACGATGTTCGGTGCTCATATAAAGCAATCTATACCTTGTTCCTTGTATGACATTTTGGTGGTGAATAAACTTTTTTGTTGAATGTTCGCATTTTTTCGCTGATCACTGCATTCTCTTTATTCAATTACAGTCTGGTAGATATGCGATCGAAAAGCGATCGTTTTTTCTTAACATCGTGAATGAAGTGTGCAATAATGTAATAAGTAAGACCGACTGGAGATAATCAAATACTTACTGTATGTTTTTGCTGTTGTCGATGTTTGTCGTGCCTTTTTTTCGACAATCCGATAAACGTCAAATTAAACCGAATTGATCTCTTTTGATATGTTTTTTTCTTTAATGTGCATAATGCAGATCGATTTCATATTTCGAAGACGCATGCTGAACGTAAACAAAACTTTACGATCGCATTCGAAGACAAAAACACCGACTGAAAGGTGAACGGAATGAAAGAAGAATTAAATTGAAATCTATTTCAAGGTTCAAAAATGGTGTTAATATGTGCTCTCCCCTTCGTATTCAGACAACATACGTTGAGACGAATTGACTGTTGAATTGTAATGGCGTCGATCGATGACGATCAATTTAATTCAATTGTTCCAATGTCCCAAAAAAATTAGCTTTGTTGTTTTTTTCTTCATTCTTCGTATTTCTCTGTTTTATATTCTTCAACATGGTCTCAACATGAGATTAGTACGAAATCAAGTCTCTCGTGACACCACCAAATGACTCAATCTAATTATAAATTATGTGTTCGATTGTAGTTTATCCCTTTTGGTGTCTCAAATGTTTGTCGTTGTAACATCGTGTGCACGGCTAATTCAGGGTAAAATGTGTAATTTTAAGATCGACAGAAGAATTAGTGAAAAAACAAAAACAAAATGTACTTATATTACTTTGTTTTCACCGTCAACAATCGATTTTAGAATCGGTCGCGTACAATTAGTTAACTATTCAGCGCCGTTTCGTCAATTTTCTATGATTTATTATTTCGCCACTTCCAAACAATGAACCGAAAAATTAACCAAATTGAATCCTTGAGGTGAAAAAAAAAACAACGAACTTGTCTGGTTGGACTGGTCACAGCACGCGCGCCTCTTTGACGAAGCTCACGGTATTTCCACTCGTGATTATCGAATCAATTTACTTAATGGTATTGTGTCAAAAGTTTTTTTTTCCTTCTGTTTATTTGACAAATGTCGGAAGACAGTTCATCATCATTGTTATTATTGTACGATCACAAGGAGAAACGTGTGTTTTGCACAGCAAACAATAGACACAGCAAATGACTCTCATTTAAGTGTACACTGTGTTTGTGTTGCTTTTTTATTCGTCATTAAGATCAAACACAATTCATATCCGAAGACATTTGAATTGATTGATGAAAATTCCGATGTATTTCCAGCCACTCTATTAACTATTTGAATAATTTAATGCAAATTGAGCTATCACATCGATTTGATCGGCGTCACAGCAAAGAGGAGCAACAAACCATTTGCTATTTATCATCCATACATATTTGCACGTTAGTACAGCACACACACACATGATGTTTTCGTTCCGTCGCATGATAATGCAGTCGCGCGTGCAAAAGATGGTGAAAAAAAAGATAAGAGCCAAATAACGTGCAAGAAAAAATGATAATAGACAATGTGCAATGGTAAACTACTGCATTATGAATTGGCCGGATTGTACAAGCGATGATGTAGTAGTCAAGTCATAGTTAAGGCTTGAATTATAATTTGCTGACTTATAACCATCGAAAAGAGTTTTAAATCATTGCCTTGAGAATGAACGTCGAAAATGCTTCTGAAAAAAGAGAGAGAGAGATTGAAAGAGAGAGGCACTATTCGACTGTTTTTAATTGAATTCATCGCATTGAATTGAAATAATAATGAAGTGTATATTCATGCATTTGCACTAGTTGGGAGACAGCTTTTGATTTATCGCTCACAAATATTTTCACTTTCCATCCATTGTTTTTGTGTTGTCTTGAATCTGAATCTACAAACGATAAATGAATTCAAGTTTTTCTATGGCATAATGTGCAAATGATATGGAAAATGCACAAGAACACCGCATAACACCAATTTGGATTTACACTATACACCAACATTACAATTTCCAGTTGGCAATCGATGCAACGAGCAACAAGAAAAAAATTAAATTAAAAATACCATAAACAGTCTTATTCAAATAAAGGCAATAGCAGCGAGAGTAAATGAATAAAAAAATCTACGGAAACGAACACATTTTTGTACATTTCTGTTAGCTGCATTTATACTATTAAAAACCGAAAGGAGCTCGCGAGTATATTTCATTTTTATTTTGTTTATTTTCTCTATAAAATATTTTGCTTGATTAAATTATTCGAATCACTTCCCAATCACACACACACACTTTGGACAAAATAAGCGATTAGTAAAATTACGATATAGCAAAGTGCCGGCAGAAGAATAAACAGAAAATCACAAAATCGATGGAAATTTCCCAAGAATTGAACAAACTTACAGAAAGAAATTTTCAGCGTGAAATCTTGCAATTGAGTTACATAAAAAATAACAAAGAGAAACATTTGATAGAAATTCGCCAAAAAAGAGAAGCACAACTAAATGGTAAAATCGATGTAGAATTCATTTAAAATGGTAGTTTACGTATTTTTTTGTTGTTTAATTATTGCAAGACATACGAACAAAAGCAAAATGTAACAGAGCGAAAAAGTCAACCTGCACACAATTTCCATGCACATCGAACCGTGCAGCCGAAATAAAGGCGAATTGAAGACGTTGTGCAAAAAACAAACTAGCATCGAAATCAGAGACGTTGAATGTGCACATAAATAAGGCAACTAACATATAATGTGCACTAGTTAATCGAAAATCATACATGATAACCAACAACAACAACAACAACACGATACATATGTTGCGCATTCAAATTGAATGATTCAATGCAAAGTAGAAAACCGACAACAATGTTGTTCCTTTTATTGAATCGGCTCATTTGATTGAATTTATTGAAAATACCATCAATTTGTTGTTGTGCATTTTTACTTTCTCACTGTGTTCGATATATATTTTGAATATTTTCATTTTTTTGCGCTGTTTATGAATATAAAATTGAAAACACACAAAAATGAACATTTCTCCGTTTTCGATTCCTGCCCCAAAACAAGTAAATGCTGTAATGCGGTTGTATTTACTTTAATGTGTCTTCCTTGAGCATATTACATCATTTGACGTCACACGCTTGCTTGCTTGCCTGCCTGTTCGTGTGGTGTTTGCGCCAATTTTTGCTGTACAGAGATGGATCGCGTTCACCAGTAACTGAATAAACGAGTGTGAATAAAGCGTTTCATTGGTTTTAGGCCTCCAGCTGCCTTTCGTTCAATATTTTTCCTCTTCTATTTGCATTGGCCATGCCATCGCAAAAAAAAAATGTTATGATAAACCTGTGCACCAAAACTGTGTTAGTATTTATTTATAATAATCATTACCGTCGGTTGCATTATAAATCCAATATGAATTTCGGCATACCTCAATAAAGCCTATATAATAAATGTAATCGAAGCAAATCACTAATAAAACTACACCATGCACACAGAATTACTAGGCGTACAGCAATAAATTGTGCGCTACACCAAATGTGTGTAGGCAGTTTTTTTTCTTTTTCTTTTTATTTGACCAGAGACAGTTCCTTTTGTGTGTGAGCGCGCGTGCACAAAAACATACCATCAAATTATGCGCAAATTTATTATTAACAAAACATAAAAACAATATAATAAAATGAAAACCATTACTTCATAGTCATTTTTATGGTCCGCTTTGGATCACCTGTTTAATCTGGCTACATGTACTTGTACATATATGTTCGTTGTTCGTTCGTTGCTGTTGACCAAAGAATTGTGTAATTTGTTAAAAACTGCGCACGTAATCCGTGTAATGAATTTATGCATATCCCGATCATTATTTCATTGCTCTTCACTTTTTTGCTTTGTGTGTGCATATGTAATTTTGGCTGCGTTCTTTTTCTGATCTTGGTAAAAATCATAGCCAGAAAGTGCGATTGGATTTCCTTTCCATTTACTAGCTTACACAAGGTATGTTCACACATATGGTTCCAAATTACAGAGAATCACACTTCAAAAATTAAAAAAAAAACCATTTATTGGCTTAAAACCGTTTCTTTTTGCTTACAATACATTACAAAATCTCTGCATACTTTCAATAATAATAATTAAAGTGAATTCAATCCGATTTTGGAATATAGACTGATTAATTTCCTGCGTTATGAACTATAAATAAATGAAATTATTTACATTGGGCCACATTTTTTGTTTTGTTTCTGTTGCATATTAATTTATGGTTATGAAAATGAAATCAATTACACTTTGTTACGGCCAATGGTTGTCATTTTATAAATAATTACACCGCAGAGATAAACGTGACAAAAAATATTTTTGAATATTGTATTAGGTAGCACTTGTGAATGTTCATCAACTAGCTCATTATTTAATGGTGCGCTAATAAAACAAAAAATTACTGTCAAATTGTCAGCCATAACAATAACCACAACAACAGTGGTAGCGATGACAATAAAATATAAGACACTGACAGACAAATAAAATAGAAATAAATGATAGCGCAAGTGCTAATAAATAGCTTGAAAGCGCAAGTTTGAGCAGGCCCAATTATGCTGCGGATGAACATGAAGGTATTTTGGTTGGAATAGCTTCGTTGGTAAAAAGACATAGTTACACAAACGTATGTCATATTAGATTGTATATTTTTTTTAAACCTGAAGCGAAAGCAAGTTGAGATATTCTGTGGTAATAATTGGGAGCAATCGACAGACGTCCTCAAAGGCCACAATGGCGAAAAAAAAAACAGCGAAGAAAATCTCACGGAAAAATGCGAGTCGTTTGAAATAAAATGTAATCAATAACTCAATCGCAGGGAGTAAAAATTCAACGGTGATTGTTTACAGTTCCATTCCATTCTCAATGAGCTATTATGCAATTCGATTGTTAGTTCAGTGTTTCCATTAGAAATTCACTTAATTATGATGTTAATATTTTCACGCATCGCTGTTCTTAATTGTCCATGAGCTGTGCACAGTATACATGTACGCTAACGTACTCCATATATGAAACAATTTACTCGTGCTCACGCTTGTCGATTGCCACACTTATTATACCGATGTATAAAGCGGTACGGTGTCGATTCACATAGAATCGAATGCATAAAAGGTGCAATTCGAATCAGTTCAGAAAGAAGAATTGCTTCATTGGTGTTGCAATCGTTTTTTGGCTTTGTATTCGTTCATGTTTGTGATTTGCGACAAAAAAAAATCCATAGCATGAAACACTTGTTCACCAATATCGAAATTGAATTAAACTTTTTAAATGCCACGAAATTCGTTGGCGCATTGACCGATCACATTGATTCCAACGTAGAGTCTTTACTTCTAACGAACATTAGCAGACGTGATGCAATCGCAAACGACCTTTGCCCATTATAATTATTTTTTGTGTTCAGGCTATTACACGGTATTTTACGTGTTTGATTAGAAGTATTTATTTCATCTATCACGATTTTGGCATCACACATACACACACAAAAAAAAAACTCCCAACATCTCTAACTAAATGATGACTAATGAGATAAATTTTATGGCCATGAGTGCAATTTTAACTAGTCTGTTTTTATTTTCGTCATGGAAGACGTACTACTTTTCACACGGTGTGCGTGGCCAAAAATATTCCCACATCGTTTTTACGAATTCGTCTGGGTTGTTTTGTGTGTGTGTGCGAACGATATTGTCTTCGCTCATTGTACGCACACTTCGTATTTTCAGTAATTGTCTTAAATAATTCAGCATGTGTCGATGGTTTTCAAAGGCGGCCAAATCGAATTTGCAAACAATTGTTTCAACCTTTTGGAAAACATTTGTCCATTCATACACTCATTGTCAGTCAGCACACTCTGGAAATTGGCTAATATTTGGGACACAATTTAAGCGCTTACATTGTACAGTCCAACAATTCGATTTTTGTAAAAAATATCACACCCACCGCGTCCAATTGAATTACCATAAATCACGTTCAGAAATCTTCAACAGCGGCCAAGGGCATGCGGAATTCAGTGTGTCTTCAATTTATTAATTTATGACCAAAGGAAATTATATCACTGAACTTGAATGTAAATCATATTCAAAAATTTAGTAGATGCGTAATTTGGTCCGCATTGTGGGTTTCCCGATTTGTATAACCCAGCGCGGTCGATTGAAATGTCAGACTCATTACATTTCATTTCCATACAAAGCAACACCTGATATCAGATCGCGTCAACATTTTCACTGAATCATTCAATTTGCACTTTTTTCAGTCCCATTGCTTCGGTTGCGTAATCCGTCATTTCAAGTTCAAAGATCATGATTCATTCAATGCATAACATTCAACGGGGCATGCCGAACGCCATCTACTGCTAAATAGGAAAATTAAAATTGGAAGCTCGTCACGTTTCAATAAAAAAAATTGCTCGGGTTGTGTGAAGCTATATGTTTCTTAAGCATTATTGGTGAAGCATAAAAATGCGATAAATCTCATCATTGAAATCAAAACACACTTTCCGATAAAAAATGTGTGCGTAAAAGTAAAAATAAAATTTAAAAAAAAAAATAATATAAACAAAAATGTATGGCATGTACAAGATTAGATTTGTCAGACGAAAGTAAACATGGGATTTAATGTACCGTGAATCACTAGAGACCAACCTCTAATTATACCACAATTGCCAATGCTCATTGTAATAACAATTAAAAAGAGGAGCACTTGATCTATGCCACAATGTGTCCAAACACAACATAATACAATTTTCAAACTGAAGCTACTATTCGACCACAATTTGATATTCATTACTAATTTATTTTTGTAAGGACTGTTGGACATTGCATAATATGTTCATGCGGCATGAGTTTAAATCATACAAAAATATTTAATTTTGTTTTGAATGCAGACAGTCAAAAGTGATTTGTTTATTTTTTAAACACATCGAAGTGAACATGTATATACTCCAATTTGCATTGAATTTTGTAAAGTGAATTTTATTTTATCTCTTAACACCTGCCAAGCGCAAAGCAATTTCGATGATTGCAATTAAAATGGAATTTATACATTTTATTTGTTTTTGAACGCTGTATGTCTGTGCGAAAAGTGGTTAATTTATTTTTTAAAAGACACGGTATTTGACGTGATGTGGATTACATCAAATAGTATTTTGGGCTAATGAAAATAATGAACAGTGATCAGCCCAGTCTTGGCACACTGATGATATGATGTAATCTTAAATGCAACAACAACTTTCCAGATCTTTTACGATTACATGGATGAAGCATGCAAATATATTTTCTTCGTGCTTCAAATCGATGGTGAATCAAAATAGTTTGCATTCCATGAAATTGTTTTAAATTGCACACAAACTCTGTCTTTCTCTATAAGTTCCCACGGCAAATGTTGCAAGTAACAGAGCAAATTGTAAATTGATTGTTACATTCTTGATTTCTGAATCACCGATTTTTGCATTTTAAATTTTCTAATATTTTATAATTATGTACTATTAATATCAAATTATTCTTTGTCAATAAGCATTTTCCCAAAGTATTTCTTTTTGAATAATATATAATGGGCTGAAAGGTCTATAAGAAATTGCAATCATCATTATTTCTTGTAAGTTTGTATTAAAAAACAGATGCAAATAATACTCAATTAAGTAGATGAAAAATTGAAGTTAATGTGTTGTTTGAATTCGTCGAAGATACTATCCCAAAATTGAGTTCGTTCACGGTGTGAATAATATTTCACAATAACACCATAGTAATTAATCAGTTTTCTGAACTCGAGTGGCTCGTTCCTAGAAATCGAAGTGCTAATTCAAACATGAATTTCATCAACAATAGTATTTTATTAGAGTTTTTTATGAATCCTCTGCTCTTTTCATCCATTTCACCGACTTTGTAAAAGTTTTCTATGAGTTTTGAATGGAGTAATAAATATGCCAGCTGTTGGTGAAATTGTGTTCTTGGAAAAAAAAAGCCCCCGTTTTGTAATTATGAACCAACATTTACTACTTAAAATCAACCAATCAATGATTTATAAGGTTCGCATTTGGTTGAAAACTCTTCATAATAAAACACATCGGTTTTTAATTTTCAACATTTTAAATGTTTTTAATTAACATTCTTAGCCTATTAACAATTTAATTCTTAATCGCTAGTCTTATCTAATCTCTTATAAGAGACGAATTAAAATATTTTCACAAATCATTCAAATTGAAATCATATACTTGTTATTACTTGACTTTTTAATCGACTTCTTCAACAGTCGGACCATTCCGGGATTGATAGTTGTTGTTGCCGGCCTGTTGACCACAGCTACTTGCTCCGCCAGTATGAATTTTCGTCATGATTGGTGAACAAATTTTGCTGATTTCTTGCATTTTGTGTTCAAATTCGTCCTTTTCGGCCAATCCATTGGTATCAAGCCATTTGATTGTTTCCTCGCAGCAATTGCGTGCTTTTGTTTTTTCTTCTTCGCTTAATTTATCGCCGGCTTGCTCGATTGCTTGTTTCACACTGAACACATAGCCTTCAAGACTATTTCTGGCGGTGATCTTTTCACGTTGTTTCTCATCTTCTTCGCGATATCGTTCGGCTTCGGCCAACATTCGATCGATTTCTGATTGTGATAGGCGACCTTTGTTATTTTTAATGGTGATATTCTTTGATTTTCCGGTGCTCATTTCCTTTGCTGTTACATTAAGAATACCATTTGCATCCAAATCGAATGTCACCTCAACTTTTGGAACGCCACGTGGTGCTGGTGGTATGCCGGTCAATTCAAAGCTACCCAATACGTTGTTGTCTTTCGTCATTGCTCGCTCACCTTCAAACACCTGAACTGAAACGCCTGGCTGATTGTCAGCGTAAGTGGTGAATGTTTGTGTTTGTTTGCATGGAATACGAGCATTTCGTTCGATGAGTTTGGTCATCACACCGCCAGCTGTCTCGATACCAAGTGAAAGTGGTGTCACATCGACCAATAGCACGTCTTGAATCTTACTGTCTTTGCTGCCGGTGAGAATGGCTGCTTGAACTGCTGCTCCATAAGCGACGGCTTCATCGGGGTTGATGGAGAGATTCAATTGTTTGCCGTTGAAGAAGTTCTGCAATAATGATTGAACCTTTGGAATACGAGTCGATCCACCGACCAAAACAATTTCATCGATTTTCGATTTATCCAATTTGGCATCGGCCAGTGCTTTCTCCACGGGTTGAAGTGTAGCTCGGAATAAATCGGCGCACAGTTCCTCGAAACGGGCTCGAGATATTTTCGTATAGTAATCAACACCTTCGAATAAAGCATCGATTTCGATGGTGGCCTCAGTACTTGCCGATAGTGTTCGTTTGGCTCGTTCGGCAGCTGTTCGTAAACGTCGCAATGCACGTGGATTTGTTGTAAGATCCTTTTTGTATTTGCGTTTAAATTCATCGGCGAAATGAGTTACCAATCGATTGTCAAAGTCCTCTCCACCCAAATGTGTATCGCCGGCTGTTGAACGCACTTCGAATAATGAACCGTCGTCGATCGTTAGAACTGACACATCAAATGTACCGCCGCCCAAATCGAAAATAAGTACGTTCTTTTCACTCTTCAAATTCTTATCCAATCCATAGGCTAATGCAGCCGCCGTTGGTTCGTTGATGATACGGAGCACGTTCAAACCGGCAATCACACCGGCATCCTTTGTTGCTTCACGCTGTGCATTGTTGAAATATGCCGGAACGGTTATGACAGCGTCCGTGATAGTCTCGCCCAAATATGCTTCGGCCGTTTCCTTCATTTTTACCAGAACCATCGAACTAATTTCTTCTGGTGCGAATCGTTTACGCTCTCCTTTAAATTCGGCCACGAGTTTTGGTTTTCCATTCTCACTTACTACGGTGAATGGCCAATGTTTGAGATCGTCTTGAATTTTAGCGTCGTCGTATTTGCGGCCAATCAATCGTTTTGCATCGAAGATGGTATTTTTCGGATTCATTGCGACTTGATTTTTGGCCGCATCGCCAATCAAACGTTCCGTATCGGTGAATGCGACATAGCTTGGTGTTGTTCGGTTGCCTTGATCGTTTGCAATAATTTCCACTTTTCCGTGTTGAAATACTCCAACGCACGAATAAGTTGTTCCCAAATCAATTCCAATAGCAGGCATTTTTAATTGATTTTTTTTACTTTCAACTTTTCTCAATTTAAATAAATTATTCACTTTTCAACTCTGGTAAATTACTCTTTATCTTTAAACTTTTGCTTTGAAATTCACTGGATGAATATTCTTCGCTTCTATCTTTTACTTTGTTGTTCTTGCTTTGCTTGTAGTTTTATGACTGACTACGCTGTGTACGCTGCACGGCATTTATACTGTTTTCAAGTTTTCTAGAAAATTCACCGTAGAAACGTTCGAATGTTGTAGAGTTTCACGAACCATCTCGAGTGTTCTATTTGTTTCGCGTTGCGTTCAACGAATATACAAGACACATTTGGAAGGTTCGATTTATACAAAACCTTACACATATTAATTGAATGAAAATTCAGTTGATAGGTTTTCTGGAAAGCTCGTGAAACATTTCAAATGTTCGAGCAAATAATACTCTTTTTATGTGATTCAATGGTAAATATACAGCAATGGTTATAAGCATTAACAAGAAACTTAAAACTTCTTCAATTAGGTTGAAACATTAAATTATTCATAATTGGAAATGTTAACATTCAAGTAGGAATTTCTACTTGTCTTCGCATAAATAAATAAATAACTGTTTTCAACAAATTCATATAATTCATTTATAGTCAAAATCCCTGTCTCGAGAATAGTTTAGGCTCAAACAATGTCGATCAATTGATATCAGTCAGTATCAAATTCGTATTCAAATAAAACCAAATACACTTTTGAAAATATTTTTCACTATTTCGTGGTGAAGGTTAACAAGTTCACAGAGAGTCCGTATCACTGTTTCAAAAGTTCTCGAATGGCTTGGGCAAATTTAAATATATTTGCGTATAAACGCCGCGTCTGAACGCAATCGAGAATTTATCTCATTTCAGGAATTTTACTTTCGGTAAATTATCCGGTATCCAGACGTCGCAGTAGACCTTGCAAGTCATGCGTTGTGAATCATCCAATTAGCTAAATTCATTACTACTTTGTATATATCAAATCGTACCTGGAAGTCTATAGACTCTATTTTTATGAAGCACCGACATTAATTAAATACATCAAAAAAATTCTCTTGAGTTTTATTTCATTTGAACTGGATGAATTGTGCTAAATCAGTGGAAATGAAAACTCTATCCATTTTTCTTTACATTTTAAAGATCAAGCTTGCTGCTAACAAATTTCAAGTGACCAAAAGTGCGTTTAAGAGAAGGTTACATTAAGCAAAATATTTTTTTTTGAAAAGTATAGAATTGCTAGTATTTTTAATTCTTTTAATTAAATGAGCATCGCGAAAAAGCCCAAATGGTGTTAAATAAATCGAAAGTCATCATCGAGTCACTTAGGTTCGAATATGTTAAAATTTAATATGAATTTAAAGTATTTTCGTTATTGCAAAATGTATGCATATATAGTATAGATTGCTTGTCACGCGTCGCGCCATTTTTAGTTTTATTAGCAACAAACCATAAACATGTGATATTTACATCTAAACTCTGATGAGTATGCTCAACAAGATTTGCATGAGTAAACAATATATTTTGACATAACGTAATTTCGCTATATTTCAATGTTTGTAAATTTCAATTTATGGGTCATGTAACACACTTATAAGTTCATTAAGAACTTTCTTCTCCAAACTGGTATTCTATCTATTAATTTCCCACTCCGGCACGCTTTCGGATGGTTGAAATATTGGTACAACATATAAAGCTGTGAGTTCTGTTTGAAATTTCAGTATAGTTACAGCCGGCATTACAGCCAGATTAATATTTTCGAAGTCAATTCATATAAAAAATGAAATTCACCACATTTTTTGCACGTTGCCTATTCATAGTTTTGTTCGGTAATAATTTACTTGCGGTTCGTTTATTTTCTGTTTGTTTTTTATGTTTGTACAAATATTCTTGATTTAGAGCAAGATAATGACAGTCATTTCCTTTAATTTCACGTCATTACTTTTATTTTGAAATTTTAAATTACATTCACTAACCAAATTGAACGTTGATAAATCTAACTTAATTTTAAATCAAAAAATTTGAACAGACCTTGAAAGTTCAAACGCGAAAAAGATATCTGTAAAGTTTGTCATACTAAATGAATTGAATAATTACAAACGAGTAGAACCATATGTTTGTTTATAATAGTTTTGCAGAGTCACTTAATAAGTGGTTTGCAAATATAAATATGTCACATGTATGATAAGTGTGTTTTACAGATTTATATTTTCAAATAATAAGTATGAATTTTGAATTTGGTCTAGTTTCTTTTATAATTTTTTATGCGTCGAAAGTTTTTGCAGTGAAAAGTTTTGTGTCTGGCAACAACGTCCCGAGTGTTTTTCGTAATTATACATATCCCGCTGCTCGACGTGATGAGAGTGTTGTCGATGATTTTCATGGAACGAAAGTTTTGGACCCATATCGATGGCTCGAAAATCCCGATTCTGATGAAACAAAGCAATTTATCAATGCTGAAAATGAAATATCTCGCTTGTTTTTGGAAAGTAACGATATATGGCCAAAAATTAAGAAGAAATTAACTAATTTTTGGAACTATCCAAAATACACTGCACCAGTACGGCATGGAAATTATTACTATTTCTATCAAAATTCGGGCCTTCAAGATCAAGAGTTCGTAAATACAATGTTTGATCAAAAATGTGATATTTATTAAAATAGTTTTATTCGTTTGCAGTGTTTTGTATAGACAGAGTTCATTGACTGATGACCCAATTCTATTTTTGGATCCAAATACATTCTCAACCGATGGCACAATTTCATTACAAACTGTGGATTTCTCCAACGATGGCAATTTATTTGCATATGGTGTCAGCGAATCAGGTTCAGATTGGATAAAGATCAAAGTTCGCAATATTGAAAGCGGTGAAGATTTTAAAGATTGTTTGGAACAAGTGAAATTTCCATCGATTGCATGGACACGTGACAACAAAGGCTTTTTCTATAATGTGAATTTTTGCCACTTTTCCTCTGAAGTACTGCTGATTGATCATTGACGAATTATTTCTTACAGCGTTTCAATCAAGAAGGAAAAATCGACGGTTCTGAAACTGAAATGAACCAAAATCAAAAATTATATTATCATCGCATCGGGGAGCCACAAGAAAAAGACTTACTTGTTGTTGAGTTTCCAGAAAATCCATCATGGACAGTGTAAAATGTTAATTCTGATTACGAATACTTGGAATTTTTCAATTTTTTTCTCTTCAAAACAGCAACGCAGAAATAAGCCACTGTGGAAAGTACTTAATTGTAACGAGTACCATTACAACAAGTGATAATTTGGTATTTTTTGCTGACTTAGAGCAGAATGGCCCGATAAATGGAAAAATTTCACTCATACCAATAATTACGAAGTTTGAGGCTGATTTTATTGTAGATTGCTTAATTTAATTTCTAATGAAAGTTTTTATTCTCATATTATTCCATTGAATGCGTTGATTTCAGTATGTAACCAACACTGGATCAAAGATGGTGTTCCATACGAATAAGAATGCGCCAAATTTCCGACTTATTACAATCGATCTCAACAACTATGCGGAGGAAAATTGGAGTACTCTTATTGAGGTTTATAATCAATATAAAATTTTCTTAATTTAAAGTTTTTCATTAAATTTTTATCATTCTGAAAGCACAGGAGCATCAAAAAGATGTACTAAATGCGGCTTATTGTGTAGATGGAGATAAAATCGTCATCGAATATTTTCGCGACGTTAAGGTATACTCTCGTGATGTTTTCTCTACTAATTTACCGTTTGCAGGCAGTCCCACTTGATTTACGTGTGATCTTTTATGCGAATCATATGTCAAATTCTTGAAAATACTATGCATCCATTTCATTGATTTATTCCATCTACCCACAGAGTGTGCTACAAGTACATTCCCTTGAAACGGGCCGATTGATTCGAACATTGCCGCTTGAAATCGGTGAAGTTGTTGGTATTAGTGGAGATAAAAAGCACTCGGAAATCTTTTATCAGTTGGTGTCGTTCTTAACGCCTACCGTAATCTATCGATATGATTTCTCAAAACCACACATCGAACCTTCTGTATTTCGTGAAGTAAAGATGAATTTAAAGGGATTCGACAAAAATAACTTCAAAGTAGAACAAATATTTTACCCCAGTCGTGATGGCACCAAAATCCCAATGTTCATTGTTCAAAAGAAAACTATATCAAAAGGTCCGAAGGCAGTTTTATTGCATGGATATGGTGGTTTCAATATTTCATTGTTGCCAACATTCAGTGAACTTATATTGTACTTCATCGATGCATTTAATGGCATGTTTGCAATGCCAAATATTCGTGGTGGTGGAGAATATGGAAGCTCTTGGTATGACAGTGGCCGTTTACTCAATAAACAAAATGGATTTGATGATTTCCAAGCAGCTGCCCAGTATTTGATCGATCACAAATACACGGAAGCCAAGAAGATAGCCATTCAAGGTGGTTCAAATGGTGGATTACTTATCGGTGCCTGCATCAATCAACGACCAGAGCTATTTGGTGCGGCTGTAGCTCAAGTAGGCGTGATGGATATGTTACGTTTTCACCAATTCACGATTGGCCATGCATGGATTTCTGACTATGGCAATCCGGAAGAAAAGGTTCATTTCGATAATCTGTATAAATTCTCACCAGTACACAATGTACATTCACCGAACAGCACCGACAACCAATACCCATCAACATTGATTTTGACTGCCGATCATGATGATCGCGTCAGTCCATTGCATTCGCTGAAATTTGCTGCTGCTTTACAGCATGCTGTTAAAGACAATGAATTTCAAAAGAATCCAATCTTATTGAGAGTCTACAGCAAGGCTGGACATGGTGGTGGTAAACCCACCACAAAGATAATTGAAGAGTCCACCGATATTCTAACGTTTTTGTATCAAGCTCTTCAAATCAGTACTGATCATTAGGTATTATGGTGCGGCTAAGAGGTTTTCGCTGCTTTATATATTTATATTTTTCAGTAATCTTTATTAATATTTATTAAAAGGAAAGTACTCTGAAGGGTAGAATTCAATATATTTATTAACATGTTTTATTTGGTAATTTTAATGCATTGACATTAACAGTAACAGTTTCGAAATAAATTGCAAAGAATTTCGGAAATGTGCTACAAATCACTAGAATGTACAATAACATTTTAGAAAGTATTTGAAAATAAATTCTTTGTGTCTCAGTGTCTCTAGCCTTCATTTTTGTACTATAGGAAGGAGACAGGAAATGCGGCTTTTACAAAGCACTATTTGTAGTTTTTATGAATTCATAACATTTTTTTTGTTATTCACTTCATCAACCAGATCCTAAAGAGCGATAAAGCAAATCTAATAAAATAAATAAAGCAAAAAAATCAAATCACCAAATATGCCACTTTTGTTTTGTGTACTAAAACAAATTTCTTTGGGTTAATAAATTAAATATTTCTCTGAATGATTCATACTGAATCGATTCGAAGTTGAAAAATGAAAATCGCAATGTTTGTTATAAAAAATGTGTTTTAATTTCTTTGAAAAAAAATAAATAAATATTAAAATGTAGGTCGAAGCTTTGTCTTCTTCTTGTTTGTAATTGAAATCAATACAAATCAATCCACATTAAATAAAATCAAAATGAATCCTATAAATCGGTGTCTAGGTCTACCCCCTAACTCAATAAGAAGAACATTATTATTGATAAGATAAGGTTTGTTAACACAACCATTTGGCATACATTCGAACACTTTTTTTCGAATTCTCTCTCTAATACTTCACATGACGGAACAATATAAAAGTGTGCATTAAAGCCAAAACATTTTAGTTATTTTACAGGTCGCTCGTTGACAAGATAGGAAAAAAATGAAACACTTCACGTTGCTTGCATTGTGTTTAATCACAGTTTTGGCTGGTAATTAGTTATTATCGATTATTGAAAGTTTTCTTCAATTCGAAGTTCAATTGTTTTGTTTTTCTAAATTATATTTTTTTTTTTCAGAAAAAGTTAATACGCTTAGCGTGGGTAAAAATCGTAACTTAATCGAAACCTCAATTAAATACCCAGATGCAAGACGAGACGAAAGTATCGTCGAAGATTTACATGGAACGAAAGTTGCCGACCCATATCGATGGCTCGAAGATCCATTCTCGGAAGAGACAAAACAGTTTGTAAATGCTGAAAATGAAATATCACAATCATTTTTAAATAATAGTGATAAATGGAAAAAAATCAATACAAACTTAACCACACTATGGAACTATCCCAAATACTTTGTTCCAACGCGACACGGAAAATACTATTTTTCATTTAGAAATACTGGTCTACAAAATCAAAAGTAATAATAAACGATCAACAAAATAATTTTTAAATCCATTGACCGACTCCATTTGGCAATTAATTTCAGCGTGCTGTATAAACAAAACTCATTGGATGATGAGCCGACAGTATTTTTAGATCCAAACGCATTCTCATCTGACGGCACGATTTCTTTGCAACAGCATGCTTTTTCCAAAGACGGCAATCTACTAGCATATGGTGTCAGTGAATCGGGTTCAGATTGGATTAAAATCAAAATCCGTAACGTTCAAACTGGCGAAGATTATTCTGAACTTTTGGAAAGAGTAAAGTTCACATCGTTGGAATGGACACATGACAATAAAGGATTTTTCTATAATGTAAATTCAGATCAGTACAAAAAAATGTTCCACACATAAATGCACAACGTTTATTTGTTATTTGCAGCGATATGATCAAAACGGTGATGGTTCTGAAACGGATACGAATAAGAACCAAAAATTATATTATCATCGTGTTGTTGATGTACAAGGAGAGGATGTTCTTGTTGTCGAATTCACGGAAAATCCGGATCGGCTGATGTGAGTAAATTAAAATATATATATTTTGTATTTTTTTCAATAATTTTGTTGCTCAAAATTCAGAATAGCCACTGTTAGCTCATGCGGCAAATATTTGATTGTGATGCAGAATTATGGTAATCAGAATTCATTGCATTTCGCTGACTTAGAGAAGACCGGACCCATCGTTGGCAAGATTTTACTTACGTCAATAGTAACGAAACTCGAAGCTAGTTATGAAGTAAGATTTTCATTTCAAAATATATCGTTTCATATATCGCCAAAGTAATAACACGTTTTATTTAGTATATTACCAATACCGGATCTAAAGTAGTATTCCGTACAAATATCAAAGCACCAAATTATCGTATTGTCGTAATCGATTTCAATCACTACACTGAAGATAATTGGACTACGCTTGTTGAAGTAAGATTTTGATATTTAAACCTTATCTAACTAAACTAAACTTACAAAAAGAAAATGAAAAATAATTTGAAAAATAATTAAACCCATTTAAAGGAAGACTCAAGAGATGTGTTACAATGGGCAAAACATGTTGATAAGGATAAACTTGTGATTTCATATCTTCAAGATGTAAAGGTATGTGTTTATTGCTTATAAAACATCGACAACATTTTGCAATATAAATACAATTTCAGGATACTTTACAAGTACATTCTCTCGAAACTGGAAAATTGTTACGTAAATTCTCTCTTGAAATTGGAACTGTAGTTGGTTTCAGTGGAAATAAAAAGTACTCCGAAGTCTTTTACCAATTGGAGTCATTTTTGATGCCTGGAACTATCTATCGTTATGATTTTTCGAATCCCGATGCTGAACCAACCGTTTTTATTGAAAACAAATTAAATTTGAATGGATTCGATAAGAAAAACTTTAAAGTCGAACAGGTGTTCTATCCAAGCCATGATGGTACCAAAATCCCAATGTTCATTGTTCAAAAGAAAACTGCATCAAAAACCAAACCAGTTTTATTGTATGCATACGGTGGATTCCATATTTCAATCCAACCAGAATTCAAGGTGCCATTTTTATTTTTTGTCAATGCATTTGATGGCATTTTGGCCGTAGCAAATATCCGTGGTGGGTCTGAATACGGGCAAAAGTGGCATGATGCTGGTCGATTGTTAAACAAACAAAATGTATTCGATGATTTCCAAGCGGCTGCAGAATATTTAGTTGCGCAGAAGTATACGATAAATAAGAAAATTGGCATTTATGGCCGTTCAAATGGTGGATTGCTGATTGGAGCTTGTATCAATCAACGACCGGATTTATTTGGTGCGGCTGTAGCTCAAGTGGGCGTGATGGATATGTTGCGTTTTCATAAATTTACCATTGGCCATACATGGATTTCTGACTATGGCAATCCAGACGAAAAGGTTCATTTCGATAATCTGTATAAATTCTCGCCGTTACATAATGTTCATGTGCCAAATAGCAGTGTTAGCCAATATCCACCAACAATCATTTTAACGGGCGACCATGATGACAGAGTAAGCCCATTACACTCGTTGAAACTCACCGCTACGCTACAATATGCAGTGAAAAATAATAAATTCCAAAACAATCCAATCTTACTTCGTGTATACAGCAAGGCTGGACATGGATCGGGCAAACCTATCGCAAAACGAATCGAAGAAGAGACCGATATTTATACGTTTTTGTACGAATCGCTTCAAATTGAAACTAACTTTTAGTTTCGTTTCGACACACAATATGTAGACATATGTTAAAAGGACAGTTATTATCATATAGAATTTGAGCAGTTTGAAAATAAATATACATATATTATGAACAAGAAATGCGTAGTACTTAAAACCGATAATAAGATGATACCATTGAAAGTAATTGTTTCGTCATCTTTTCTGCTTCCAAACGCACCACATGCCTGGCGCTATTGTGAATAGGTATTGTGCATGCACAATGATACGTTTCACATAATGTTTGGGCTCTATGCATGCATGATTACTGTCTACCGCTATGCTAAATGTCAAAACTAATAATAGAGAGATTTCTGCGCATGTGCCATTATTGGAATATTACAGTGTATTTTGACATAAGCATGAGCCACATTCATATATTTTCGTATGTGGCCTCGATGTAATGTTCAAAAGTCCTATTCAAACATTCACGTCGACATGTTTCAGCTGTTTCATTCACATCAAATCAACTCCTCAATTTACACGAAAATACTCACATTTTAATTTCATACAACGAGAATAAGGGAACTGTTTGGTGTTCATGATAAGTAATTTGTTTAATAAACACCGCATATTGTTTTGTCGACATTCAATTAAGAAGGAGAGTTCTTGTGCTACAGTGTTTGTTCAATTGACGACTTCAATTTCGATTTGATATTATAAATACGTCATTCAATTTAATGCGGACGTGTTTTGGCGACACAATATTGATATTATCTTTTCAAATATCGACCAGTGTGGGATTCATACCATATGTGAATATGTGAATGCAATACACATTAAACGAAACGAATCAAAATCAATTAGTGGAAATTTTGTTGAAATAAATGTTCAAGCGATTAATAAAAAAACGGCATACACTGTGTATGTGTGTATGAAAGTATTCAGACTGACTAAATGTAGTGCTAATGTCTGTCGTATGCCTGCGACTGACGACAGTTTAAAAATAGACTTCATTGCAGCCATACCGTTTTTCATGGTGCAGTTATCGATATTCTTTCCTCTGTTCGATGTCAAAAATCAAAAATAAAAAAGAAAACTCTCTGAACAACTAA
The DNA here is from genome assembly GCF_009176525.2 of Contarinia nasturtii. Taxonomy (NCBI): domain Eukaryota; kingdom Metazoa; phylum Arthropoda; class Insecta; order Diptera; family Cecidomyiidae; genus Contarinia; species Contarinia nasturtii. The sequence goes on from NW_022198046.1 coordinate 7,029,725, forward strand.
ACTAAGTGTAACTAAAAACAAAACAAAAAAATACATTGTGAAACTATGAACAATTTAGAAATACCAACGAACAAAACACCATTATTGGGTGTGGATTCATCACAGTCGTTGAATACATCACCATCGTGTTCGACATTTTTACCCGAAGAAGATGCATCCACTTGCCCTCTATTACCGAACACACCGTCACCGCCGCCGCAAATGAACTTCAACGATCCACTTACGCCAAATATTCTTAATGAAAATTGCTCACAACCCGGAACCGATGATTTTGTCAACGATAATCCAAGAGCAGCCGACAGGGTATACTTACTTTAAAATTACTATTCCATTATTGAAGAATGCTATCCATTCTTTCGATTATTTTTCCATTACACCCATTACATCCATTTCAAAAAATCACAATATCAATATCTATTTAGTATGTAAGAAAGTAGTAAGGGTTTGATCATACACATATACACACATAAATTAAAAACAATTTGCAAATGAATTGAACGAAGCTGGGTTAGCAAACACTTTGCTCACAAAAATTGAGATTTGGTAGTAGTAGTAGTAGCAGAGCAGAGCAACGAAGGAATCATCGTTGGATACACACTATCGCATAAACGTTGCATCGACAACATGGCTCGGCTAATGCTGCCGCTCATTAAATGAATATCCTCCTCGGCCGTCTCCCGTAGTTTACTCCGTCTAAGAGTAATTTACGTGTGTGAGTAAGTGTCGTTTGGTTCCATTCATTGTAGACCGATTGATATATTAATGGTGATATTTTTTTTCATTCCATTCTTTTTTTTTAAATTGAAATAGGTAGTGGCCTTGGCACCAAGTGCTATTCTATAGTAAGTATTTCGTTTTTGTTTTTCTTCCACAGCAGAACGCGATTCTCAACACTACTACCAAATCTCAAATTAAAGCAATGTTGTTGCAAATGTGTGACGATTATTTTGCTCTTAGACTATACATATTTGATTTTCATTATATGTTTCCATTACTTCCATTACGTTCCATTACATATTGATTAATTCCCATTATTTCCATTCTTTTCTTTGTGATTAACCCTAGGCAGCCGAAGAAGACACAAGTTCATGTTCCGGCAGCTCTGGATGCATTGATGGGCAAGTCGTTGCTGGTACTACGACCGTTTTTAATCCAAACGTTTATCAACATTTTGGCAAAAATGACGAAGTTATTCCAGAAAGTGAGACACAATTACATGCCCATTTAAATTTACCGGACAGCAAAGACGTGCCATCATTTGTTTATTGGAACTGGAAACTCATTCGAAAATGTTCGTTTTTCTTTTTTGTTGCCGGTGTCGTTGCGATTGCGGCCACCGTTGTTTCAATGATTTATTTATTGCCAAAAACATGCAATCCAAAGTAAGTATCGGTTCCATTTCTCTCTCTCTCTCTCTCTCTCTCTCTCTCTCTCTCTCTCTCTCTCTCTCTCTCTTCATACGTGTTTGAAGTCACGTTATTCAATCGTTTTGTTTTGACTATGTGATTAAAAAGTGTAACAAAATATTTCAGATTTCAGTATAAAATGATTTTGAAATGAAATATGATATATTTTTTTAAATATTTGATTCGATTCAATTTAACAAAAATTGAATACATTTTTCTTTTCGCAGAACCGTTTGGTACGAAGGAAGTGTTTTTTATGAGATTCATCCGACTCGGTTCCCTGATTCAAATGTTGATGGTTTTGGTGATTTACGCGGTCTGGCTGATCGTGTTGATTACTTAACAAAACTCGGCGTTGTTGGTGTTCGTTTGAATTCAATTTTTCCAATGAAAAATTCACCAAATCATTTTCAAAACATAACCTCGCTATTTGAAATCGATGATGTACTTGGCAATCATACCGACATGATAAATTTGATTCGAATATTTCACAAGAATAATCTTTCGCTTGTTCTTGATTTGCCAATTTATCCGTTTATGACAAAGCTTGATCCCGTCACAACCACAATTGAAGAGAGCACAAAACATCCGATGATCATCGAACAAGGTGCATTGCGTGTTTCAAGAGCACCGCTTGAAACAAACAAGCTTATTTGTGCGCTTAAAATGTGGATAGAATGTGGTGTCGATGGTTTTTACATAAAGGGCTTGGAAAACATGTATGAGGATCCATTGCTTTTGCCAAACATTCGTGCATGGAAAGCGGTCATTGGTGACAATCGAATTTTAATGGTAAACAATCAATTACTTGAGAATGTGAAACAACCACTAGCTGAAGAAATTGTACGACATGTCGATTTGGTTGATATTTTCATCGATGTTACGAATAGTACGCAGCAAATTGCAAAACAAATCAATCAACATTTGAATGGAGTTTTAAAACCAGGTAATGATGCGGCTTTCATTCAATGGTCGATTGGCGGTGTTTCAGAGCATGAAACACAAAAATCATACGAACTAACAACAAACGGAACTTTGGCTGCTACACTCATGTCCTTAATGTTACCTGGTACTCCGAACGTTTATCATGGCGATGGAAACAATGAAGGAAAATCTCAGCAACAGTTCAGCAAAGCAATAGATTCACAACAATGGCATTCGTCACCCCAAACTAATACTGAAAACGGTTTAAACAATTCAAGTCGAATTAATCCTGACGATCTTGACACAATTACCAGAATGATTACTCTGCGCGACATTTCACCATCCATTCACTTAAATAAATATAAGAAGAAAGATAAATACGAATCAAATACATCGGCAATGTATCATGAAAATGGGAATATATTAATTTTAGTGAGGTGGTATCCACGACGAAACACATTTGCATCAATATCTAATTTTGGCATTACAAATATTACCATGGATCTAACAAATTTCTTTTACAGCGGTCAAATAATGATCGGTGGTGAAGCACACGAAAAAATCTATTTCGATCGATTCGAAATTGGGCCCAGCAAAACGATTGTTATTAAAATTGATAAGTAATTCGGTGTGATAGCGATTTAAATAATAAAATAACGGTATAGTTTGCGAATAATACGGTTCAAGCTAGATTGAACAATGCCAAGAGAGAATAATGTTTCGTAGTTTTTAACACATCATTCACAGAATTTATTTGCATATTTTACAAATGGTAAAAAATTTGATATTTTAGTCGATTTATTTCAATATGACTAAGATGTTACCGTTACACTAAATGTAGACATTTCTAAAATAAAATTTATTTAGCATTGAATGCCAAATTAATTATGATGTGAATTTTAATAATTGCATTTTAAATTCTTTTTCTTTTCTATTCAACCATGTTTACTTTTTCAGCAAGTTTTCAATTGAAAAAGAACGTGTAAGTACTTACAGCTTGTTGACATCTGATATTGTAGGCATTTTGCATAAGAAATGAAAATAAATGCTTTATACTCGAAAAAAATTCAGACCCAGCAATAATTCGATATAACTTTTTTTAATACATTTTTTTTATTTGAATATTATTGATTATCAATTTGAAGAAAAGTATGGAAAGTTCTGAATTAATAAAATTATTCAAATGTACATGCCTTGGCCACAACTATTCCGGCAAACTGTGATAAATAAGATTATTCATTTTTCTTTGTCGTCACATAGACAATGTTTTAAATTGAATGGTATGACAAATTGATAATCATGCGATATCTATTGGTGAGATCTAAAAGAACGCAAGTGTGTTCGACTTTGTCGCAATAAAGGAATGTATGTTTTGCGCCAAGTAAATTTTGAAAAAAGAGAGTATGAATTACGGCTGAATCAGTTATTGGAAAAGGAATGCATGTTTCGCACCAGATAAATTTCGAAAAAAGAGAGTATGTATTTCGGCTGAATCAGTTGTTGGGAAAGGGATGCATGTTTCAGTTTTGTTGGTTTGGATAAAAGAACGTAAGTGTCTTTGTTCTGGAAGTGGGCTTTGGTGGATCCTTAGGATCATCAGAACCGCTCCCAGTTCTGGAAGTGGACCCTCAGGATAGGCCAGGGCATTGTCAAACCATAGTCTGGTCCATCCTGAGGATCCACCAAAACCCACTTCCAGAACTGGGAGCGTTCTGATGATCCTGAGGATCCATTGAAGCCCAGTTCCAGAAAAATCATCGTTAAACATGCATCCCTTTTTTAACAACTGATTCAGAATCACTTACTTTCCTTTTGCAAAATTTATTTGGTGCGAAACATACTTTCCTTTTAGTAAGACAGAATTGGCAAAACACATACATTCCTTTTCCAAAATTTATAGCGAAAAAAAAACATACGTTCTTTTAGATCTCACCCATAGATATGGTTTTTGTGTCAACGTGGATTTATTTTAAACCGACTCTTTTCACCAAATCCTTAACCTTATTCACATAATCTTGTTTTGCCTTTTCTTGATTGGTGCCTTTTTTGTGGTTCCTATACGGAAAAAGTTTTATGAAATGACTAAATCTATCGATTTAAATGAAATACCCACCATGCATCCCATTCGGCGGCTCCTTTCGATTGTGGACGAGCAGTTTTACAATCACCAACTGTAGCCTGCATACGTAGTGCATATAATTCATAACGATCACCATCGGATATTTTATTCAAATAAATTGCATTATGTTGTGCTTTTTTGAATAAATCTTGCAAGTTGTACTGTTCAATTGAATTAAAGAAATAGATATGAAAATGATTTCAAATTATTATAGACTAATGCTTACCATGTAACTTGTGTTCATTGGTTTTTTTGCCATGACCTTAGAAGCCGACTCTTGCGATGCTTTCGCTTGACCATGTCCCTTCAAAATTGGTGTGGTTTCCGAAATAGGCGCTGGTGAATTTGACTCAATTTGGTTTGAAGATGTTGGTGTATAAGATTGAGAAGTGGCAGCAATTTGGGGAGATTGTTCTTCTTGCGTTTGTGACACTTCAGGTTTGCTTAATTCAGTACTGGGAGTAATTGGATTAGTTACACGTTTGTCAATTTTACTCGCCATTTCTTTAACTGAAGGTGATTTCCTTGCCGGTGTGGTTTCATAAGAACTACTTTGTTGATTGTTTTCTCCTTTTAAACGTGCCTCATATTGCTTTGCCAACTCTCTTACATTGGCGGAGCTTATCTAAGTTATTTGCAGAATTAAAAAAAAAGTACTACCAAACTAAATAAAAGCCTACCTCAGAAATTAGGATGCCAACAAAAAACAACACGAAGAACTTACTGCCAAACATTTTGTCACTTATTAAAAGATTCTGAAAAACGAGCTTACTTAGAGTTTTAACAGATAATGACTTCGTTTTATATACGCTGTTGGAAAGGTTTTATTCAAATTCAATGAAATTTTATAAAACACATTTCAATATTGTGACACATGTCACATTTGATAACATTTTCAGACGAAGATTCCAATATAATTCTAGTTGTAATTATTACTTTCGATTTGATGGAAATATAAGATATTTATGACGCATTTACATTTGTTGCCACTAACTGTGTTTGATCGCTGTCATATTTAATTAGAAAGAACGATGAGCAAATTGGGTACTTACTTTCTTAGTAAAGTGGCGTTGAAAACGACAAAAAAATCCAGATGTGCCGTAATAGATACTTACTTGTTGCTAACTATAGTTTTATATCGTCATATCACAAATGTAAATGAAAAGTCATGATTATCATGAGTACGTTTTTTTATGAATTTATTATTCAGAACAAATTAAAATTCAATTACAAGAAAAGTATAAAACTAAAGAAACATGGATTTAGTCTTGAATTGTTTTCGATTTCATTTGTTTAAATCTGGCAATTTTGTGTTTTGAACATCAAATGCTTGAGGATTGGCGTATGTATGCAATTGAGCGAGTTTTATCGATAAAAAAAATAAATGAAAAAAAATTAGCCTTATAATCGTATATCAGTTGGTTTTTTTTTGTCAGAAATTTACAGTGAATAGATTGTGGCTACACAATCGCTCTTCGTATATACACAAGTAGCGCCTGCTATAGCTGTAGTCGCGATCTATTCACTCGAAATTTAAAATAAAAAAAAAAGTGGGAAAAAATAAATTTGCAATTTTGCAAATGGCAAATGACCAAAAAGTAAATACAACTTTACAAAATATGTGTGTTTCACTTGAGGGTTCAATTTATCGCTCTGCCTATCTCTAATAAATTTGTTTTTAATTTTGTCGATGTTTTTTTTTTTTGTTCGTACGAATTCAGCCCCGCATACGATATATTTATATATAATTTAGATTTGTTATACAACAATTTTTCGTTTATTTAAGCTTAAATTCTAACATAATTATTTCGAAATATTTGCGAACAGTAAAAAAGAATTAGAAACACGGTGTGAAAACATAATATATAATATATGTTTTCGATATATCTTAAATTCTAAAATCGCGATTAATCCAACTAAACGTTCAAATCTAAAATAATTTATAAACATAAAGTTGTAAATTCCTGTGAAGCCGTGTCGGTGTTTGAACTAAACAATATACGTAATATTTAACATTCTAACATCAGAATTTCTAATTACGTCTCGTATTTTATCCTCAACTAAAAAAAAACATATTCATTCTCTACATTTTCGTACAAAGTTAAAGCGAACACAATTCGAACTGTCGATTCGATTGTGTGTGCGTATGAAAACAAACTAAGCATTTGTAAGTCTCATCGCTTTAAAATACATCTTATAAAATTAAACAATGTGTCCATAGTCATTTAGCCATCCTCAATTTTTTATAGAAAGTGTATCTCGCTTATTTTCTACGTAGAAAGGCACATCTTCTATTTTTCAATTGTTTTTTTTGTTTGTTTTTGAATTAAATACAAAGTAAAACGACTTTTCTTATTAAATTTACTAGCTCATTTTTTTAAAACTGGAAATGAATTTACTTTTGCAAATTCAACATATGTTCAATTATCAAGTATACATTTCATTTTTGTTGTTTGCACATTTCATGCTTGTTTCAAGTTCGGTTGTGAACTAAAACTTTTATGTTTCATGGCTGGATCCATGACGTAGTTATTTTCCATGACAGAAGGCGTTGGTAATGGTGGTAATTTATCGTTCGGATGACGATGGCTGATCGATGTTTTTTGCCGCGATTTATGCAATTGTGTGGTGCTTAGGCCCGAAACGGGATATTTACCTTTTGATGATTGTAATGTATTTTGCTTAAAATTCGATGATGGGTGTTTTGGCATCACGAATGCTGTTTGCTTCAATAGTGAACGATCGTTACACAAAGCTGAAATCAGTGGCAAATCGAAATGTTTGCTGTGCTCACGCAGGATATTTATATCGATTGCTGTTGATGGCGGTATTGATGTTGAGTTTGTTACACTTTTGATTGGCTCATTTGTTACAAATTTCATTGATGCATTCGTTCGCGGCAAAGTTGTCGTAATCGGTTGAGTTGAAAGCCGTGATTTCTGAATCATCGCTAAAATTGAAATGAAATGTTCATGTGAAAAGTGCAAAATTACGAAAAAAAGGGGGGTTATATTAAAAAATTAAATCTGCTTACGCGTTGGTATATTGACTGATTGTTCTTCGATGGGTGGCGGCATCGGGGGTTTTATTGATTTCTTGTGATATGGTGGAGGCGGAGGAGGTAGTCGTTTGGCTTTTGGCAGTGTTTCGATGGAATTCAAAATGTTGTCGTCCGATTTCGAACGTGAAAACATTGTTGCGGTTGCCATTGGTCTGGGTCTCAATGGTATTGGCGGTGGTGCATCATATGATGAGCATAAACTAGCTATTGATGGACTATATAATGGTGAATAAGCGCCAGATGGCAATTGTACATATGTATCGGATAGATTTTGTGTTGAAGCATAATGCGAATGCGTTGAATATGCCATCGATAAATATGGAGTGCTGCGGTAAATTGCATGACCTTTGCATGCATCCCATGTGCCGTGATTTGTATGAATGAAATACGGCGGCGGAATAGCAGCTGGATTTTGAGCCATTGCTGCTATAATTGAGCCTTGCTTTGCATCCAAATACTCTTGTTGACTGATGGCTGGATCTTGTAACGGATAAATGACATAATCGCAACTGTTTTTTTCGGAAAATAAAAAAAGAACAATAAAACAATATGTTAGTGTAAATCATATGTTTTTCGTTAAATATGATTATCATTAATGATGATTCATCATACTACATTCAAAAGAAAATTACAAATCCTTACCTGTCATACAATTGTTTTTGGTACAATTCAATTTGTGATTGAGCCAATTGACTTGTATAAACCGTTGCGAGTTGAGCAGGTTGCGGTGGTGGTGGCGGAGGTTGACGAGGCAATGTTGGTGGTGGTGGAATGTATTGTCTAGTTGGTTTAATAACTGGTAAAAGAACACAAGCACGTGGTGTTTGTGTTGCTGTTTTCACATCTGGATACGGTGATGAAATGTTTGACAAATGATTTTTATGAACATTGCCTATGTTATATGGGCCGACTGGTATCCCAATCGAAGTGGCCAAGAGATTTTGTGATGCGGAATGTGGTACTTGTGGAATGACAGGCGGTGGAATGGTTGGTGCTGCATAGCTGGGTTTCAATTGATTCTCACCAACCAAACTGGTGTGCGCTTTCAAAATATTGATTTGAGGCCGAGTTGTAATGAATCGTGCGGCTGCCTCTTCTGGTTGACTTGTTTGCGATGACATCACTGACGATGAATTGGTCGATAGATTCGACGTTGAATTCATAAGAACTCGACTTGATTGCTGTGGATATGGCGGTGGATCACGTGCATGCATCGCAGGTACTTCATCATGATGTTTTTCCACAACCTTTGTTGCAACGGGTGTGATTTTATGATGAGCACTATATGGTGGAGGTGGCATTGATCGATTTTTATTGATCATTCCGGAAAACACTCGATGCGCATTACTATCAATACGAACCGGTGGCGGTGGTGGATTTGACGATAACAAATCAACATCAAATGTATCATCGGATGGTGCGGTGTCTTCGTGACCAGGCAAGAAACTTTCACCCTCTTTCAATGGCAATGGCATCGTTACATAGTCACAGTCCGAGTCTAAAGTATTGCTAACAGTTTTACGTGATGGATACGAACCACGGCCAACAATTAAATCCGTTAACTCTTCCGCACTCAGTAATGTTTTCTTATCCGTTGGATCACTGCCATCACCACGAAATGATGTTGAACTAACATTCGAATCGGACCGCATTCGAAAATCATTTGCACTGCTCTCTTTTCTTGACTGATTAAAATTTCCATCAACTGAATCAACATTCAGCGTTGACTCGTTGATTTCACTTTTCGGTTGAAAACTGCCATAATATGAACTCTCATGACTTTCTGATTCGGCAAGCTCAGATGATTGTCCCGTCAATTCGCTATTGCTCATTGTATATACGCCACTTGTTTCAGTCGGTGCTGGATTGTTTAATGTATAAACACCAGAAATATCTTCTTCATCAATTGCATTATTACCATAAGCCACATCTACCGATGTTGTCGTCGATTCGCTTATTGCTGAATTTTGGGCTGTATGACTGAAGCCCAATTCCATGCTGCTTGATGTTGATGGTCTTCTTCGTGAAGCGGTCGTACTTGACACTTGTTGTGGACTATTTTCCGTTGCAACAACAATTGTTGAACACGTTGATGAACATTGTGAGCCAATGTTGTGCTGTGAATTTGGCGAATCTGATTCAGATAAATCGTGTTTACGTTCTGGTTGCTCTGGCGTTGATTCATTGCTGGCCGATCGTGCAATTTGTCGTGTTGACAAACGTTTTATTGATTCATCAAGTTCTTTCATTGACATCCGGCTCACCGACGATGTTTGTCGGCTAACGCTCGGTTTGTCCAGTAAATGTGCAAGTGCCAAACTTTCCGTTGATGGTGCCGCAATATTTGCGGCTGGCGGTGTATTTATCATAATTTCCAATTCATCTTCCGAATGTACACGATCGCTTACAATACCTGATGTTGTATTCGAACTGGTGCTTGATATCACCGAAATTCGTTGATCGCCTTTATTTTTGTATGGTAAATTCAATGCTCTCGAATACATGTCACACACATGCATCGAACTACATTCTTCCTCTTCGCGGCGTATGGCATCGTTCAGTCTCGTTGCAATTTTCATTGAAAACTGATGTGTCTCCTTACACAATGAAAACAATTTTTTATTCTTAATATCGGAACTTGAATACAATATGGTTTTATGTTCGCCGTATTTAATTTCAAACTTTTTCCGTTCGAAACATAATTTGCTGATGTTTGGCCAGAGAAAATTGGCCGTTTGAAAATTTTCGCCAAATATTTTGATACCCTTTGCATATACAACAAACCATATTGATCCGGGTCCCGTTTCATTTTTAGTCAATTTCATTTTGAATATATGCGCATTGATCGCATCGTTTAGTGCACATGATTCTTTAATATAATTGGTTTCAGCATCAGCACGTGACATGCCACGATACTCCTTATGGCACGAATACAAAGCTGTTGCTCCCCATGTCGTTCGTAAATTACTTGGTACATAATCGTCTAATTTAAAATAGTCATCGTTTGTTTCGTTGGGACAATCGCCAAAATCGGCTTGTAACGCAAGCGCTCCAAGCAATATTAAAGATTGTTCCGAACATTCTTTTGGAATTTCTTGATTAACTGTGTTCGACTTTAGTTGCAGGTAATAGTTGTGACGTGATGTTTCGTCTCGTAACATTAATGGGCTTTCGATGTAAAACTGCACTCGAAAGTGAAACTCTAGCAACGGTCGACCATTTGCATCCAGACCCTACACACATTTTTGAAGAGAAATTTATTTTCGTTAATTAATTAGTAAACAATAATCAAAGATAAAAATCATCACGATTGACAAAGCCAAACTAATTATGACTTACGTGTGTGTGGGATGAGCGCCAACTTTTTGGACCATATTTCGATAATTTGCTTTCGGGATCGGCGAATAGATATTCGCCATCTACAAGAAGAAAAAAATATGACAAAAAAAGAAATCAATTTGTTAATGGACATAATATAAATTGATTGTGGCTTCAATTTTAATCGTCACAAAGTTGAAAAATGAAATAAACGGTAAAACGATTAAAACTTGAAATAACTTAAAATGGAATAATGAAGCAATAAATGTAAATTATATTGATGGAATAATAGGAAACAATTGAGGCAATTGATCTTATAACGGTATACCATTAAAATACATATTCATTTTAAGATGTATAAAAAAAAATTAATGTTAATTTCTGTCATTTCACTCAACGAAATTCTTTTTCTTTAAATGTCGGTGCCCGAAATGCTGGCCAAAACGGCGATTATCATTTCGAAAAGACATTTCATCGAATCAAAAATAAATATTTCTTCAAAATGTCGTTGATATATACAATTTTAAGCTGTGCCATGTTTCTTTCATTTATATCCATGTTTATAGCGTCTGAAGTAAACCGATTAGCTTTCAGCTTCGGGGCAATTTTCAACAGATAAAAAAAATTGTAGATGTAAATTAAAATGATCCATCTTAACGATTCGAAATTGCAGTGACTGCTTATCTCTTGCATCCGCCTTGGCAAGCCATCGTCCGATCGTTTTATGAAACAAATATAAGAATGTTATTTCCAGAATAATTCTGTTTATTCCCATTTTTTTCCGTATGTAAAATAGTGTGTATTAAATCAAAAAAAAAACGAAAGAAAAAGAGAGAAAGAAGGAAAAATTCCATACATAAAGTTAAATGAAGTGAATAAATCGAATTCCTCAGTCGTCCGAAATGAATACCTGCACGAAATCATCGTATGCATCAGTAGAAAAAAAATGAAATGGAGGAAATGAGTGGAGAGAAGAAAAAACACACACACACACACCACAGGCTGGAAGAAAAGACTGAAAGCGGCTCGACGCAGAATGAAAAAAAAAAAAAAAACTGAAGCAAAAACAACAACACTAATGCCAAAATAATAATAAAATGAAAACGAGCTTAAGTTTGTGTCAGCTACCTGAATTACTAAACACGCGTCTTTCATTTTAATGCATTCATGCTTAATACATCTCTTGTTTTTTTTTATTCGTGCATACATACAATATATGTTTTATGTGCGCGTTTTCTCAAGTTAAGCGCACAACAAAGTGAATATAATGAGTGGGCCTGTTCATATGATACGTGTAATTTTTTTTCTTCGTGCCGCACTCTTCCATCGCTCGTTGGCAGCAAATGTTTGTGTGTGTCTGTGTTTTTTTAAACATTTATTCGAATGCAGTTTAAACCATCGCTAACTTTTTATTTGTCGCTTTATGTGTAGAACAGAACGCATTCGTCGTATAAAACGACATTGACGTTGATTATATGCTCTTCTTTCAATTTTTTTCGTGTTCAAGTTCTCTCGTTGCTGTTGTTGTTATATGCACAAGAAAATATCATTTTTCTTTATGATCGTAGGATGAATATTGATTGAATTGGTCTGTGTTATATACATGTATTTGTTCAATGTTATTGCGCAATACACATACATACAGTTTTATTCTTTCGTTTGCTTTCAGCGTCTTTCAATATATTGTGGCAGCTCTCCGTCTCATTCCCTTTTTTCATAGCCTTTTGAGTTTCGTTTCAATGTGTTCTTGTGATATTGTTAATAAACTTTGCATGTTTCATTTAATCTTTTTTTCCAGAGGAAAAAAACTGTGGTCAAGTGAAAAATGTCGATTTTTTCTCATTTCTGAATTGTTTTTTTTTCATCAAGAGAATATTTATTGATTTCAATTTTATTTTATTTTGTTGTTGTGATTCGCTTTTACCAAAAAAAATGACTCCCATTTATGCACATATCAAAATGGTTATTTGGCACGCAAAATTCATAAAAACGATGGAGTGTCGGAGTATCGTCATAGTTGGTCATTTGAATATAAATAGCACTTGAAATAAGCTTTAAACGACTATATACTTTGAGTGCACACTGCACAGTCACTCAATATCTCTTGCTCAATCTAAAAAAGCATCAAATACGAAAAAAATTCGATCGCGCCCAAGTATGACCGGGCAAACAAGAGCGTCAAAAATTTCGATTGAAAAAAAAGAAGGCCTGACACAACGAATAAGAGAGATCATTTTTAAATGTTATATACAAAGAATGTATAGATTAAAATACCAGGTCAAATGTATTTTGATCATCTAACTCGCGTGATTAAAATGGCGTTTGCATGCATTTTTAAAATATTATTTTATTTTTCAATCGTTGTTTGTCCCATTTCCACTGCTTGTGTGTCTATTTCGAAAATTGTTTACACGTTTGATGATTGTTCTCTTGTGTACGCGCACTTACACAAACATACTTTAGAATTTGTTTGATTGATTCCCTTTCAGTGCTTTATTTTTTTCTTCTTGTTATTCGACGATTTCCATGTCGTTTTGGTTTGAATCAAAAAAATGACAGGCCATTCAATTATAGTTGCTCTGTTCATGTTAGTTGTGATGATGCTGGTGGTGTCGTTGCACCAGTATGCTTTGAATATTTTCTCTGTCGTTTCGTGCAACGCAACATGACTGGTTCGATCATTTGTACATTGTTGTTGTTGGTCTGAGAATGGTATGTGAAAACATCACTGAATCGAATTTTTATTGATTCATTTCGATTGATTTGATCTTCAACATTTGCATTATTTTATTATCCATTTTGATTTATGTTATCTCCATTCAATCTGCGTGTATTCCAATTTTTTCAATCTGTTTTGGCTCGTTTGTATCGGCCAAAGAAATGGATGTTTTTGTGACATGTTGAAATACAGAAAAAAATTCTTTTTCGATAGCTTCTTTTTTTGTCATTTTATCGTCGAAAATGAATGCTCACACACAAATAGTTTATTGTTTTATTTGAAGCTTTGATATCACATAAAAGCTACTGCTTCGACGTGAAAGGAATTCCACAGCTTCACAGAATTCTTTTATAAGATGCATGAAATCGCAAATCACCACGCGCTAATTCACGAAACACATTCGATCATTCAAGTTTTTTTTCGCTCTTTCTTTTATTTTATTTTTTTGAAAGGCAACTAAAATTGACCGATAAATTATTTGACTCCAAGAATTTCAGAACATTGCGATTTCTTTCGCTCTTTTTTATACACATACGTAAAATGAAATGAAACTTAATATATTCAACGCAGGATACATGTGTGCCTTATCCATTGTTTCCCATTACATGAAAAATACTTTGTTGCAGTGCCACCATGTATTTCATTACAACAAAATGTTTTAAAAAAAAGAAGAAAAACGTTGAATCGCATTTACCTATGAGAACAGCCAGACCGAATAGTTCGGTGTCGAGCATTCCTTGTTTGGCAAAGTGAAGACATGTTTGTGAATAAACTTCGCGAACACGACTCTTTGCTTCGACTAAAAAGTACAGTGTGCGTGGCTGGGGAGTTCCTAATAATCTGAAAGTACAAATGACATTTAAAATGAACGTTAATACATTTACACTTTGAACTGATGACGGTGCTTCGAATAGTTGGACAAAAGTGATAAAATCAAATGTATAAATACGTACTTGAGAGCAAGAAAACGGCTTCCTGGTAACAGTGGTCTTGTTGGTGGCGCGCAAACCTCTAAGGGCGCGCTGACGGTGCAAAAAGCTCGCATGCTGCATTGTTACCAGCTGCAATTACTTCCTAGAATTAGTTCCTGAAAGAGAAATAAAATGTTCATTAGTTTATGATCAATTCAGTTTTGCTTTTGGTGAAGCCCAAAACATATTTTAAATACGTTATAATAAGCATGGAAAAATATAGATAGGAGATATTATTTGTGAACACCTTTGTGCAAGAAAATGTTCCGAGTAAGTATCTCTTTGGGAGTTTTCACACATTCTTTTTGTTCACGTTTTTTGAATAATAATCATTGCAGGCCTTTTTTACATTTATGTTATGGATCAATGTGCGAAAAAATGTGTATAAGTTCTTATTTATTTAAATAACTGGCTTTTAATTTTGACATAGTGTTGCCGCGTGCACCAATTTCGATAAGAATATTCAAAATGTCAAGTCATAATAATAATTGTCATTGATGTTTTTTTTTTTAAATGCATGCTGTTAACAACAGAAAAATATCGAGTGAATATATACATATTTAACGGGTGTCATTATATATCCAATCTCACTGTAAAGTTTCAGTCTGAAATTGATGAATCACATAAAGATAACGTTCGTTTGGTTATGTGTGTTTTTTTTTCGGTTTACAAGTGAGTGCGCACCAAAGAAAGAGAAGAAAGAAGAAATATAGAATTGGAATTTTTATACATGTAAATAGCTGCGAGTTGATATTTTTGCGCATATTTCTGTTCTTTCGACCTCGATTCAATGCATTTATGATTTCTCTCTTTTTCTCTTTTTTTTGCGGTTTGCCACACTCTGAATATGCATAGCTGTATGACTTGTGTATACAACGCACAACGATGTACAGAGATGCAATATTATCGCAGTAGCAGAAACCAAAATTATTGGTTTGTGTGTTGTTGTTTTTTTTTGTTCGTTTTCTGTTACAAGCGAATGCAATAATTTCGAATGTGTCAATAAAATCAAACCACAAATAAAAAGAAAATGACGAACCAAATCAAAATTAAATGAAAATGTTGAGTTTATTGGAAGAATTGTTGTACCACAGTTGGTTTTTCAAAGATTGATCGAAAGTTTAGTTTAACCAAATGTCTATTTTCACTTTTTTGCAAAATAAAATAAAAGGCATACAATTTTTTTTTCAATCAACACCAACATATTTTGCAAAATGAAATGTTTGTCTGAAGGTTTTGACTGGATGTGTATTTATATTTGTATTTTTTCTCTCTTTTTTTTGTTCCTTAAATTTGGTATGAGGTAAAGAAAAGAAATCGCATTAAAAAAGGAGCCACAGCGAGAGAAAACAAAACCATTAAGCTCAAACTAAAGGCCATGATTAAACAAATATTTATGATCGTGCTTAAAATGCCCCGGTTGAATTTCATGTTCTCTTTAAATGTATCTGCATAATGTTTGTGTCCATTTTTGACACTGTAACGTAATTTACTCGTTACAAACGAAAATGTAACGAAATACTTTGCGGGTAAATTACCATTCATTTTAACCAACGGTTTTCGGTTGTTGACATTTATTTCAGCACTTATCAATAAAATAGATGTTAAAACAAAATCATCACTCCACACGCTTTGGATGAACAAATGTCACAAAATCGGAATGTGATAAAAAGTCAGCGTATGTAAAGTATTTCAGCTTATTATTCAGTCAGATTCATTCTTTTATGTGTAAACAAGCGTATGATGCACGAATTTTGTGACGTTGTCTCATCAACAGACGTTTAAATGATAATGTGATCAGACGGTGAAATAAATAAAATAAAATGATATCCAAGATTTTTCTCGTCTCAAGTATCGATGGGCAAAAAAACCAGCTAAATCTTGAGTGTGTAAATTCACATTTACTACACTAGAAATTTTCAATGTCACAAGCAATCTAGAAAGCAATAAAAAAATGTGTACAAAAATATTTTGATACGAAAAAAAGCACACAAAATCTAAACACAAAAATTATCCATAACGATTAGAGAAACTTGTTTTCCCCACTATTCGATGCGCGATGTCGATTCAACACGCGAGCTACCATACAAATTCTTTCATCAAATACCACTACCACGCCAACGAATATCATTCACAGATAACATTCCAATGAAAGCACACATTTAATTACATATACATTTCGATTAAATTTCATTAACGACGATTTTTCTTCCAATACAACTCACTGATTACCTCTCGCTTGCTTGATTCTCGTTTCTCTCTTTTTGTAATCGCGCTATGAATTTCAACCGAATTCTATCGTTCGACTGCTTCTGTTGTTGATAACACTAATATAGATTTAAGCCAATGCACATTTATATTAATGCATCGCAGTTAAATATGTGGATAGACATACATTAAAATAATAATAGCTACAAAATTATCAAACGATAAACTAAGTGTTTAGTGAGTGTCTATCTTTAAGTGTGGATTTTTCTGATTTAAGCTTCAGCCTCGGCCAGAGCGCACAATGCAATATCAAACGAAAATTTCTAACGAAAACATCAGCAGCTCTTCCACTTTATACGTGGCCATAAAAACTGCTAATCAAAATGCGAGAGCGAGAGAATAAGAAAAAGAGAGAAAAAAAGGGAATGACCAGAATACGATATAAAACTTAATAACCAAAACCAAAGAAGAAACTAAAAAAAAAACACAAGAAAAAAAATATGTGAATGATAATGACCAAGCTCACAGAACGATACCTCTTTTCGACAAGCAGAAAAACACCGAGATATATTATATATATAAAAAAAGAGAACTTGTGTTTTTTTTTAATTTGCTGTTTCTTTTTTCATTTATTACCATTATGATATAGATCATCTTTTCCGAAAAAAAAGAAGAAAATTGAAAATGTGGCCAATTTCAGCGAAGGAGTTTACAAAATTGGCGGATTTTTTTTCGAAATTCGAATGAAAACCGCAATTTTTGTAACTTAAGACGCGAAGCAGTTCTAAAATAATCGAAACCACAAATAAATTCAAACAAAATCCATGGACCATACAAATAACACGAGCACATACACACCGAAGATAATAAACTGATATACAAAACTTGATGTGGCTTTTTTAGACGTTTCTTATATTCATTGAAAAACTTCGATCCGACTATAAAATGCCAATGAAAGAAGAGAGACTATATAAAACCATAAAAAAAACTAATTTCTTGTTTGCTTTAAATTCGTCGGGTATTTAAATTATGCAATTATAAGTGTCTTTAATTGGTCGGCTTTAATTTTTATTATTGTTGCGTTTTTATAGTCTCACTTTCCAACGAACTAATCACTATTCTAAACCAAACGTGTAATTTGTTGATAATTTGAATAATCCAGCCTCCAGAATATGTTTGTATTTGTGTAGATGGTTTTGAGCACAAAGTGGTAGCAATTGAAGGGCATGATTTCTCAAGGCCAGTCACATTCCAAACTTACTTATCAATAACATATACAAAGAAACACACAAGCACACGCACACTCACAATACGGCTGTTTTCGCGCATTCAAAACCGCCTATCGCTTCGAAATTTCATCTCCTCAACCTCAATGGCGAATTTCAGCTCCTTAATGGTAATTTATTCGGTTAAAAAAAAGTAAATATGTGTTTTTAAATTAATTTTCCGCAAGCATTCTGAGTTTTATTGATAACATGCTACTTTTAGAGACAGAAAAGAGCATTTCACACACAAAAAAATTCCAAACCGGATTGATTTCTTTCATTGGATTTTTTTATTTCGATAAAAAAAATCGATTTAAAACCAAAGAATTTAATAAAGCAACAGCGGTAAGAATAATCAAACTCTTGAATAGATGCATTTTTAATTTGAATTAATTCTCTATCCATAGATCATCTATTCACCAGCATTTCTATACAAGATGAAAGACAATGATGGAAGAAATGAATTGAAATTGGTTAACCAACTAGTTAAAAGATGTAGACACCATTATTCTCGAAAAGGTGAAAAATTGAATATTGAAATAGAAAACAAAATGTCTGAAACCAACAAAAAAAATATGTGAATACTTTGAATGGACGAACATGCCGTTTGCGTGACAATCAAATTTCATTAAAACCCAAAGAAAATAAAAACAATTGGAGTATATTGTGCACTTTCCAAATTGACAACGCTGTGTTTAGCCGTTGAACGGATCCCGCCACATCAAAACCAATCATACTCTCAAACGGTCCGGTCCATCCAAACAAACACGCACACATACACACATCTATAGAGAAAGAAAGAGAGTAAAGGAGTTGAAGAAGTAAAAAAAGCTAATATAAAATAATCTACAGATTTATCTCGAGAAACATTTTTCTTATAGATATGAGCATACCAAACATACTGTGGTTTGTATCGTCTCTTTTATTCCATTCTTTTCTTTGGGCCGTCGTCCTTTACCTCCGAAATAAATGTTGTTGTTGTTTTCGTTGCTAACGAAATACGTTCATGTACATTTTTTCGAAAGAGATGGAAAAAAGAGAAGAAAAAAGTGTACACACAATAAATAGCAATAACAACATCGGCAACGGCTGCAATGTTCACGTTGGAATTCTTCACAAAAACCAACAAGGAATGAAGAGACAGAGATTCAATGTAGTCTTATGTGTGAATCAAAGAAGAAGAACATCATCATCATGGTAATGAAGCACCAAGAGTGAATGCAGCGACAAGAAGAACGAAAATGAACGAAGAAGAGAGCAGCAGAGCACATAAGCAGCAGCAGCAACAACAACAACAAAAAATTTATAAAACACCTAAAGGAAATTCTTTGGCCATCAAATAACAATTTACATACCAAAAAGGGCACTCTATTGAAACAGACGAATGGATGAACAAAAGAGCGAAGAGAATCAAACACAGAATACACTATATAGCCAGTCTACGATTTACTCGTGCACATAAAAAAAGGAAATAAGCAAGAAATAAGAAAAATCTCTCTCTATGAATGCATGCACAGAGCAATAGCAACAACACCACACAGAGAATACACATGCCGAAGCTCGAGACACTGATCTCTGCTGTTTCCTATATTTTTAAGTGATGCGGTTTGTCGATCAAAACTTAGTCGTCTCTCTTACCACGACCTTATAGTTCGTCTCGGTGTTCAGGTATTTTGATCTACCTACTACCAAATATCTTTCGGTTTGTGCATAGCATTCGTGCCGCAATTCACAACTGAAAAGAAAAACCACCAATACTCCAAGCAACTGCAAATTCGAACAGCAATAGCGACAGACTTGTGCAATTTCGATTAAAAACTGAAGCAAATGCACCGTTTACGTTCGCTATGCGAGAAATTTAGAGTTTGAATTCTTTCACAATTCGAAAATATCTTTATTCGATTTTTGTGTTCAATATATCTTGAAGTTTTCGTCATGTTGTTTGAAAATTTTCCACAGCACCAATCTCATGTGCAAGACACAAAATATGAACGAAAAATGAAAAATACATTCTTTTTTTTTTAAATAAAAGAATGAACGAACAATAATTGTGCATGTTTCAAGTCCATTTATGAGTCGGTTTTTATTACTTGTTCTTATTATGAAATTCTTGCCGCAAATTTGACTTTTGCATTTATTTTTTCGGTGCATCCAATGCATATCTTCGGTCTTAATAACCAGCAATAAATGAAAGAAAAACCGATTCTGCTTGTATGATCGGTTTTGCCATGTGAAAGAGAGAGAGAAAGTATGTGCTGTTGTTTCTTTCGGTGTCTGTATTTGAATGATGAAAAATCCAGCAATGACGATGACATCGAAATTTGAACAGCAGGGAGAGAGAGAAAGAGCGAGAGCAGCAACCATAAACCGTGTGTTCATTGCTCCACTGATTATTATACATTCATAAAATGTACGCCTCTTGAATGTTCGTCCGCGTACAATCATTTGAGTGCTACATTCTTCGTCCATAGAAAAAGCATTGCATGCAGAGACCACGAGAACTCTCTGCTGGATGTGCTTTATCACTAAACATTCGGATTGTATAACGCATAAAATATGCTGCGCGCATGACGAAGAGGTAAAAAAGAGCCTTTGAAACGATCAAGAAAGGAATTGAAAAATCACACTGAAAGAGCAAGAAAAAACACAACGAGCAATGAAATAAAGGAACGAAAAAAAAAAACGACGACGATGATGATGATGAAAAAAACACACGAAGAGAGAAAACATAACAACAACAGTGATACGAACGAAGAAAGAGAAATATTTGAAGCCAAAAGAATTTCGAACAGTAGCCGATGGCCGGTCCGGTTTTATCTTCACCATTGCGTCGTTGTTCTTTTTTCTTCTCTTCATCGTGTTTTCTTTTTCTCGCTTTTAATCAGAGGAAGAATGAGGAATTTTTCTTCATTTCTTTTACGCTTAACATTCGCTTCGTTCTCTCCCATATGTAAATTGGATTAGACGCTGTAATTATGGTTATATATATTGGTGGCCAGTGTTCACTTCTACCAAACTAATGGAATGCAATCGCTTCTTTAGTTTTTTTCTACCTCTTTTCATTTCACTTCTCTCTCTCTCTCTCTCTTCCTCTCTATCTCTGTGTATGTCTTCTTCGTTGCTTGTACGCAATTCATTTTTATGTGAATTAACGTATTTCAAGCGAAGAAAAAAAAACAAATTTGTCTCTTTCCTTCAAATTGATCATCAATTTTTTTCGGGTTTTAATTCTCTAGATTCATTAAATAGCCGAATCTTTTCTTGTTCCGATTTCAAAACACGAAACACTCACAAAATGCTCAAAAATCAAAAACTCGCCCTTTACATTCAACACACTGCGGCAATGCAACCGATCCTTAAGCAATGCTCAAGACAGGTAGCACTGTTGGGATACGCATATACTAATTGTAACGCTTTGTGTTTTTTTACACGCGATTTTATCGATGATCGCGCAACTTGTTTGATTGCCATGTTATATACTTCATCAAGATTTTTTTGTTGGTTTTCTTTTTTTTCGAGAGGTTTTCATTATACATTTTTTTAATCTTCTGAAAAATTCTTCAATGCATATAAAAATAGAATAGAACAGATATTTGTACACGAAGAGAGGAAAAAACATTTGATTGAAATAAAAATTTTGGTTTTTGTGGCGGATTTGGAAGAATTGTGTCGAATTTTGACTACGTGCGTTCGCGCAACCAATTTGAATATTTAAAGAAAAAAAAAATGTGATGTCGTTTAGAAAATCAAAATAATATTTCCATTAATGTAGATTATATTTTGGTGCTTTGAGTATGTGCGCACAGCATAAAATATTTAAAGTTCAATCTCCGGTTAAAAATGCGAATGGAGCAAAAAACGGCAGAACAACAACAACAACAACAACAAAAACGATGAAATGGCGAATGGAACGAGCGATCGCAAGCGCGCGTAAATGGAGAGAGAGAGAGAGAGAGGGAGATACCATGTTGATCGAGCATGCATATGTGTACTGAAGACGAAAAATTACGAAATTACATGAAATTCTCAGTTTACGATTTATCGAAAAAGAAGAAGATTGTGCAAAAATATTTCAGGCGAATTTCAAGAGAAAAATGCATTCCATTGAAATGAGATGCACACAAGCACATGTATAAAGCGTCCGTGTGCAACGCGTACCAAAGGCAATAACCGAAGTTTAAAAAAAAAAAAAACGTAACAAATTTGGAATGTTCCTCCAGTTGTGACTGATTTGACTTTTCGCGTATAATTTTCGCGGCTCTTTTTGGGCCCCTTTTATCGATCCAATGAATCGCAAGAACCATGCGCGCACTCATACACACGAAAGAATGTATTGACGGTAACAAAATTCTGCATTCCATTTGTATATTCGAACGTGGTTATTTTTTTTCCTTCTCGCCGTCGATTATTATGTATTTTTATTATTTTATGTGTGTATATTGAATTCGAGCGCAAAAAGCCGCCCGATAAATTGTTTATGACATACGAGCACAATGGAATTCACGATTCGAACATTCCGTACACATACCGGTAAATTTATGATTTATTATTATATATTTTGTGTGTGTGTGTGCTTCGAAAAACTTCGGATAGAAATTCATAAATTCGTCAGGGGAGAATGACATTGTTTCTGACCCCAAATCCAATGAAAAATGGCATTTGGTGTAAGAGATTCAGTGCTAGTGAATTTTCATTTAAATTTTAAATTTACCACAATTACTAATAATTTCCGACGTCAGCATTATAACGCGATCACACCAAAACCTCATTTCCTGCTTGGAATTTCCGAAATCGATTCAATCGAAAGCAAGTCTGCGCATTAAAGAAGTGTTCAGTTTCATAAATTTTCGATTAAATTGTTTGACCGATCATTTTGGTACAATGTATTCATTGAGGACATGAATATTTTCACCTAGGCGCCTACGTGCCTCTAGCTCAGTTATTGAAATATATTGTGAAAGAATTTGCATGGTTCGCCGTGTGTCAAACTGGTTTTGTCGCAACTCGAAATGCTTTTTCTTCTTTTAATCATTGGAATTCTGCCGATAATGATTACATTCACAACATTCCATAGCGGCCGAAATCAACGAATCCACCGATTCTCATCCATTTTGTTCAAAATATATATTTCACATCGACACTCAGTCAGCGGTGATTTACATAAAAATTTCATTATAGCATTTAATTTATCATGGATTACTACTAATCAGCCGTTGTTGCTTCTGATGATCACTTTTCAATGAAACAATTGATTTTTGTTTGTAAATCCAGTCAACAGTTTTACCGATTACAAAAGTGTAATCATTTATAAATTTGGATATGTTGCCCATTGATGTTTCTAAATCAAGTTTTCACGAGAGAAAAAAAAAACCAAAAAAAGAAGCGAGGAGTTGAAATTCGATCACATATTAAAATGGTATAAAAAAATAATGCTCATTCGATCAATAGGAGAGATAAGATTTTATGCGAAAAGAAGCCATAATGAAGCAATAAATTTATATCCTTCATCAGCCAGAAAATATTTCAGCATGAAAAAAAGCGCACACACCAAATTCGATCGCTCTAAAAGACCGTGCTCTTGTATTCTTGTAGAGAATCTTCATATTTACATCATTGTTTGCCTCAAAATCAAAACGTCTATCGTATACGTAAACTTTCTTTTGCCAAACGTCATCCAAATACTTCACACATTTTCATTATGTTGTCGAGTCGCTTATATTCAATCATATTCTTTTTTATTCGTCTTGAAAAAAAAAATCGCCCACACTTTTGAACAAACGAAATGCTCGAAAGGAGAAAACAGAGAAAGAAAACCAAAGCGAAAAAAAACTTAGGAATATTTAGTGAAATAACTCTTAATCATTGAATCTCGACGACGAAGAACGTGATATTGCTTAATGTGCGGTTTGGTCTACCTATACAAAGAATAATAATAATATATCACGATATTTCAACAATCGCTTGTATCACTACCTAAAACGGTATGAAATCAATATTTACATACGTTTGCAACTTTTCGTATAAATATATATATAAATCGTTGCTTCTATGCCAACGCATTCGCCAGCTGCGTTTGGAATTTGATGTCTACATAAAAATCCAGAATGAACGAAGAAGAAATAAACGGCACGATTAAAAATTTCTCTCATTGGCAACAGCCGCTGTTGCAGTTTTCTTTATATGGAAAATATATTACTCATTTGATGTCTATAAATACATAGTTAAATACAGATGACACAGTGTCTTTGAGTCTCGTTTTAAGAACTTTAAACGTTCAACAATAATTGTAGTTTATACTCATTGTCTGAAGGCTGTAGCAACAACTATTTATGATAAAAATGCAAATGTTTCGATCATATTGCAGGAAATTACTCATAGAAATAATAAAAGACATCGAACTAAAAAGCCAGTTGGTTTTAGTGTCATTTTAATATCATAAGGTGATAACATAATATTCATATTTCATTCAATGATACATACACATTCAAAATGCGGTAGTATTTTGCTGTAGTCAGCACATTGGAACAATGCAACATGAACTTTGCCGAAATAAATTGTGAGTGTGGTGGCGTTTTCAACATACGGCTTTTTTTGTGTACAGTCAAAAACGATGGAATTGAAAAAAATGTTGAAAACATATGAAAAAATGTATTCACACTTAATTCCTTCAATTCTCACGTAGGAATTCTGGTTTGTCACCAATTGATGAGACATACATTCTTTGATTATATTTGCACAAGCAAAATGAATGCGACAACGTTATCGAATTATTATTTCATGTTTAACAAGAAGGCGTATCAGTTGAATACATGCCTCAATGAGCATAGTTCATTGGTTTAAGCCTCCACAAGTGTGTTTACATTAGCCCATCGACTCATTTTTTTTTTGTTTTTTGCTTTTTCAAAGAAACCAAATTGTCTGCTGTAAGCATGTGCAAAATATGACGAAACAAGCAATATATCTCAAGAAAATGAAGAAAAAAAAACAAACGACATATAATCAGTTTCCGGTATGGATAGGAAGAGGTCTTTGCACCATTACATCAAAATTCATCGGAATTTCGTATGGGTTCGATGAAATAAGACAATTTTATCTCTTTTTCGCCATATCTTACAGTTATTACGATTTTACATCCAAATGTAAAATATCTGACGACAGCATCTTTTAACTTATGCATCATTTCAATGAATTTGAATTTGCGTCACAAAGTTCATATTGATTATTTAAAAATAAAACTATTGGCCATTGTTTACTGGACACACTTTTATTCCAAATTTGTTTTCACATCAATGTTATTTGGCGCTGAAAATTTCCCTTGAGCAATAATTATGAGAAATTTTCATAAATAGTTTGGCAAACACACCAACTGAACCGAATGCTGTGTGGCAACAATTTAGCTGATTGTATTTGTTTCGCTCCATTGCAATGGCGCAAGCAAATTCATTAATGGTTATGTCATTTTCAAATGCATGATTCTTTTTTGTCAAGAGACAAATTGAAACCATTGCCATAAATCAAGCATTCCACATACGCACTTTTTGTTGATTACATTTCTTGCTGACGATTTTATTCTGGGTGTTATTTCAAACTGAATGTAAGTATGTAGAGCGCAACATTATGTCCGAATCAATGAGATAGCACAATGTGTGCATTTTCTTTGCACCGGAGACACGACATTTACAATTTGTTTTTTTTTTTGCATTCAACAATTTTTCACAGTAAAATGAAAGGTTTCATGAACACAATACATTTTTCTGTTTATTCAAGTACACTGGATGAATGAACATACCCACACACACAAACACACGAATGATTAGCATAAGTAAATCACCGGGCAACTATGTTGCATCCAGATAACATTTTTCATTGGTCGTACGTTTAAATAGAAGCGTTCGCGTACACAATCGCTTTTACTCAGTTAAAATGAGCATTTCATCTGTGCGTGTATAGTGAAACGGTGTAACGAAAGCGTAGAATGCTTTCAATTTTCTGTTCACGCAATCAATACGTATACAATGGCCTGTCAATGGCGAATGTAAATGCAAACGACGAAAAAAAAAAAACACAAGAACGAACACCGAACATATTGTGGCACAATGTCTTCTTCTCGATGTCTCCTGGTTGGCTGCATTCCGAACGCTCTCTAAATAGTTTTGCACAATCTTTTTTCTGTTTGATTTCTGACTTGTTGATACTTTAGTATGTTTACAGGCAAACAAGTTGCAATGGCATAAGCAATTGTATCGATTAGCGCCCCGTCTTTTATTGAATTTTCTCTACTGGCACATTCGTGTCAAGTCCAAATGATTATACTAAAAAGCTAATGGGCTGAATTGAAAGAGCCTCTTCGTTTGCTCTTGAAATACATCTCTTTCTTTTGGCCAATACAAACCTAGAATTGTATGGCATTCTTCAACGCATGATGTCATTTTGATCTTTACATCATGTGTTAAAGCTTGAGTTTTCCATCATTAAGTTTGCTTAATCCCGAATAATGGAACGTTGAATAGGAACCACTTTATTATTCATCCAAATGAAATATTTCACAGTCCATTCAAAATGGATTTTTATCACAAGTCATCAAATAGTTCTTAAACAACTTATAACAAAATATGTTTCCATTTATAGTGAAAATAACAACACATTTGGGATGAAAAAAAAAAAATTAATTTAGATTCAAAAATTTGCCGATGATTCCATTTCTACGAATGCATGAAATTAGATGCCAAACTCAATTCTGCGTTTCCTTTATATCAAGTTATTCTTCTTTTGATGGGACCATATGCTTGAAATCAAATTTTGATGTTGGCGTACATTGTCTAACCGATTTCATATGAAAAGGGTTTCAAATTAAAGAAGTGTGTGCCACTTTTTTGAAGTTTCTCGTGTTTTATACAATAGTAGGCAGAACCGTATTTGGGCAACAAAATTAAATGGATGTTCTATTATAGAACCATTTGTTGATGTTTAAAACCTCGCAAAAATGTATACCGTCATTAAATATCGCTTAATAAGCAATAAAAACGTGCAAAGAACCTTTGATGACATTTCTTTAATAGTGATATTCGACTAAGAACTAGCCGCAATTCTTTAACCTTTTTAAGTCTTCAAACTGGGCGCAATTTACTGTAGAAAATGTGTATTTGCATCGAATTGACAATTTGGAGAAACTTAATCGTATTTAATATCAATCCAACTCCTTCATTTCACCAAATTGCTCTTTTCACATATCATCGGTATCAATTTCTTTTGATCGCTTGCTTCGGTTTTGCTTGATTCAAGGAGAAAAGCAAAAGATAGAGAGAAAGAAATTGAGCATGCGCACGTAGACTCGAACAGGTTGTTTTGAGTTCGCTTTGAGTTCATATGTGTTACACATGTGGCGCCATCGGAGAAAATAAATAAACAATTAAAAAAAGAAAAGACTGAACGAAACGAGCGCATCGATCGGTGAAAGAGGGGGAAACTTTGCCATGGAGCAGTGAAAAAAAAGTAGATACACACGCATGAGATCAATTAAAAATGAATGACATTTTGCATAAATTAACATAATATACCGTACACCAAAAGCACCGCAAGAATTGCTTTTCAATAATGTTTTCATAACAATCAATAAACATTTCATACAACAATCATCCCCCATTTCAAATTGAAAACTCACTTTTGTTTCTGATTTTGTGTTCATTTCAACTTTTTCAAAATTTTGATAAATTTTTTACCATTGAATCGCGATTATTGGCTGCTGTGTTGTAAATTGATTATGTGTTTAGTTCATTGATGTCATTGGTTTTGAAAGTGAGGTATTTTAATTGAGCCCGAAAAATGTCTTCAATTTATCACCTATACTACCAAATGTCATTGGATGTTTTACGAGAGGTTAACAGCTATTGCCAACATCGACAAAAAAAAACTTCATCATTATTCGCCTCTGTAGCGTTAGGCGCGTGAAATCGCAATCACCTTTCTTTCGTTAATGATTTGTAAAGCGCTTTTAGTATCGACATGAAATACATATACTTCTCAATATGTGATTTGAATTGCAAATTTTTTTATCTTCTTCTTCTTTAACGAATGCATATTCCGATACGCACGCACTCACAACATCGCTCAAAAAAAATTATGCGTGTTGAGAGACCAGATCTATCCGGTCGAAAAGAGATATTCAAAATAAAAAGATGCGTAGATTTTAGAAATTTTTAAACATTTCTCACTTCAAAAGAATGCCACACCGCATCAATATTCATCAGGCAATTGACGATTTTAAATTTATAGAACTGGTTTGATTTAGACTTAGGCCGAAGAATAATAAATTTGAATTAGGCAAAAAAAAATGTGTTTTTTCTAATAAGATAATAATTTATCTTACACGCATTTTGCGTCGCTGACATTTTAAATCGAGATTGGTTACACGTGTACAATGCATCACACAGTATAAAATAACAACAGATCACATTTTGAACAGTAAAAGTTAGAATTTTCCATGAAACTCCAAAACCATTTTAATACAACGATATGCCGAAATCGAATAAACAAATGACCAGCCATCAAATTGGCTCACAAAAGCAATTTAATTACATGAAATGTATAACGACAAACTTTTGACGTCATCAGCATCAAGAAGAACAAAATAACATTAAAAATTGATTATCACGTCATTCCTTTTAGATAGCATTTAAGATTCACTAAATGGAATGAGGCTACCAAAATTATGTTTTCATGGAAAATTTTAAGTTATCGGAGAACAAGACATAGTTCATATTCCTTTTCATTTGCCATTCATCCCATCGCACTGCTGTATTTAGTACGCAAATTGAATATTGACGCATGATGCTGAAAAATCATTTTATCAGTACAAACTTGAAAGAATGTATTTTCTGAACGAATTTGGTGACTTTTTACGTTACAACATAATGGTAACTATCATGATGGAGCGAATTTGATGAATAAAATTCATAGTTGTTCCCCTAAAAAAGCAGTCAAAAGTCGAATGAATTCCTCATTTTTAAGTTTCATAAACACAACAATTGATATAAATGCGATTACTCATAACACAAGTTAATGTGTTGGTCTTTGAACGTCGATTTAAAATGCGCAACACTTCTGCCAAAAACAGAACGTTTTGAAACGTTTTACTTTCAAAAGAATTGGTTTTTTACAGAAAAACATCTTTGGAATAAGTCGTTTTCTCTTTCAAGTTTATCTTTTCCATCATCTAGTAATTTTGACAACATTGTATGAAGTGATTACAAGCGGATCATGGAAGTCAGCAATATTATCAATTCAAAACGCCCACAATGAATTTTCATTCACTTGTGCTGAAAAATTGATGGTTAATCGCAATGGATCGCTTGATAACTTCCGTCATTCAAATGACTCATCGAATGAAAAGAATATAAACGCACAATTTTTCTAATAACAAACAACTGAACAACCAATTAGGCTTTTATTTTCAAGCTATCATCGTACTTGAGTGGAAGAGCACTATTTAAAAATATGAACGATCAATTCGTGCCATTTGTAACCGATCATTAAATCGGAATGTTAATTTCATTTTGAATTTGTACACAATCGGAAACATATGAACGTAAAATTGGAATGTGATTCACCGCAATCGACTTATCATCATATCGTTACGAGTCTGTAATTTCGATTTGCTTACGTGTTTATAGGCTTGTGCGTGCTGGTGAACGCGCATACACAAGCCCATTGGGTCGAGGTGAAAATGAGCATAATCAAAGTGGCAACTATACAATATTCCTCCATTTCTGTATACAGTGAGAGCAGGCAAATGCCGGAAATGCTTGCGAGTTGATTCAGTCGCTCAATAACATATCGTGATCAAATGTATACCGTTTATCTCAATTTTCGGTACATGAGTATTTCTCTCTATTTTTTCAATTGAAATATTTCAGATGATAAAGAGAGAGAAAAAAGAACCAAAAACTTCATCTAAACGAATAATTATAATAATGTTGCAAATATCTACAAATAATAAATACACACTGTCAAATGAATAATTATATCAGCACATTACCAAATCCGTGTGCGTCTACATATATCGATTTTAAAATGGTTTGTTAAAATTGTAAATAAATCACGGCGATAAGATACATTATGACAATTCACATTAGAGTTTTTTTACCTTGATTATCTCTCTCTCTCCCTGCTAACAATTCTTACACATAACAGTGTAACCAACACCATTGACCAAGTATGACTGCATACAAGTAATAAAAGAATCGTTTTTTATGAAAAAAATTCTCTGTTTAAGACATGGTGCTACAAGGTTTTTAAAAGCGCCAACATTTTTCAGCTCATTCATTAGTCATTCATGTTGAACGATGTTTTTTTTCTATTTCCATATGTACTACAAAGTAACGAGCTGTTAACAGTTCTTTGCAACATCAAAAAAACCATAATTGTTTTCGAAGCAACATATTTCTGTGAATATTTTTGCCAAAATATTTAAAATATGTGCGAAAATGAAACGTTGGATTTCCCATTTGATCACGTCCAGAATAATGGCAACTTTCAATAATACTTAATTCGGTCGCGTGTTTGTATGTTGCACGACACACATTGAAAGCATCATAAATTCATTCAAAATCATAAATTCCGCGTATTAATCGCTATTTATAAATTGGCTCAATTTCATGGAATTTACTATTTTTGTTGTCATACATCATACTGTTTTATTGTTTTAACAGACGCATTGATAAATAGTGCGTGCGAAATAATGTCAATTATCGTGCTAAAAAAATTGTTTTTTTTTTGTTTCAAAGTCACATTCCACATTCCAGTGTAATTATTGAAAGTACGCATACACTTACGCATGCATAAACACGGTCGCATTGATGCGGATGTCACATTTGCCCTTTTCAAATTAATGGATGGGTCGCGCAACCATATCAATCGACCTGCTTTTCTTTTGGCCAATCAACCAAAATCAATTGTTTTTAATTTTCTTTGGGTAAATTAACACAAAAATAATTAACACAGTCCGCTTGCACAGATTTTACGAATGATTGCATCAATTATCATAAAATGTCAGCCACATTTAATTGTTTACATTATATTCATTTTGAAAGATTTTTGTGCATTGAAATCAGTAAGCGATCTTTCGTAAAAAAATTGTGATGGAATGCGCACGCGTTAAAAGAATTAATAAGCCAAACAAATAACACTTTCAATTTAGGTAAATGTATTCAGTGAAGAGAAAAACACAATTAAAATGTATGCGCACGTAGAACACGATACATCATTTAAGTGTGTATCCTAATTAGTCGCTTTTTAACACATTCAAATCGGCACAACAATATTTGTGTCATGAAGGATTGCATTAATATCTTAAACAATTCCCTATTAAGCCGTCTTTGTTCATTGAACGTTCAAATTACCACACATTTTACTTCACTTAAAATGTGGCACATTGTTTGAAAATATGTTTGTCAAATCAATTAAATCATCAATTTTACAACTGTTGCTAGATTATTGCGAATAGCGGCTGAGTTTTGACCAAATTCCTAAAATGTTTGTTTGCCACAAGGGAACTATATTATCGGCTTATCGCTCGCTCAATTTAATCAAGAATATTATCAGCGATAGCTGTGTGGTTTTTTGTGTTATTTAATTGTGTGAATGTAATATGCTA
Organism: Contarinia nasturtii; assembly: GCF_009176525.2. NCBI lineage: Eukaryota > Metazoa > Arthropoda > Insecta > Diptera > Cecidomyiidae > Contarinia > Contarinia nasturtii. The sequence continues at coordinate 7,061,367 of NW_022198046.1, forward strand.
ATAGCGTAATATGTTCGTAGACAAAAAAAAAAGCTTTAACCCAAACCGTGAATAGACTGTCGCTTTGAAATCCGTCTAAGCCGAATGTTAACTGTGCGACAAATTGTGAAGAAGAAAAAAAACATACACACATTAATATTAGGCCGTTTGTATTTATATAAGTCATTTATAAGTTGTAGGCATATGACAGTCGCATATTCGCATTGGTATGCACAAAATATTTCGAAAGAATTACGGTTTGTGTCGACGAAAAATATGCATAATTGTGAAATATCATTGAAATTACGCGTATGCAAATATCATAATCATGTATCGAGCACGCGCAGAACAAAAATAGTTGGGTATAAATTCATCTATTTGTGGTTAGCTATTTAATTTGTGTTTAACACGCGTCGTTTGCATTTATTTGGCCCAGAAATGAGTATGCATTTTTTTACTCATTGATTATTATGGGGATTTGATTAAATAGTATCACAGATGTTGATTTGTTGTGTAAATACATCAAAATATATGCTCAATTGAATGAATATTTTGATGGAAAAAGGTCAGCTCATTTGAATTGCATTTCTAAAATTCGTTGTTATTACTTCCATGGGCATTCCGGCACAATAATCAAAATTTAATAAAAACAACACACAATTGGATTGAACACTTTTGATAAATGAAACACACAAAAAAAATGCTTTGATTCAAAGCAACAAAGAGTTGAGCGCGCTCATTGCATTGAATTGTTGTGCATGCTCTTGTGGAACACCCATCAAAAGAATGTGAAACCAATACAACAACAAAAACGCTATTATATTAACATGGATACGTCTCTTATTCAATGTACGTCATCAATGTATGGGTAGAATGTATTTAAAACAACAAGCTATTCGATCGAATTTTTCAACGTTATTCAAGCACAGAGCATATTTGCTCTCTGTTGCACGTTCACATTTATATACATATATCCATTGCGGTCTTTCTGTGTGTATATATGGAATTAAAGTGGAATGGAATGGTTGTAAACGTGTGGATGTATAGTTTGTAGTTCACATATATATTGCCAAGTGAACGAACAGAGAGACACATAGAAATTCCACAGCCATAAGCGACCATATTGCCATAGCTCAACGAAGAGGAGTAGAGGAGAGAAGAAGAGAGAAAACATACACACACAACATAAGCAGCAACAGCAGCAGCAGAAGAAATAGCAACAGAAATACATGCTCGATTGTACGTAGAGAGAAAGAAATGAATCAAGAAAAGAAAAATAAAACGAAAGAAACAGATATTTATTTTAAACGCCAATAATTCGTTGGAATGTGACAGGGTGCACTGAAAGTGCGTTCAAGCTGCGCAACTGTGATAAAAATGAGAAAACGCGTTTCAAGATCTCGCGTACATCGATATATCCACAGACCATTTTATAGAATGGTGCATACATTTTTTCTTCTTCTTCTTCTTCTTTCGTTCATATTGAATTCATCTTACTTTTTAAAGCAGCATTTATGTAAAAGAAGAGACTCGTAATAGGATGACGATGATGATGGTGGCAGCGACGAGATTTTGAATTACAGAAAAAATCACGACGTTAATGAAAGTATGTGTGAATACGCCAACGACCGATTTTTTTTCTTCATACAAATCAACACACATTTCAATGATGACGAATAGTTGCGAATTTCAAGTCAACAGAATGAACATTTTCTTGTTGCATTTGTGACCACTTTTGAATGCATTGAAAAACCGTTTCTATTGTGAATGTGTGTCTCTTTTTTTTGTAAAACACACGTCTTCTTATTGGAATATACATGTATATAGGTAAATTGAAAGTCATTTGTTGTTATTTCAAATAATAATGAGAAAAAATTAAAAGCCAATTGTTTCTATAAAATATTAAAGAGCCAATTCAATTGATTCGTAATTACTTACCATTTATGTATTTTTTAAGCCCGAAAATGTCAAATAATCCAATAATCCAGTGGTATTTTTATAATTGTTCCAAGAATAACCAATGTTTCGATGGTTATAAATTTTCTTTTTGCTTGTGTTCACACTATTTTAGTCAAATCGATATATTCAATTGCCAACTGGGCCACATTGAATCAGCGTTTAATAAGAAGGAATCGTTTCCTTGAATCTCGGAATTCTTTTAGTTCTCACGATATACGATTAATTAAAACGATAAGTTTTAGTTTTTTTGGGGGGTTTCCTTTGCACTTTTAATTCACGTGGTTTTTGTCGCCGTCGACGTCGTAGTAAATTGGTTTTTTTTTATTTCACTCAAAGCCGCTTGAGAAATATATGTTCGTTGAATATCCCGCTTAATTTTCTTCAATGTTTTTTTTGTCTTAATTTCGCTCTCTCTTTCTGTCTTTCGCCCTTTTTCGATAGCTCTTGTTCAATTCAATTTGTTTACGCTCGGTGTGTCTTTTGTGTATCAATGTGATATGAAAAATATGCTTATATTATTGAATGCAGTAGTAACTAGACGCGAGTCTCGCGTGCGCTTTCGTGTGTGTAAATATTATACATATATATCGAGAAAAATGAGAAAATAACCTGTTCTTCAAGTAGTTTTTTGAACGGTGTTGTTGTTGCTATTTCTTCACACAAATCGAACGATCGGTGATTGCTGTTGCTGTTGTATGGGATGCGTGAGTGTCAGTGCAGCTTGCAACCCAGCCTAATTTAGTTTAAATAAAAACGGCGTTACTGCGAATGAATGGTGTAGAAAGAGAGCGGAACGCAATATCAAACAGAAGAGAAAAAAATGTAACTAACAAACAAAACACCGTGGCATCGACGACACAATCTATGCTCGGCCTCACTTTAATTTCTTCAAATTATTTTCCAAAGAAAATTGCTGTTTTTATTCCGTACACTTTTTTTTCTCTCTTTTCTTTTTTTATACACTGTAATGTGCAATTTTCATCGAATGCGAAAAATGAATTTTGAAGTAAATTTCGTTTTTTCTTCTTCGTTTTCTTTGTTTATGCTGACATTCACAGAATACATAAATGCAAGTGTTATGTATTCAAGTTGAATGTTGGAAATTTCACTGTTCGCAAACGTTCAAAGTCATAAATATTTTGAAAACCCGAAAAAAAAAAACATTCACTTGAATGTAAAATGTTTAGTTGTTTTTGTTTCCCGAATTTCGATTTCTAGAGGAATTCAGCAATTGAATTAAATAACCGAATGATAACGATTTCAAATCAATTGTTTAAAGATCACATCAATGAAATTTGGGTCATCGATTTTTGTTCATTTATTTCGAAAAGTTTATTTTTCCTCTCAGCAAATAATATCACTTTGAATTTTGGCCGTATAAACAATTTAATCCAATTTCATAACACGTGAGAGTGATCACTTGTAATCAAAAGTTGATTTAATAAAAAAAACGAAAATTTTCGATTTAAATAAGCTCAACAATTACTTGCTACCAAAATGGAAAAAAACACCAATAATGTTTCGATGTTCGAAGTTTGTTTTCCTAGTTTTTTTTGCACAAATCGAACAGGTTGTCGAACGAATTATCACAAAACCAAAATAACATAATAAAAACTACACAATTAATCCAAATGGGTTGAAAACGATCCAACTTTTGCCGGCAGTCACTTTGAATCATTTAATGTTGTCAAATACACATAGACATTATTCGTAATTGCAATTTTAATTATTATTATTTTTTAGTTCTTCACTCATTTACAAAGTGAGAAATGCATCGATTATTTATACTTCGATTGAAATGCACTGCAACGATATACGGTCGATGTAATTGTTGTTGTTGTTGTTCAGTATGTGTTTCCCTTGGTGTGCTTTTTTGTGCTTGACGTACATCGATCGTAATCGCGTGTCTGCTTCATTCGACAAACTCACATCAACTGTCCGTATGTAGCAGCTACGCGACGCTTTGTTGTGGTTCTTTTGCCAATAACACGCACCATACATTGGACGTTTCACTATGCATGCAATGTTCGTTGCCGTTGCCAGCCGTGTGCTTGTGTGCGTGTTTGTGTATTGCCTGTATTTGGTTATGTCGTTGTGTTGTTTTTGGTTATTTCTTTGAGTATTTCTTCGCGGTGGTGTATGTTGTTCTTCGCTTTTGAATGTTTTTTTTTCTCTCTTTCTCGATGTTTGGTATCATTTTATCTTCGAAATATTTTGTGGAGTTTTTTTTTCTTCGTCGTTTCTGTGTGAATGTTTGATTGAATTCACTGTATGTGTTTTTTTTAGTGTGCCTCGGTTCGCCTTAGAATACTACAACAACAAAAATGAGCAACACACTGAGTAATTCGAAAACTCCAAACACACGGTGTGTATGCACATTGGGGCGAAGAAACGGAGGAAGCGATCGCGCGTCGATCGGAATAAATGAAGCGCAATGAAATATGTAGAAAACAAAAGTACAAATAGTCACCATAGTTCGAACTGTTTTATATATACGACAGCATACATGTATACATACACATATATTAATGTTTATGGAATACACGTTACTCGTTATGTTGCACATAGGTAATAAAATTCCATTCGATGTTCTTCTCAAGACATTGAATATTTGGACAGTGAAGTATGCACACGTACAATTTGATATGTGTTCAACTGCTCTCTCTCGCTCTCCCTCTCTTATTCTCTATCGTTCTCTTTTTATCTCAAAGGCTCGTTGGTGTGATCGCGCAACTTGCGAGCGCAATCGTGAACACGCTCGTTCCTTAAGTGCTTGTTAAGCTAAAAGCCAAAACCGAAAATTAAATGCATTTACTATCGCGCCGTTCAAATTTTACAAATATCTGTACGATGAGCGTGAGCAGTAAGATTCTTCGCGCGCGAGCGCGCACGACCGCTCACCACCACACTCGTGACTGCTACATTTAAAATGCATTGTCATTTTGATCAGAATTGCGTGGATTTGTACTCACGATAATCATTACTTTGACAAAAATTCAACTAAATCTCGAAATGATAGACTTTTCACCAAAATTATCTCTCTCTCCCTCTCTCTCTCTCTCATTCTATTTGATTCGAGGTTTCCTGCGCGCATTTCGTAAGACCGTCATTAATTCAATGTACAACGAATGTTTTTTGGTCGAAAAATGGGAGAATGAAAGATGGAATTTAAAATTTGTGGCGGCCATGATTTGCTCTTCTCCGCTCAGTTCTTCTTCGTTTCATTCCTTCTCTATTCTTCTCATTCTGTGAGTTGTTTCATGTGTGCGCATGTGAATGTGTATACATTGCATCGTTGTTATTGTTCATTCTGTGCTACGTTGTGTCTCGTTTTACCTTTTTAATCGATACTGCTTTATACACATTCAACGAGCTTCAATGTGGAATGGAATGCATTTTTTTTTCTCGTAGCAGCACCACACTTGTACATACGTATAGTATGGATTTTTGTTGTTTTTCCTCTCTTCACTTCATTCCATTCCTGCTCCTAACTTGTCGTTTTCTTATGCTCCTTTTGGGTTTTGTTTCTCTTTTACGTCGGTGCATGTGTACACGAGAACAAAAACTCGTGGTCTTTGTTGTGTAGTACAGTGCAACTTACGCATGCCTGTACTCTTGTCGCACGCATCATTCCGATATGTGAAACACACCGATTTTTTTTTTGGAATCATACAGCCAAGAGGTGTGCTTCTGTTTTCAATCGAATTGTGTAATGAACATACCATAATCTTCATATTGTTGTCAATATTATGATCGAATTTATAAAGCAAATTATTGAACTGCGATAAATGTATTTATTTTCATTATTTACTTCCGACCTAATCAACAGGATTTATCTTCATTATAACATAAATGGTGTGAGAGAGAAACAGACTAAAAATAAAGTAAAACAAACTGAAACATCAATTAATAACTAATAAAAATGATAAATTCATTTTCATAATCGATTTATGCATATTTCGAAATTAATTTAATATTTTGTTCGACCTCTTCGCCATTTGATAGCACCGCTTTGGCGGCGGTTAAGTAAGATTTTGCTTTTGTAAATTGACCCAGTTGAGTGGATATCACTGCTAAATTATTGAGTGCCGCACCATGCGAACCGTCCGAACTCAAGCACAAACGCAAACATCGACGTGCCAAATTCAAATCGCCACTAGTCTGTTATAAATAAAAAAAATAACAACATATTTTTCTATCATGAATCATATTCAATTCCATCGAACTCAATTTATATATATTTGTATTTTTTATGAGTTTTCTTAAAATATTTAATGTGTTGCATATAACAAGTTTATAAATGTTTTTCTATGATACAAATGAATAATATCGATTAAATAAATCAAGCCGAATATTGCGTTAAACATATATTTTGCTACATGCTACGACAACGCCATCTCTGTTTCCCCATGTGTGTAGAGTATGTTCAATATTGACGTATCATTCAAACGTGTCAATTTTGTACCGCAAAAATAGCTGTCATCGTGAAAATATGTCAACAATATTATTCATTGAAATTTTTGAAATTGACTGTGCCGTGTTTATTTTTTAAAACAATTTTCAAATGCATATTTCTGTAAATCTCATTTCAACGTTTTGAAATATTTGTACAATTCTACATGAATAATATTTTAAATTTTTTAAACTGAAATGAAATTTTCAGCATAGAAACAGCTTCTGCTGCAAGACCAAAGATGTCGTTTTCGGGAGAGATTCGTGTGACGTTTTCATATAAAACATATAGCGCATTACTCGGTTAAATAAATCAATGCGATTGGACATATTTTGAATTCAAAAGATATATTCAAAAATACGAACAATGATGATGCATGCATTGCTGTAACAACATTTTTTGGATCATCACTCAGCAAGATTAATATGTTGAATACACTTATACCGTTACATATTTTCTACTTTCTTAACTCATTACAATGCTACACTGCGAAGAGGAAAAAAAATGATTGATCAAAAATACAAATCAATGAAATTCAGTTCAATTCATTTGTTCATCTAATGCAAGTTGCACCGAAGAAATAGATTTTTTTTTGTTTGTTTCGTTATTTATTTTAAGTAGTAGAAGATGACGATAGACCGAAGAAGAGAAAAAAAAAATCAAATTCCAACGATTTATCGAAATTCGAGCGTTACAACCGAAAGATTCTAATGGTCGATAGTTTCGCTTCACTCTTATATTTGTTCATTAATTATACAAATTGAAAACTATTCAAACATGCGTACATGTTGTAAATGGACTGTTAATTAAACGAAAAATTCCTCAGTTTCTCAGTTTGTTCTCAATGCCATGGAATTAGAATTACGTAGAAAGTAGGCTCTCATTATTATTATCGAAACAGTAAGATTGACTTGCATTCAATCGGGTAATTGCAGTGTTTTAAATTGACTTTCGATTAAAATCGATCGAATGCCACCTTTCAAATCGAATGAATGTGACCGAATATTCTTTTGGAAAGTGTCATATTTATTTCCGAAGCAACTTTTCTAATAATGAGACCATCATGAAAATGAGAGAATGCTTTTTTTTATTCTTTTACCAGACCTTATTGCAAAACAAAACAGACGACATACCAATGCGACGAAGCTTAAATTGTACCATGTGTCCGCACGTTGTTCAGGTGTTGTGGCCAGTCGAATTGCACGTTGAAAACACGGAAAGACCAAATCTAATTGACCACCATATAAACAGCACAGACCGAGATTACAGAATAGTTCGCAGCTGTGAGCGCCCATCGAAAGGATTCGTCTGACGGTAAATAATAACGATTTCAATAAATTCTTTCACTATAATTACCACGATACCAAAAGCAAAGAAGAATACCATAAAAGCAAGCAAAAAAAATGGCTCACCGATAATATAACAAGGCCATTTCAGGTTGATTGCCATAGAAATGATGGACGGCAATACATGCGAGTGCCTCACTGTTAATTGGTTCACGGGTTGCAATTTGTCGATGCATTCGGACTGAAGTTTGTAGATTGCCCTGAAACGTATACAACCCGAAGAGTAAAAAACAATTTAAAGAAGAAAAAAACATCCACTCTATTACCATCAGTTCGAGTATTCTAGCTTGATGTGTCATGAGGGAAATTTCTGCGGGGAATTTCTTCAACGAATCTTCAAGGATGTCTATTGCTGCAAGCGGTTGATCAATTTTCACATACACTCGAGCCAATAATAAGGCTGTGTCGACATGTGAGAATTTCTTCAGTGAATCGCGTAAATATTTTTCAGCACTGCGTGGATTGCCCAGCGCAATATAACATCGACCAATTTGAGTGTGCCACCACCACGAAACTTCACCTTGTCGTCGATCAACAATGGTTTTGCACAAATCAAGTGCTTTTCTCACGTCACCATCATGATAGTAGAGAAATTGAAACAACGGTTTGGCAAGCGGCTTATTTATAAAGTCGGCAGGATTTAATCGCGATGTCTGAAATAAAGCGCCGCCTGGATCGCCCAATGCAAACATTGTCGCTGAACCCAATCGAATGTTTCGAGCTGAATCAATGCGACTTCCACCGGTACGAAGTGCCGTTCTACTTTTCATTGAAGTGCCAGGTCGTTGTGACATCGTGCCTGGTCTCGACTTCATATAAATTCAATTAAAATCTATTCTTAATGGTTGCAATGCAACACTTACCATTCCCGAGATTGGTCTTCCGCTTAATGTCCTTGGTCGACTATTTATTAGTAATTGTTGTGGATTTTTAGCCATTGTTTCGGGTCGCAAAGTTGTACCGGGACGAGGAGCGGTTGCCAATCGATTCATATCCATGTCATCGCTTTCTAATTAAAAAAGACAAAGAAATGAATTACATTTCACTAGAATATGAAATGATGTAATTCCAATTACCAGGCACTCCATCTTCGGCTTCAATATCATCTACGTAAACACGTTGAGTCATTGCTCGCATCTTCAACTCCCATGGTCCTTTTTGCTGTGGATTTGCTTGCAACAATTCATTACACACACTTATACATTTTTCAAAGTTTTTGCGTCGAAACAACGAAATTGCAAGATAAAATTGATCCATTTTCACCATTTATAAACTACACAATTTAAGAAAATAATGAAAATGCCTTTTGTTTAGACAGAACAGTTGAAGTATATTTCCATAGTGACCGATGACACCGAACGCCATCTGTCAACGAATAGAGATGTTTAAAGCTTTTAAGTAGCTGGAGAATATTTACATGAAATCCAGTATGGAGTCCGTTTAAACATATGTGTGATGATGGAACATATGAAAGCTTCAACGTGTTTACCTTTTCAGTGAAACATATTGATTTTGGATTTACATGAATCCCTGTATCTCTGCAGATACTATCAGAAAAACACCACAAATATTGAATAAATAAATGCGCGCAAATATTTGTTACCTCTTTCAAAAGATTACCGTGAGATATTTGAGATGCGTGATTTTAACAGCTTTCCTCATTTTTGTTTGTGGCATTGTCATTCCCTAATGGTTTTTCTCCCCATATTTATTTACGTTGCTGATTAAAATCAAATGGTTGCAGGCATTTTTCAAAACATGACAGCCATAAATACTGATCAATATTGAAGAAATTAAGTGCTTACTTTCTTCAATCAAAACCCAATGAAATGTAAAATCAATCTTGAACAGTTTTGAATTTTTCCAATGTACAAAATAAAATGTTGAGATGAAATAATCTGAATTTGTAATCGATTTTGATTGCATTTTCAGATTGAAGCCAATCTCATTGAAGAATATATATATATATATGGAGCATGTGGTTGTCTATTATTATTTGAATGAAATACAATGGCATAAATGCGCAAAAGCATATATCTATTATGTAGTCAATTGATATGCTTCAATCGATGGAATCCAATCGAATTCGAGTTCAATTTCAATCATTCCATTGAAATGTAGAGAAATGGAAAAATAACCACGAACTTATCTGTTGCATTTCAATGGCTGATAATCTTATGGTTTGAGTGAGAAAATTGAAAAATATATTTGCATTTTATCCCGAAGGTGCACAAAATGTAAATATGAATAGAAATTGGAAATTCCAAAGCTGATCATGTGAATACATCGAAATTATTACGAGTCAACGCCTTTGATTCAATATGTTGCCAGATGCAAGGGAATATTGAATTTCCAACGGTAGCATTAAATATTAAAAGATCACTTAATTTGTGGTAAAAACTTGCACAACCCAAACAGATGCGTTTCTCTTGCATTTATTAGAACAGTTTTGTTAGCTAAACTTGTGTTCTGAAATTAAAATCGTTTGCCGTGCAACTTACACAAATTACATTTTTGTTTCTGGTTTCGGCAAAGTTTTAAGCGTAATTAAATGAAGAAAAACACTCGATTAAATCTATTCTTTGTTTATTTATTAACTTCGTTTTCAATTGCATTTATTTTATGCTAATCCATCATAGTAATTGAATCTAAAACTTTATTGTTACCCACAAAATCATATATAGATTTGACAATTAACAAAACTTTTAAATCTGTGTATTTTTTTTTATTTTGTACATTATCTAAATATGGATGACAAAAAGCAAAAACTCCATCTTTGTAAAAAGCAATTTATATTAATTTACACAATAAATAAATGGAAATTTCATAACTATATATTCAAATGTTAATTTAACATTTATGTGAATCTTAGAAGGTTTTTAACATATACATTAATTTTAAACTTTAATCATTTTTGTGGGGCTGAGTATCGTTTAAATGGTCTTCATTCAATTTTCATTTTGTAGAATTTGACACCATAATTTCGATATTTGAAAGATAAATTGATTTTCGATAATCTACTTAATTAATCAACTTTTCGGTTTACCAACATTACCGCACATAAATAATTGCGATACCTTTTTTGGGTAAGGTTGAATAAATGCAAGAACTGTATTAAATAACAACCATTAATCTTTTTTTTCGTCCTGTTCAACATCTAGAGATTCAGCACGTTCAATATGCGTATCACATCAATCGCATTTTTACTAATCAAATTTCCGAAATTCAAATCAATATTATCCGGATACAAATCATGATTAGCAAATACCTCGTAGGCAAACTGAAATTCTATGTATTGTATGGTGTCAAATTCCAAGCCAATAGTATTATTGCTATATGAGTTTCTTTTGTTTCTTCAAATTCTTACATTCGATATTAAGTTAATACAATGTATGTAAATTCTAAAGTTATACACGAATTTTGTTCACTCAAATACATGAATTTCACAAAAGCACGATAATATTCAGAAGATTTCCAAAAAAAGAAGAAAAAAAAGTAGGAAAAATCAGCAATCTGATTTGATAGTTCGATTGGAAAATGTATGTAATATTTTTGTGGTGTTTTTAATTGAAAAGCAAAAAAAAAATATTTGAAAAGTGGAGATTAGTACTTTGGAAAGGAGAAGATTTTCAGGAAAGGATAAGGAAAATCAGAAATGCAAAGAAAAACAAGTGATTGAGTCCAAAACGTGCTTTGAAAATCTTAGTACCATTAAACATGGCACCCTTGTTAAAAATGCTCCTAGTTAAAGTTCCATAGAAATGCTATTTTGCGTGTTACTAGATTTGGGAATTTTTCCATTATATGTATTTAAATACTTTTCGAATGTGCTTATAATCTAAGAGTACATGGATCGTGTAATATTTACTTTCTTTTTTCTGGCGTTGAATTTTTCAACTGTCAGAGTTGTTCTTCGAACATTGATGCATTCGCCAAAAATGTTTTACTCTTTTTTTTGAAACGAATTCAATTCAAAAGTGATTTTGTTAAACCCGAATACAACATTCAACTAAAGCGAAACAGAAAACTCTGTTCAGTCTCAATATAAACAAAGTTTCATTTTAAAATAGAATTTGTAATTCGGGAAGAAACGCTTGTTTGCGATGCTTCTTTTTTTATGGCGTTTTCCAATAAACTGGTGTATTTATCAACTCAATCAATTTTGAATCAAATAAATTTTATGAACCTTTCTCTTGTCTACCGTTAAAACTTTGTAGAACATCTTGAATAAATCAATGTTCGGAGAATGACATAAGGAATTGTTGTTGCCGTGAAAAACATCTAAATGCTTGCGATTAGTTAATTTTGCATATGCATAAGGTCTTTTATGAATGTTATCAATTAAATAATAATGCAGGACCATTTAATACATTTCTAATATTATGAGCGTTGATAAAATATTCTAATAAATTAAATTACATTCAAAAATTGTTTTTCTTGTTTTAAATATATTTCAATTTTGAATTTTATGTCCATATACAGCCAGTGAGAAGCTTTTTTTTTCATTCGTTTCATGTAGTACACAAAAAGTGACATGTGCACCTTGTACCAAATCAAATATTTATTTAATGTTTAAATGGAGGATGACATTTCCGATAATGTAAAATCGATTTAACAATAAAATACACATAGAATATTAAATAAACTCTAAAAATGAAATTACAACAGAACAAAAATTGGCACATTACAATAAATTGTTTTATATCCTAACTGTTGTATAGTGTGTGTGTGTGTTTGTGTGTGTACCTGTGTGTATGTATAACATTCATAAAATGCGCAACTTATTTTCAATTATAGATTTTTGTTATTATAATAGTAAAATGGCAGTATTTGTTGATCGTCGTTTATCGCAAATGCTAAATGATGGAAAATGCAAGGCGAAAAATGTATATGCTTGAACAGGGTTTTGTCATGTCCGTTAAGTGAAAACAAAATGCGGTGGCAACTTGCCATCATGGGTGGTCATGCAAAGAAAAATCAATCAATTCAAAAGCGAAAGTCGCTATTTCAAGCTTGAATTATCCAATGAACAATGATCAAACACATTTTTGCCATACAATTTTCAGATGATTCCTTTCATTTGACGAATATACGTGTTTATGTACATTTTAAATCTAAATGGTCTCGTTTTTTAAATGAGAATTCTCATTCATTACTTGCATACTTACTGAAAGCATTAGACAGATGTTGTAATTTGTTCGACGACTTGCACCGAACGATTCGGATGTCGAAAACTTTGCGATCTCCAGCGATTTCGACTGCAATGACATTCAATACCTTGATTTGATACATGCGCCAAACCCTCGGGAACGCTCCTACTGCGAGACGGATGATGTTGCAATCCATTTGCAACCACTTGATTATTGTATTGACGATGCAAATCACACCTGCACAAGAAAATGTAAAGAAAACACAGAACCGCATGATAGAGAAAGAATCAAAAATGGATGAAAGAGATTAGGAGTGTTGATATAAGTTTTACCTTGAATGTGATCTACCGGTGGTTGCATAGCTCGGTGCACCATGGTAACGATAGCCATCGTTCCACATCATTGGCGTTTGGAATGCGAATGAAAGGCTTTTGTGCAAGCGACCGTGTCCATTTTCAGCTGGAATGCGGTTAACACAATGATTTGAATGACAGCATCGATTCATTCCGTATTGTTGATGGGTTGGTGTAAAACTCACACGATGCCGAAACGATGAGCAACCATTAGAAACACTACCAAATGCATAACCGCATTACTTAAAATAATTACATTTCAAATTGTAAGCACATTTGTGTGTGTGTGCTTATGTTCATATGATTAATTTGCGATAAACCGTATTTTACTCCTTGTTCAACACTTAATCAAACAGTTAACAAAACGATTCTTTTTTTTCTTTTCGATAAATTTTAATGTGCGTCATAGGACCAGGAAATTAAAAGTACAAAACTTCATGGATTAGCTTTCAACCTTTCCACTTATCGGCTAAAACGTTTCAATGTCATTACCATTTGATTAAATAGAAAACAAAGCTAACATATTGTTAAGGGAGAAAACTTTGTGAATGTTTTTTTTTTCATTGCTCGTCTAATCTTCAACCGAAAACAGTTTGGGTGAAAAAAAAGTTTTTTTTTGTTCGTTCGTGCTTACCATGAGGTGCATTGTGTGCCGCTCGAATACCAGTTGTTATAACGCGATGAAAAACTTCGATTTAGCAAATCAGGGCAATCAGTTGTTGGTACTGTGTAATGCGATGTAATCGATCCGTTTGCCGAATATTTTGATAAATTCTGTCGACCACCCATCGGATAACCGATGAAAAACATTAGAATAGCCGAAATTGCTGTAGATGCTGAACAAACAAAATAACCGGCTCGCCCATACCGATGAGATTCATCATTAAGATATGCAGTCAGTGGAACGCCAACCAACACCGGTATTGATTCAGCACAACGAATAAAGCCTACGGCAAAATGAATGACGTCAAAATTCACACAGCAAACAGTAATATCTTCATTTAATTCTTATCATTTTCTCTCATGTTATTTCTTCTCTTCTTTTGGATTCAACCGCATTTACATTTTTTACACTTACCCCATGCTTTCGTGAAATGTTTTGCTCGAACTCGTTCTAGTGCCAGCATTTTCAATGTGTACCGATAACAACCCAACGCAACTCCATAACCCCAAGACGCAACACACAACTAAAAAAGACCATTGATAAATATTGTATATGAAATGTTTCCTTAAAGGAACTACAGCGACATCTGGATCACCATGAACATTGTTAATATGGTGAATGGCGCTTTCATGCAACTATTTGGTAGAAGACAAGATTTACAGAAAACAGAAATCCAAGCGCTACCAGACTCACACAGACTCTCATCTAAGTTACTTACACTAGTGTAGCCAGCAATTCCGGAAATCACCAATGTCGAAATAGCTACCAATGCCAAACCCATCTGTTTGTTGTCGTGGCGAATGAAAAAAGGATAGAGAAAAACGGGAAAACATTACAAAAATGCATTCGCACAACCCAACACACCAACAACAGTGACCAAAACCGAAGTGGATGTGTTTGGTAATTTGTGTTTTTCATCTTTTTTCATTTCGTTGGTGTACTGCTTTATTTATCAAACATGGTTGCACGACAAACAACATTTTTTCCAAATGGTTGTTATTATTTAAAGACCGACCAAATGGAATATGTACAGAAATTTTCTCATATTATAATACGAGCGATAAAAATGAATACACGGAATATTTTGCAATGCATTTCACCACGAAAATGAAACGACATGTGTTGGACAGAAAACGAAAATTCTTTGGGATTGCAAGAAAATGCCATTGAATGTGCTAACCTGACATACATACTGCCTTGATATATTAATTTTCCGGTAAGAAATCGTAAAATTTTTATTTATCGTTGAACCACTTGCCACAATGCCAAATGCAATCGAAAGCCCTAGAAATGTTTGCAATAAAACTAAATCCTGAACATCGAATCCTTCGATTCGACCATGCTGGGACATAAAAAATAACGGAGCATAAGAACCGAATGATGCAATCGATGAGCATATGATTAACATTCGCACCGTCGACGATTTAAATGGTGAAAAGTCCAAAAACGGTGGCTTTGGCGTTCGTATATGTGTCTTCTTTTCTTTCACCTACAACAGAAGAACGAAAAGGATATGAGAATGAGACAAAAAGATATATCACAAACACATTACAAATATAGTACAATTATTGGACAAAGTAATATATAATTCAAGCAATAGCTATACATAATATGGAGACAAGTCGAGTTGAATTTCAAGTGAACCCGAAATATTATATAGTTTAGATTTTTATTACCAAACACTTTTATTCTGGCGACAAACAAGACCATTTATTTTGTTGCATACAGAGTTATTTATAAATATTTTCTAGTTTGTATAAAGGTTTGCTCATTTTTCATGAAGAAAAAAAAACACGAAAAACAAGCAAATTGCGTAATCACACCAGTAATAAAGAAGTCAACAAACGAATGAAATCCTTTGTTCGGATCTGTAACACCTTTCGCAGCTAAATGTTAATAAAAATTTATAGAAAACCCTGATCCATATCTTAATTCGAATTAAGGTCCATTTAACTTCATTTCATTTTGCTGTTTCAGATAAATGTTGTTCCAAAAAAGCATGGTTTTTAATCCATAGATCTTTGTGTCGTCAGTATGACTGTTACAACTTTTGAGCTTTTAATACATTTTTCGGGTGACCGGAAAAACGATATCGCTGTAAGTATTTAAACCATAAACCGAGTTGATGGTATATATTCATGTCATAAGTTTTGTAAAACTCTTTCAAAAAGGATGTCCAGTTAGGGACAACTAGAAAAATTGATTTTCATAACTTTTGCCAAACAAAACATCCGCTGTATCATTCGGATACTGTGAATAGATGCCATCAAAATAAAATAGGAAAACATTAGAACTTTAATTTGTGCCTTAAGCGATGGTAAGTGATGATAAAGTTTTTAGTTCTAATGACAGAATGCACGTTTGAAATGTTTATAATAGCGATTTCTTCTATTTCCATGAAATGTTCCGTTTATATAAAATGGATGGTTTATGTTATACGTTTGTGAACATTGTCAATGAAATGCTTTTAAATAAATACCATGCAATACGCATTTTCCATTTTCTTGTCCATTCTCGATTTTAATGTTACAATTTGATATCTCCTATCCAGGATGTCAGTAACGATATGGTCCATCTGTGTTTCAATTCATTGTATTCCAGGCTCTGTGGTGCATTCAACAGAGCCAGAGAACAACGAAATGAGGTCGAGTGTTTTACAACCGAACCGAGAAGAATGTCCCAATTAAATGAATCTTTTGTATTAAACAACTTAATTGTTTTCAGTAGAAATCATTTCAATCAATCAATGTTCAACCATTTTTTATATTGTGCTCCATTTTTATTATGAACTGTAAACGTAGTTAATCCATTTATACGAATCAACATATTGAAATATGACAAGTGATTTACAATAATTCCGTATTCCATTTTCACATTACGAATTAAGCATATGTTTTCGAAGTGATCAGACGATTTATTATTCACACCTGCAACTCATTTGTGTTATTACAATTTAACGTCGTGTTGTATTGGATAGGTCAAGAAAAGAACTTACGGCTTTTTGAAAATTAACAAGGTTCTACTGTTTTCGACATCAATGGCGATGTAATTCTCATATATTTTTTTCGTCGAAGGCATACGTAAAAACAAGATATTGCATGTCTTAACCTTAAACACACCAAGACAAGTAGCCTTTGGCTATTTCATCTCATGGGAACAATCCTCACAATTTTTTCTATGGGAACAGAGACACGTGCGTGAAATACTTTAATGTACATGTACTGCTTTGCTCTGCAAATGGAATTCAGCTCCGACTTTTTGACTTTCGGAGTACTGTGTGCAGAAGTTCATTTTTCCATTTGCACATTTCTATTGGCCGCAAGAATTCTATTCACTCAATTTGATTGTGCTGTATGTTAAGAAATGAGTCTCAGTATTCCGAATGAATTATTAATTTGCGAAGAAAAACATAATTTGTTTCCATTACCCTTTTTTCTCATCTCTCAAGCGAAATATGAAGCTTTTTCGAAATGAATTTTATTATTATTCAAATAGATGAAATTAGTTTTCCAGATGGTTGAACAATGAAAGTGTTATTTTAACAGAATTTTTCTTTTTAATGGCAACGGGCGCACACAAAATGTAGGATAGTTTTGTATAATTTTCTCTACGCTAAGACGTCATTTTGGAAAGAAATCGTTGTTCATAAAGTTCATCTTAAATGTGATACCAAACTTGGCTATAAGACGCTGACGAAGTATCGTCGACTTAAGCATCAATTTGCAAACGATATGTTGATTTCTAAACCGAAATCATTTTTAATGAACATATTTGTACGTAGGCTCATCCGTAATTTTTGATTCGTTTGTAGGTTGCGTGTCAAGGGTATATAATGGCGAAACATTTTCCAAAATTATTATCAGCAATTGTTGCGAAGGCTGAGTTTCCATTTCTTTTTCTGGTTAAGAAGTATGCTGACTTAACATCAAGAGGAAAAAGTGATTCAATTTACTTAATCGTCTTCGTTATATTTACCTTTTTGCGTTGGTTTTTCATAAAGAGAATCGCCCTTCGTTGTGGATGGTAAAGTGACGCAGGTCGATAAAGTAATCCCATGAAAAAGCAAAAAGACATTAAACCCGCAACAGCTTGAAGCCCAAGTCTCCATCCCATTTTGCTGAAAATAAACCATAAACAAGAAAAAAAATGAAAACGAAGAAGAATAAAAAAAGAAATATGGTCACTGGTACGAAAAAGTTTGCATGAGTGCTTTTATCAAGTCTGTTTTGATGGAATGCATTACACGATGTGGGAACGACGTGATCAATTCTTTTTTATTGGAATTTTGGAAATCATTACTTTTGAACGAAACTCAATTACATCAATATCTGCATGTACTTTACTTTTTACATCAATTAATTCATCTTCCTTTCAATTCTGTGATGTTTCGATCCAAGCTGCTTTTGTTTTTATTGAAAACGGAAGTAAAATGCGGTTACTTACCCAACGCCTTCTTTTAAAATGACTGAAAATAATGCAATGCCAACACCTTCACCAGACATCGTGATCATTTCGACAAATTGTCTGCGTCGTTTGAAATAGTGGCCCAACATCAAAGCCGCCGATTCACGCACCATTGTCGCACCAACACCAACAATAATTCCTATATGTAAATGACGTAATAAAAGCGCACAAAAAAGAACCATCGTTAAATTTATTAACAACCATTTGTATGAATCTCTGAAAAAAATTGTTTTGAGTGGCCATTTGAGAAAAAGCTGAAAATATCATCGTTATATTCCAAGCCATAACATTACAATAGACCAAATATGAATAATTTGAGTAAAATAAATATGGAGTGAATTATATGAGTCAATATAAATATTCGCTTGATTTATTGCGAATATCATAATAATGAATGGATATGGCGAGCACGTTAAACCGCATCGCATTTTTTTCTACAACCACATCATAAATATTTGTTCTGTGGGCTGCACTCTGCGATACATCACTACAATAAAGTTGGCCAATTCGTTGCAAATTATTATCAAAATGCCTTATGTTTTTCTTTGAATTGCTTTTTGTTTGCTCAGTTTTTTTTTTCATTTCTCTGGTCTGCCTCTGGCCAATGAGTTCACATACGTGCGATAAAACGTGCTTATTGTGTTTGCCTTGAGGGACATGGATCAGATGTCTAGTCAAACTGTACAAACTAATTTTGGCACACATTCTTTGAAAAAGACGAAAAAAAAAGAAATGGAACTGTCTAGCTGACAGTTGAATTTATTCTATATAAAATACAAAAAGTATGTCCAAAAGTTTGAATAGTACCGCTGACAGATTTTTTTCCGTTTTTCTCTGTTGTACAAATAAGAAGCGAAACCAACAGTGGAGGTTAGTTTGTTTGATCTTAATTGTTGTATATTTTGACGTTTCGAAGGATGGCAAACATAACAATTCAAAGATAATTCATTTGGAATATACTTGAAAAATTTCTATTGTTCTTACATATCTTCGAAAGAAAGTAGAATATTCAATATATTTAAAATGAAATAAATTCCAAAAGAATGGACTCGCTCTTAAATTAGCTTAAAAAATAATAATACTATATCATTATAATAAAAAAAATTATACTTAAAAAAGCTCATACAATATCACTTTTATCAGCTCTAAGCTATTGTCTATGTGTAAAATACATTGTTTTAACAACATTCGATGTGAACAATAAATCCCCAATCCCTACGAAATTATGTAATTTTAATAGGCAATAAAATGTTTATTATATTCCATTTATGGGAAATGTTTTGGAACGTGCGTAGGTCTATGTTTGTGGCAAAATGAAAAAAAAAATTCAGATGCTCTCCGAGAAAGTAAGTGTTTATGGGGGCTTTATTTGCAATTCAAACTGTTATTTTATCGTATCTTTCATGAGGCGATACAAAGAGAATTTCTTATTTCTAAGCCAACTACGGATGGAGAGAGAAATCGATAAAACAAGGAAAACTCGTCGGGGATTATCTCTCAGTATACATAGACAGACATAGGTGTATCTCTTTTTTCTTTATTTTTTTGGGAACGTGATGTTTGACATCAGGTGAACATTTGGTTTTGAAAGAAAAAATTTCCTAAATGATGCCGATTCCAATAAACGGGTCAACTTATCGAAATTGCCACGAGCAAATTGCTTCAAAAATGTTCACCCTTTTGTGGATCTTATTATAAATTTTCCATTTTTTTCCTCTTCCATTGTCAAGTTTTGCATAACGCATATTATTATATCCACTTTAATTTGAAAATGATTACATTCGAAACAGAAATAGTAAATAAGAAAAAAATTGTTCCGAACTTACCGTAACTAAAAGCCACTTGGTGAAAGAGAGTTGCAAACGACGTAAACAATATACCGAGTGCCAATACCAGACTTCGGCGTTAATAAAAAAAGTGAATAATTAATCATGAAATTTTCAAATTGATTATCAAGTTCATTAATAAATTAATAAAAAAAATAAATTAATAAAAATAATAATTAATATTATTAATATTAATAGTATTAAATTAATAAATAAATAAATTAATTAATTTTCTTACCCGCCAATAACTGCCGTTAGTCTGGTCGATTTTCGTCGGCAAAATGCAATTATAATCGGTGTGCTAAAACATGAAACGGCCCAACTAGCAGCACCCAGCCAATCTAATGGAAAAAATATCATCAATAGAAACGGATAAAAGCGACACATTCTAGCACAAAATTATAATTTTCATTTTCGGTCTGAATCCGGGATGAAATTGTGTGATGCCGGAGATTTATGTTAGGGTTTCATTTTGGGACTATAATCGCAGACGAATGGAAATGTGTTTCGTATTAATTTGATTATTTGAAGGGATTCAAAGTTGTTCAAAGCAAAGAAAACCCTAAACGGACAGCACAATTTTCCATGACGAATGATTTGTTGTTGATACAATCAAATTAATGATAAATCAGAACGTTTAGCTTCGATTCGAGCACGTTCAGTGAATCTAACCAAATTAACCCAATTTCTTAACGATTCAATGTCATTTCGAAACAAATTTTCCCTAGTAATCACAGATTGAAATATTGTACGCAGGTGTAGCACTGTTTAAATAAGCGCCTGTAAACGACAACGACGAAAAGTTATTTTGAAAACGAAAATTAAACTAAATGCCTCTTGGCGTGAACGAATTAACGCCAAATTCACATTTTTCAACTTATTTGACAGGCAAACATTTCGAAAGCCCATTTAGAGAAATAGAGATGAAATTCTCAAGTACCAGCTCAAGTATCAACTGCTCCATGTGAGAGAAACATTTGTTGCGACAACAAAAACCAGGCAAAAGGGGACCATTTTTTCAAGATTTTATCGCATTTATATTAAATTTCAATAATTTTACGTTTGTTCAGAAGAACAAGAAAAAGTGGTGGTGGCCATTATTTAAGCGAAATACGAGTCCAAAGTCCACATCCAAATGGATTGAAAAACAAATCGTAAACTTTTTTTTATCATTGCATTTTGCTTACAATTCACATTTTGCCCTCTTCAAATCGTTCCGACGATCTTAGTATTGTTGA